>NC_090378.1:5998489-6305573 GCF_036365525.1 Heterodontus francisci | reverse complement strand
TGTACAATGTGTCCTTGGGGATCCTGCCATCTTCCATGCGGCTCACATGGCCAAGCCATCTCAAGCGCCGCTGGCTCAGTAGTGTGTATAAGCTGGGGATGTTGGCCGCCTCGAGGACTTCTGTGTTGGAGATACGGTCCTGCCACCTGATGCCAAGGATTCTCCGGAGGCAGCAAAGATGGAATGAATTGAGACGTCACTCTTGGCTGACATATTTAAGTACATAATAAATGAACAATGGTTAAAACATCATGTGATGCAGATATCAAAAATGGTATCTTCATAACAAGATTGATATTTGTTGCCACATCATTCAAAATAATGTTGTAAAATAATACAATATCAAAGCATATTATTTCATAAATATTGACTACAGCAGTACTGTCTTCATTTTGCAATTTTGGTTCATAACCGCACAGGGAATGAAGGCAGAAAAATCTGTAAGGCTATAGGGAAGGAGCAGAGGGATGAGACTAATTGGACAGCTCTTTCAAAGAGCCAGCACAGGCATGATGGGCTGCATGGCCTCCTTCTGTGCCCTATGATTCCATAAAAACAAACTTTTTGCTCAAACAAGTCTCGTGATCTTCGGTGATCAAAAAAATCATAGAATCTTTCTCCCACAGCCCTGCAATTTTATTTCCTTTTCAAGTTCAGTTCTCTTTTGAAAGTTATTATTGAATCTGCTTCCACCGCCCTTTCAGGCAGAACATTCCAGATTCCAACAACTCACTGCGTAAAAAAAACTGTTCCTCATGTTGCCTCTGGTTCTTTTGCCAATTAGCTTCAATCTCTGCCCTCTGATTACAAACCCTTCAAAAATAAGTAAAATGTAAAATCTCAGCTTGTTCATATTTTTTTATAATTAACCATAAATATAAAATATATTAAATATTGCATGTGGAGCATCTGGAATGCTCCAGTAAATCCTGTGGAGGTTCTGTTAATGCCCAAACATAGTCGCAAAGGAAATTAGCAGAAACTGTGTTTAATTCTGATGCTCAGATTGTGACAGTTTGTTTCAGAGCTTCATCTTCCATAAATGCATCTTACAACTCATCTCAGTCTAACAGAGCAGAATTCACTGATATTATTCCTACATTATAACAGTAACTGCTGTAAAACGCATTGGGGTATCCTGACACCAGGCAAGAGACGACAGAAATGAAAATCTTTCTTTCTTTCTGTCACCTTCAAAGGAAATTCCTCATCAAAGTTAAGAAGTTGAGTGCCTTCATGTAACTCTTTCACCTTCCTACCAATTCCAGAGTTTGTTTTTTCAGCAACTCCGCTAATTTTCCTCAATGTTTGCTCCACCTGAACTAGATTGCCTTTTTTCTTCATACTGCCATTGTTCAATTAGGTTCCTTGCTGTTTAATTTTTTCCTTTCCACCCCAAACTCTTTTGCTCTTTTATTCAACTGAGATTCATTATTGTACGAATGCTACAGAAACTCTTCACTCTGATCTATTGCAAAGCAAACTTTGGGAGGCAGAAATTACACAAAATTGGAGGACATTTGTCATGTTTTCCTGGTATAAAAATATCAAGGTAAATGTAGTGAACAGTTCTGGTCTCCATTTATTAGATAGAGATAGAGGTCATGAGGAAGGCGCAAAAGGATTTACGTTTGATACCAGAACTGAGAGGTTATAACTATCAGGTGAGACTGAACAGGCTGGAGCTCTTTTCTTGTGAAAAGAGAAGACTGAGGGGTGACCTGATAGAGGTCTTTAAAATTATGAAGGGATTTGAACGGGTAAACATAAAGATGATGTTTCCAGTTGTAGGTGAGTCCAGATGGAAGATAGTGACTAATAATAGGGAATTCAGGAGAAACGTCTTTACCCGGAGAATGTGGAACTCGCTACCACAGGGAGTGGTTGAGGTGAATAGTATAGATATATTTAAAGGGAAGCTGCATAAACACATGATGGAAAAGGTTATGCTGATAGGATGCGATGAAGAGGAGTGGGAGGAGGCTCATATAAAGCATAAACACTGTCAAGAATCCTTTGGGCCGAATGGCCTGTTTCTGTGCTGTGGAGTCGCTTTAACTCAACAACAACTTATATTTATAAAGCACCTTTAATGTCATAAATGTCTCAAGGCACTTCACAGGAGCGCTATAAAACAAAATATGACACCAAGACACAAAAGGAGAAATTAGGTCAGATGACCAAAAGCTTGGACAAAGCGGTAGGTTTTAAGGAGTGTTTTAAAGGAGGAAAATGAGGTGGAGAGGCAGAGAAGTGTAGGGAGGGTATTCCAGAGCTTGGGGCCCAGGCAACTGAAGGTGCGGCCACCAGTTGTGGAGCGATTAAATCAGGGATGCACAAGCAGCCAGAATTAGAGGAGTGCAGATGTCTTGGAGAGCTGGAGGAGATTACAGAGATGGGGAGGGGTGAGGTCATGGACGGATTTGAAAAGAAGGATGAGAATTTTAAAGTCAAGACAAATCTTGGGCAGGAACCAAAGCTCAGCGAGCACAGGGGTGGTAGGGGAACTGGACTTGGTGCCAATGGCAACTTACTGGCCGTCATTTTGAATTTCAAGTTTTCACATTTTTGGAAAGGAAAGACAGAATTTGTTGGCATTAAATAGCGCAGCAAAAACAAGAATTATAAATAAATATAACAAAGGAAATTTAAAGGATTTTCTCAAACCGGCTTTCAAAATTTGCACAAAATCACTTAATCTTCCATCACCTAAATGTTAAAAAACTCTCAGCAAGCCATTACAATTCACTTACTGCTCACAGGACACAACAATCCAGTCTGAAACATATATAGACTGAAGACAATCTACCCAAATCAGTTCTTAAAGCAGGTTGCAAAGGGAAAATGGAAATCTGACAGACATATTTCATACAATGAACATACACTATAGATTTTCGTTAAGAAAGGGTGACAGAACCAAGGCAGGGAGCTGGAGTTAAGATACAGACCAGGCATGATGTCATGAATGACCGGACAGGTTTGTGGGGCTGAATGGCCTCCTCCTCGTGTTCCTTCTTTCCGAATGCTGTAAAGCTGACCCCACATGCAAAATGTGAAATTGTCCATTTTAACAGGAAGAATAAAAATGTAGCATATTATCGAAATAGTGAGAGATTGCATTTATGTTCAGCATATGACTTCGTACGAACATACCATTTAGGAGTAGGCCACTCGGCCCCATGGAATAAAAGAGACACCAGCAGCATGGATGCAAAATTGGCTGAGTGACAGGAAACGGAGAGTACTGGTGAACAGTAGTTTTTCAGACTGGAGGAGGGTATACAGTGGGGCTCCCCAGGGGTCAGTGTTAGAACCACTTCTTTTCTTGATATTTATTAATGACCCAGATTTGGGTGTGCAGGGCACAATTTGAAAATGTACTGATGATACAAAACTTGGAAGTATTGTGAACTGTGAGGAGGATAGTGATAAACTTCAAGAGGACAAAGGCAGGGTGGTGGAATGAGCGGACACGTGGCAGATGAACTTTAATGCATGAACTGCGAAGTGATTCATCTTGGTAGGAAGGAGAAGAGACAATATAAAATAAAGGATAAAATTCTAAAGTGGGTGCACGAGCAGAGGGACCTGGGGGTAAATGTCTATAAATCATTGAAGGTGGCAGGACAGGTTGAGATATTGGTTAAAAAGGCATATGGGATGCTGGATTTTATAAATAGAGGCATAGAGTACAAAAGCAAGGAAGTTACGATGGAACCTTTATAAAACACTGGTTCGGCCTCAACTGGAATATTGGGCTGGATCTTGTTCTCATCCCCAGGGTGGGTTTCATGGTGGTTGGGAGGGGTGGGGGGAGGTGATGGGGCTGGAGAATTGGGGCACAATCACCCACCACGGAACCCGACACTGGAATTCCCGGTTCCGATCCTCCCGGGGTTGAGTTAAAGGCCTCTTTCCACCGCCGCTGGGATCTTACCAGTGATGGGGAGGCCTCCGTCATGCGGGTAGGACGCCAATTTGTGGCCCATTGAGGGCCCCTACTGGGAACCATTTCAACCCCCGGGGCCCCTTCCCCTGGGACCGAATGCCCAGCTCCCCCACCAACCCCCCAACCCCCTTTGCCGGGGCCTTCCGGACAGGCCCTGGTGACCCCACCACACCTACCTTTGCTCCGGGGTTCCAGCGCTGGGTCTGCATCTGAGGCGTCTGCAGTACTGGCAGAGGCCATCACTCCCGATGGCGCTGCTGATACTGCTGAGCTGATGGCCCTGTGATTGGCTGGAAGCTCTTGGCGGCGGAATCTCCGTCTGAATAAATCTTTAAAGGGACAGGGATCCCGCTTCCTTTAACTTTGACCCCAAAAGACCATAGAATCGCTCCGGGGCTCTGAACAAATGCAGAGTAGATGTTCCCCCCGACTTTTGGCCCTCGCCGGGAGCCCTGCCTCCAGCACAAAATCCAGCCCATTGGGTCCAATTCTGGGCCCCACACTATAGGAAGCATGTGAAGGCACTAGAGAGGGTGCAGAAAAGATTTACAAGAATGGTTCCAGGGATGAGGAATTTCAGTTACATGGACAAATTGGCGAAGTTCAGGCTGTTCTCCTTAGAGGAGGGAAGGCTGAGAGGAGATTTGATAGAGGTGTTCAAAATCATCAGGGATTTGGACAGAGTAGAGCAGGAAAGGATCTAGACCCAGAGGACTCCAATTTAAGGTGATTAGCAAAAGAATCAACAGCGACATGAGGAAAAACCTTTTTACTTGGCGAGTGTTTAGGATGTGGAATGCACTGTCTGAGAGTGTGGTGGAGGCAGGTTCAGTGTGTGTTTAGTATCTGGAATCCACTGTCTGAGAGTGTGGTGGAGGCAGGTTCAGTGAGTGTTTAGGATCTGGAATGCACTGCCTGAGAGTGTGGTGGAGGCAGGTTCAGTGAGTGTTTAGGGTCTGGAATGCACTGCCTGAGAGTGTGGTGGAGGCAGGTTCAGTGAGTGTTTAGGATCTGGAATGCACTGTCTGAGAGTGTGGTGGAGGCAGGTTCAGTGAGTGTTTAGGATCTGGAATGCACTGCCTGAGGGTGTGGTGGAGGCAGGTTCAGTGAGTGTTTAGGATCTGGAATGCACTGTCTGAGAGTGTGGTGGAGGCAGGTTCAGTGAGTGTTTAGGATCTGGAATGCACTGCCTGAGGGTGTGGTGGAGGCAGGTTCAGTGAGTGTTTAGGATCTGGAATGCACTGCCTGAGGGTGTGGTGGAGGCAGGTTCAGTGAGTGTTTAGGATCTGGAATGCACTGTCTGAGAGTGTGGTGGAGGCAGGTTCAGTGAGTGTTTAGGATCTGGAATGCACTGCCTGAGGGTGTGGTGGAGGCAGGTTCAGTGAGTGTTTAGGATCTGGAATGCACTGCCTGAGGGTGTGGTGGAGGCAGGTTCAGTGAGTGTTTAGGATCTGGAATGCACTGCCTGAGAGTGCGGTGGAGGCAGGTTCAATCATGGCTTTCAAAAGGGAATTGGATGATTATCTAAAGAGGTACAATTTGCCAGACGAGAGGGAAAAGGCAGGGGAGTGGGACTAGCTGAGTTCCTCTTGCAGAGAGCCAGAATGGACACAATGGGCCAAAGGGCCTCCTTCTGTGCTGTCACCATTCTATGATTCTTTGTATAAAGAAGAGAAAATATTGTGATTTGGGAAGTTTGTCCGATGTGCTGCTTAGAACTCGAAGTCAACTTAGTCCGAAGGATCTCACTGGAGGTGACTTTAACACAAAATCAAAAATGAAACCATTCAACGCAAAAACCGAAGCCAGAACACGCCGTAAACAACTGCACAATATTTCATGAGCTTCTGGGGGTCAGAACATGTGCAATAATGTTATATGCCAAAAGGTAGTTCAGGCAGCAGTTACACTGTAATGTCCAACAGTGGGGCTGCAACCAGCTCGTGACTTGTCACAGGGAGCAGAAAAGGAGAATCTGTGGTTGTGGCAAAACAATTCTCAAAGGAACTGACATGTTTTGGATTCTTCTACTTGATTATAGTCCCTTACCTGTGGGATCTGAAGCAAATGTTAAGAAAAGCATGTGAGCTACTTTCTGTGCTCGATAGACTGGGGAGTGAATCCATTAGATCTGTCCCTTCAGATACATACTAATCATGTCACTGATTTGTTTATGTTGTGCTTATGGACTTTGGCTAGACAAGTCATTGAGTCATATGTCTGCTGAGCATTGGTGACAGTACTTCAAAAGTAATCCATTAGTTGTAAAACACTTTGAACATCCCAGCGATATGACAAGACAGAAATGTGTTCCATTTCTGACAAAAGCTCCTGTAACATTAACCCTGTTTCTCTCTGCACAGATGCTGCCAGACCCACTGAATATTTCCAGAATTCTGGTTCTTATTTCAGATTTCCAGCAGCTACAGTATTTTGATTCTGTATATTCTAAATATGTAGTGTTTCTTTATTCTTGAAATTCTGGAAATATTCAGTGGGTCTGGCAGCATCTGTGCAGAGAGAAACAGGGTTAATGTTACAGGAGCTTTTGTCAGAAATGGAACACATTTCTGTCTTGTCATATCGCTGGGATGTTCAAAGTGTTTTACAACTAATGGATTACTTTTGAAGTACTGTCACCAATGCTCAGCAGACATATGACTCAATGACTTGTCTAGCCAAAGTCCATAAGCACAACATAAACAAATCAGTGACATGATTAGTATGTATCTGAAGGGACAGATCTAATGGATTCACTCCCCAGTCTATCGAGCACAGAAAGTAGCTCACATGCTTTTCTTTTTTTTTTATTTCCAAAATATACTTTATTCATAAAAATCTGTAAAAATTACATTGCCAAACAGTTTCAAACAGCACCAAAAAATACAAACATTGCAAGGGAGATCAGTTTCCTTCAATACTATCATGAGTTTTTTCACAACCCTTCCATTTCACAATTGTCATGCCAATTACAGTTTTACATTTACAGCAATTGAGAATATTAACGATACAGTTCGAGGGGTTTCCCATTGATCCAGCCCCTCAGTTCAGCTTGGTGGGGGGACCTTACACTGTGGTCTTTCCCCATTGAGCCTTTGCTGCGGCTGCCCCAAGCTTTAGTGCGTCCCTCAGCACGTAGTCCTGGACCTTGGAATGTGCCAGTCTGCAACATTCGGTGGTGGACAACTCTTTGCGCTGGAAGACCAGCATGTTTCGGGCAGACCAAAGGGCGTCTTTCACCGAATTGATAGTCCTCCAGCAGCAGTTGATGTTTGTCTCGGTGTGCGTCCCTGGGAACAGCCCGTAGAGCACAGACTCCTGTGTTACAGAGCTGCTTGGGATGAACCTTGACAAAAACCGCTGCATCTCTTTCCACACCTGCTTTGCGAAGACACATTCCAGGAGGAGGTGGGCGACCATCTCTTCCCCACCACAGCCACCGCGGGGGCATTGTGCGGAGGGGGCGAGACTTCGGGTGTGCATGAAGGATCTGACGGGAGGGCCCTTCTCACCACCAGCCAAGCTACGTCTTGGTGCTTGTTTGAGAGTTCTGGTGATGAGGCATTCCGCCAAATGACTTTGACGGTCTGCTCGGGGAACCATCCGACAGGATCCACCGTCTCCTTTTCCCATAGGGCCTTGAGGACATTCCGTGCAGACCACTGCCTGATGGACCGGTGGTCAAAGGTGTTTTCCCGCAGAAACTGCTAAACGAAGGATAGGTAGTACGGCACGGCCCAACTGCATGGAGCGTTCCGCGGCAATGTGACCAGGCCCATCCTTCGCAACACCGGGGACAGATAGAACCTCAGCACGTAGTGACACTTGGAGTTTGCGTACTGGAGATCTACACACAGCTTGATGCAGCCGCACACGAAGGTGGTCATCAGGATGAGGGCCACGTTGGGTACATTTTTCCCGCCCTTGTCCAGAGATTTGAACATCATGTCCCTCTGGACCCGGTCCATTTTAGACCCCCAGATGAAGCGGAAAATGGCTCGGGTGACCGCCACAGCGCAGGAGTGGGGTATGGGCCAGACCTGCACCACGTACAGCAACAACGTGAGCACCCTGCACCTGATGACCAGGTTCTTACCCACAATGGAGAGAGATCGCTGCCCCCACATGCCCAACTTTTGTCATACCTTGGCTACTCGCTCCTCCCAGGTTTTGTTGCATGCCCCGGCCCTTCTGAACCATATCCCCAACACCTTCAGGTAGTCTGACCTGACGGTGAAGGGGACAAAGGATCGGTCAGCCCAGTTCCCAAAGAACATGGCCTCGCTCTTGCCGTGGTTAACTTTGGCTCCCGAGGCCAGTTCGAACTGGTCGCAGATGCTTTTCTTAACATTTGCTTTCAGACATGTGGCAATAATTTAAGGACCTAAAGAATGTGCATTACTACAAGGAATGAGCAGATGCAATACATTTTGTAGTCAATGTTGTTAAAACCGCAAATATGCATTAACTGCACAACAAAGTATATCGATGAATGATTTCTTTTAATGAAAAGAACCTTCCAGAATTTTCTTGTGTAACCTTAAATAATATATTTCCATTTAGTTTCTTATTTTGCAATTGAATCAACAACAACTATGACACAGTAAAACATCCCAAGGCACTTCACAGAGTGATTATCAAACAAAATTTGACACCAAGTCACATAAGGAGATATGAGGACAAGTGGCCAAAGGCTTGGCCAAAGACATGGGTTTAAAGGAGCATCTTAAAGGAGGAAAGCGAGGTAGGGAGGCGGAGAGGTTTAGGGAGGGAATTCCAGAGCTTAGGGCCCAGGCAGCTGAAGGCACAGCCGCCAATGTTGGAGCGATGAAAATCGTGGATACACAAGAGGCCGGAATTGGAAGGAAAAAGAATAACTCACTGTATGTCAAGGATATGGTAGCATAATGGTTATGTTACTGGACAAGCAATTCTGACCTGGACTCATGATCCAGAGATGTGAATTCAACTCCCACCACAGCAACTGCAGAATTTAAATTCAGTTGATTAAATAAATCTGGAATTAAAAAGCTAGTCTCGGTAATCATAAACATGAAACTACTGGAATGTTGTGTCAAATCCATCTGGTTCACTGATGTCCTTTAGAGAAGGAAATCTGCTGTCCTTCCCCGCTCTGACCTATATGTGACTCCAGACGCACAGCCATGTCGTTGTTTCTTAACTGTCTTCTGAAATGGCCTGACAAGCCTTTCAATTGTCTCAAGGACAATAAATGTTGGCAAAGTCACAACGCGACCGGGTGGTGACAATCCACCTCCATAACCCCCATGTTCCTGTCGTGGAAAGGCATCATCACCCTCATCTACAAGCGGAAGGGGGAAAGGGCAGAAATCAGAAATTGGCGGCCCATCTCACTGCTTAATGCTGACTACAAGATTCTGTCCAAAGTCATAGCCAGTCGAATCAAGTCTGCTCTGGAGTTGGTGATTCACCCTGATCAGACCTGTACTGTACCTGGCAGGAAGATCTCTGATAGTCTCGCGCTACTCAGGTGTACAATCGCCATTGTACGGGAAAGGAGGGTGGACATCTGCCTCATCAGCCTGGACCAGGAGAAGGCTTTTGATAGGATATCGCACAGGAAACATTTGTTCACCCAGAGGATGGTTGGAATCTGGAACACACTGCCTGAAGAGGTGGTAGAGGCAGGAACCCTCACAACATTTAAGAAGTATTTAGATGAGCACTTGAAATGCCATAGCATACAAGGTTACGGGCCAAGTGTTGGAAAATGGGATTCGAATATTTAGGTGCTTGATGGCCGGCACAGACATGATGGGCCGAAGGGCCTGTTTCTGTGCTGTATAACTGTATGACTCTATGACCTACATGATGCACATGCTTTCCAAAATGGGGTTTGGGGAGGAAATCTGCAATTGGATCAAACTGCTCGACACAAACATCAGTAGCTCAGTCTCAATCAATGGGTGGGAATCATAAAGTTTCCTGATCCAATCTAGAGTCAGACAGGGCTGTCCTCTGTCCCCGGTCTTGTTTGTTTGCTGTATTGAACCCTTTGCTGAGTCTATTAGGAAGGATGCGAGCATAAGAGGGGTGACAATCCCAGGCAGAGGAGACACTCAGGTTAAAACCTCCCTGTACATGGATGATGTCGCCGTCTTCTGCTCAGACCCGCTGTCCATTCGCAGACTGATGAGCATCTGCGACCAGTTCGAACTGGCCTCGGAGCCAAAGTTAACCACGGCAAGAGCGAGGCCATGTTCTTTGGGAACTTGGCTGACCGATCCTTTGTCCCCTTCACCGTCAGGTCAGACTACCTGAAGGTGTTGGGGATATGGTTCGGAAGGGCCGGGGCGTGCACCAAAACCTGGGAGGAGCGAGTAGCCAAGGTACAACACAAGCTGAGCATGTGGGAGCAGCGATCTCTCTCCATTGTGGGTAAGAACCTGGTCATCAGGTGCGAGGCACTCACGTTGTTGCTGTACGTGGCGCAGGTCTGGCCCATACCCCACTCCTGCGCTGTGGCAGTCACCGGAGCCATTTTCCGCTTCATCTGGGGATCCAAAATGGACCGGGTCTGGAGGGACACGATGTTCAAACCTCTGGATAAGGACAGAAGAAATATACCCAATGTCGCCCTCATCCTGATGACTACCTTCGTGTGCAGCTGCATCAAGCTGTGTGTAGACCTCCCGTACGCAAACTCCAAGTGTCACTACGTGCTGAGGTTCTATCTGGTCCGGTGTTGTGAAGGATGGGCCTGGTTACATTGCCATGGAACGCTCCATCCAGTTGGACTGTGCCGTACCACCTATCCTTCGTGGATAGGTTTCTGCGGGAAAACACCTTTGACCACCGATCCATCAGGCAGTGGTCTGCACGGAATGTCCTAAAGGCCCTACGGGAAAAGGAGACGGTGGATCCTGTCGGATGGTTCCCCGAGCAAACTGCCAAAGTCATTTGGCAGAATGCCTCATCACCAGAACTTTCAAACAAGCACCAAGATGTAGCTTGGCTGGTGGTGAGAAGGGCCCTCCCCTCCCCAAAAGATCCTTCCTGCATGCCCAGAGTCTCACCCCCTCTACACGCTGCCGTGGCAGTGGCTGTGGTGGGGAAGAGACGGTCGCCCACCTCCTCCTGGAATGTGTCTTTGCAAAGCAGGTGTGGAAAGAGATGCAGTGGTTTTTGTCAAGGTTCATCCCAAGTAGTTCCGTAACACAGGAGTCTGTGCTCTACGGGCTGTTCCCAAGGACGCACACCGAGACAAACATCAACTGCTGCTGGAGGACTGTCAATTCTGTGAAAGACGCTCTTTGGTCTGCCTGAAACTTGCTGGTTTTCCAGCGCAAAGAGTTGTCCACGACCGAGTGTTGCAGACTGGCACATTCCAAGGTCCAGGACTACGTGCTGAGGGACGCACTAAAGCTTGGGGCAGCTGCGGCAAAGGCTCAATGGGGAAAGACCACTGTGTAAGGTCCCCCCACCAAGCTGAATTGAGGGGCTGGATCCATGGGAAACCCCTCGGGCTGTATCCAGAAAATATGGGTTTGCCGCAAAATGTACATGGCATGTAAAATGAAATGGAAGGGTTGTGAGGCAACTCACTCCTGTATTGAAGGAAACTGATCTCCTTTGCACTCTTTGTATCATTAACTTTGTGCTGTTTTGAATCGTTTTGTAATGCATTTTTAATAGATTTTTATGAATAAAGTATATTTTGTAGGAAACAAAACATCCACAGTCGCCTCTGACGCTGCTGCTCAGACATCTGTAGGTATGTCATGTGGGACATATAGATGTTGGACGTTCTATAGTGGCGGGTCTGCCTTGGGAGCTGCTGTGGCTTACGGCTGGTGGGTTCCATGTGGGCTGCACCTTCCTGCTGGTTTTGCCTGAGGCACATATGGCTCCTCACAACAAGCGGATCAATGAATACAGGGTATACCATCCCCTTCTCCAAGTTGCAATTAAACTTGGTTCCTTCACTACTTCAAAGGCACCACACAGGGCAAAGAATTATGCTGATTGGCACATCAGATGCTTTCAGGCATCAACTATGTGGTGTGGCATTGCATTGCCCATCTTAGCTTCCACTAAGAGTGGCACAGTATGACCACATTCAGATTATAGTAGTTGCATTGATTGGCCCACCAGCCAGATTACCTTTAAATGCCGACTATTTATGGCACCCTCCCCACACAAAGGGTTCCCCCTCCCACCTCCCTTCATGGCTGCAGAGTTGTGTCCCCAGTCATACCAGCACCCTCCCACCTCCCTAGGCCACTGCAGAGTTGTTCCCCCGATAATACAATCCCCTTCCCACCTCTGTACACACATGCATTCAGAATTGCAACGCTAACTTTCACAGGCTCCAAGCACTACAACTTCTGTCCCGCTGGCTTTTGTCAGTCGGGAACGGGAAGGCACGTGAGAGACGCCCGATCACCTGAGTATTCAAAAGTGTTTCCAAAGTGACAGTGGGATACATAATGCAGCAAGATAAGTACCGCTTTGCATATTTAAATTTGGTTCCCATGACCGAACGGTGGAGTGTCCGCCATGAGGCCTCGCTGCCGCTGGCAATATGGGGCCAGGCCTTCCCGGCGTGGGGAGCATAGTGGGCCTCTGTTGGAGGCATTTTCTGCCCCTCCCCCCACCCCCGCCGTGACCACCGATGTCAGAGGTCTGTAAAAATCCAGCACAATTAGTTTAAATTGCTTTCTGGGACATCCTACATGAATTGCATTGCTATGGAGATAGAAGATACAGGGGGTGTCTGTCGGCCTATTGATCTGTGTGCTTGCTGACACAGTCAGTCAGATGGCTTTTGAGACAAGGAGTTGGCTTTTGGAAAAGCAAGTTGGCTTTTGGAAAGCTTTTGGCTTTGGGAGCAGCTAGACTCAGGGGAAAAGAAGCCATCAGGAAACAGGGGTTTTCGTTTTTTGAGGCAGGCCTGCGCTTAAGCTGGGAAGTCCAGATTTAGGAGGTGATCTCATGCCTCGGAAGATAGCTGAGAAATTAAAGAAAATCGAAGTGAATTCCTAACAGCTGTGGTACACTTTGGATTGGTCCCAAGAGAAGTGAACAAACCACCAAGATCCTGTAAAGTATAGGGGACTGTTGGGGTGGAAGTAAAAGTCAAACGGGAGTGTTCTGCAAGATTTTAAGTTTAAAATATAAATGTCTCATGTAGTAGTGTTAATTTAGTAGTGTGTGGCTTTGTTTAACTTCTGTAAAGTTTTTGTTTAAAACATGAAATCTTGTGGCGTAATTCTTTCAGTAATAACTGGGAATTTGACTTTCTCTTTTTTGAAGTTAACAGACAGTACCGGAATCGTAACAATGTAGATTGAAGCAGTTCAAGAAGAAGAGCCACCAACACCTTCTCAAGCAGCAGACAGGGATGGGCAATAAATGCCAGCCTTGTCAGCAATGTCCACATCCCGAGAATTAATAAATCAATAACTAGAGTTAGCAAGCCTCCTACATACACAGAGTGCCTTGTCTTGGCCCAGGTGCTAAATGCTTGCCTTTGGGTCAGAAGGCAGTTCCACTCCAGACTGGCCCTTTCAGTGCACTGCTGAAATGGGTCCTACATTGTCTACTTCCATCTGCATGATCAGGTGAAAGGTGACGCTACAGATTGCATTGCAGCATTCGAAGAAGAGCTTGGGACTGCTTTTTCCACTTAGGGCACAATTGGGAAATTGCACCCAGAATATGTTTGAAATTTGTGCTGGTTAGATGCAGGTTAGTGCAAAGACACATTTGCACACTCACAAACGCAAAATCTTCCATTAACTAGCACAATCAGGTAGCATTATCAAACTTAATTATTTTTTTTAAAAAGAATCTTCAGTTAAAAAGTATTTAAAAGTGTTAACCTGGTGCAGTTTTATTAATATAGCTGAAAATGGGTTTATTAGGTGTCCAGACCTCAATCTGTGAGTGGCCAGATTTAAAATCAGTGAAAATGAATTCAAACAAAACTGTACTGAAACATTTAAGTGTTTAATTGCCATACCTTAGTCAGTATCTTAGTAAATTAAATATTTTTGATAAAGGTGAGACGAGGACAGTGTGATAAGAGACACCAGCAGAGGGAGATTATATAGTGTCAGTGGGGAGGAACCCTGACTCTGAAGCTTCCTGCACCCCCTCTGTGTGACCCCTATTCCTGCCAATCCCCAAGGGACTCAGACAGCAGGTTTACGGAATCCAGGAGCTGGTTGAACAATGACGGCGATGGCGCCTTGCCTTCCCCAAATGCTGCACGGCATAGAAAAGGCCCCATCAATAGACAGGAGGGGCAGCTGCACAAAAACTCCTGCGGTCAGTCAGAGTGCAATTGCAACATCTTGTGAATTTCAAACGCCATGTCGGCATATGGAGCAATCCAAAGAACTTTTACAAACCAATATTTGCAATGCAACAATAACAAATAATTTAGATTGCTATCAACCGTGTCCGGTTAATAATATCTTTATTTTCCCGGAATCGCTTTCTTGTTGAAGAAATAGTCCTGAAAGAGTTAATCACTCTGACGGTAAGCAGCCTCTGGTGTCACCCTGCAGCTGCACTCTGCGCATGGCCAACTCGCTTCCCTGCAACTTTGAGCAGGTCTGGTGGCTCCGGGATTTATGCTTCAAAGGGAAATGAGTTGGGAGACGGATTGAATGCAAAATTGTAACGGATTGGTTGCAGCAAAGTCCTTTTACATCTGCAATATGATTATTGCACATGGGTAGGAGAGAGAGTGCGGGGGAGAAGCTCCTACAAGCACACAGGAGAAACAGCAAGGAGACGCGAAGATGCAGTCTGCAGGTAGAGATGATTGAAAGAGAGCGCGTCCGGTCTTTGCTGCTCATCGAGAGGGAGATGGAAATGGTGAAGCGGACGCTCCGGGTCACCAGATCTATCGGTGGATACAGTGTGTACCCTGCACCTCCAACAGTTCACAAAATGCAACCAGCAGGCAGAGCCACTCAGGAGGAACGGCAAGGAGAGCAGGACAAAGACCCAAGTCATTGGAGAGTGAAGGATGAGGAGTGCCGACAGTGTGAGGAAGGATTGGACAAGAACCTTTGCAGATCTACAAGAGCCGAGGAGATTGCAGAAAAGCTTCGTGTTCCAGAAACATCAGAAATGGTCACATTTACTAAGGTGCCAAGTGAAAGGGTCAACAGAATGGAAACTCGGGGAAACTGTCCCCTCCGACATAGTGTGTGTGAGACCTCAACAGATAGTTTGAAAACTGAGAGTGAATCGGAGAGGCATGCCAGTGTCAAGGAATGGAAGGAGGGCAGGAGGTTTTGGAAAGCCAGGGAAGGGTCGCTGAGTAGCAGCAACAAAGCACATCTCACTCTGAACCCGCGGGCCTGTGAGGAGGAAAGAGTAGGCATGGAAGCAAAGCGGCCAACATTCAGAAGGGGAAAGTTTGTAGGTTCTCTGGTGTCTGCACAGGACGGGGTTCTGGTGCTTCTTAACTCCAGGAGTCTCCAGAAAGTGAGCACTGACTGGTGTAAATGGAGCGAGTACAAGACAAACTCTGGGCTTAAAGCAACACTGCTAGTCAGCAGAACTGATCCTCGTAAATCAGTTAGTGATGAACCTGGGATAGTTTGTTCTGAAGATAGGGAGGCAGAGTCAGGCACTGAATTCCAACTCAAGCAGTCTTTAGACTTTACTGCTAGATCCCTGGAATCCTTTGCCAGTGAGGGCAGAACATTTAATGGTCTTTGTGTTCCAGTCAATGCCCACCTTTCAGCCAGAGAGAAAGGACACAAGTTATTTCACGATGTCAATGATGTATCTCCCACTTTAACCAGGCAGCCAGCGCTGAGGTGCCCATTGATCAGGAGCCTCTCAGCTCCTTCCCACTCGCCCCAATTCTTGTCCCCTGCTTCTCGGTTCTGCTCTGCTGGAGAGCCGGGGCTGAATGATCTGGCCGAGTGTCCTGGGGATGTGGACAGGATCTGGGCCAGCCCAAGTGCCCCGAGGAGGAGCTCACAGTGGCGGCGCCAGCTGGCTGTCGATGTGCCAGTGGCCGCGTTCGGCCCCAAGGACAGCGGCCGAGTCCGGGTGGTGATGTCCAAGCGAGAGAAGGCTCGCCTTCTCCACCAGATGGTCCTGAGCTACAACCGGCCGGCTGACCTCAGCCAGCACCACAGGGAGATCCAGAGGCTTTTACAGGCCCAGACTGACGCTTTCATAGCGGCCCTGGGACAACAGAACCAACCCAGCTCCAGGATCTGAAATCAACCCCCACGCACCCACACCCCACGCAGACAGAATTAACGGGAGGAGGTATTCGGGGCTGGACCTCACGGCTCCGGTCCGCGGGGATGCTCTGCGGAATCCAGGAGCCGCTCAATTGGGGGCGACAATGGAGGTCCTGCCTTCCCATAATGCCGTGAGGCAGAGAAAACGCCTCATTTGGTCACAGTCCGGGCTGCGCTGCACCCTGGGAAATCAGGTCACCTGACCCCCCCCTCCCCCCAAGAGGCCAAGCCAAACGATGAGGTCATTCCGCGTGCTAACAAGATGGCGGACGAGCAGTGACAATCCTGGCGGCGGCCATGTTGAGGTCACCAGGCCAGCTGCACTGAGCCCTCCTCAGACACACTCTTTTCATATACTTTATTGTGGCAAAGAAATGGCCTTAAGAAACCAAGAATACCCACAAAGCAAAATACTGTGTATGCCGGAAATGTGAAATAAAAACAGAAAAAGTTGGAATTACTCAGCAGATCTGACAGCATCCCTGAAGAGAAACAGTTTTGTTTTTCTCTCAACAGATGCTGCCTGGCCTGCTAATTATTCCCAGCATTATCCTGCTTTTATTTCAATAATACATTAATCTAGCAAGGCATTCGCCAAACTGCATGCCCAAAGGTGTGAGATTTGTTTTACCAGTAGGTATGTTCCCTTTCCCTATACTCTGGACACCAGGGTGAACTGCCTTCAAACTAGATGGGCTGAATAGCCCCATTTCTGCTATCATGAAATTTGAGTCGTAACGACACAGTTGGAGGCCATTTGACCTACCGAGTCCATACCGGCTCTCTGTACAGTAATCCAGTAAACATTACACTGATTTTTCCCTGCAGCCCTGCAAGTGCCCATCCAATTTCCTTTTGAAATCATTGATCGTCTCCAATTCCACCACCCTCGTAGGTCGTGAGTTCCAGGTCATTACTACTCGCTGCATTAAAAAAGTTGCTCCTCACATCCCTCCGGCATCTCTTTCAAAAAAAACTAAAATCTCTGTCCCCCTTAGTCCTTGTACCATCAGCTAATGAGAACAACTTTCCTTTGTCTACCTTATCTAGCCTTGTCATAATCTTGTACACCTCTGGAAAATCTCCCCTCAATCTTCTTTGCTCCAGGGAGAACAACTTTAGGCTCTCCAACCTAACCTTGTAACTAAAATCCCTCACTCCTGGAACCATTCTGGTAAGTTTCCTCTGTACACTCTCAAGGACCCTCACATCCTTCCTAAATGATTCAGCATAACTTCCCTGCTTTTGTACTCAATACCTCTATTTACGAAGCCCAAGATTCCATATGCTTTGCTAACTACTCTCCACCGTCAATGATCCGTGCACATGAACTGCCAGGTCCCTCTGTCCCGCACATACTTTAGAACTGTACCATTAAGTCTATATTGCCTCTCCTGCCAAAATGCATCACCTCACACTAGTCAGTATTAAATTCTATCTGCCACTTGTCTGCCCATTTTGCTAGCCTACTATCTATGTCCTGTTGCAGTCAATTTGTATCATCCTCATTGTTTGCCACACCTCCAAGTTTGGTATCATCGTCAAATTTTGTAATTCCACTTTGTAGGATGGGAATAGAGGGATACAGTCCCCGGAAGTGCAGAAGGTTTTAGTTTAGACAGGCATCAATATCGGCGCAGGCTTGGAGGGCTGACTGGCTTGTTCCTGTGCTGTACTGTTCTTTGTATCTCAAGATCCAAGTCATTTATATACATCCAAAAAAAGCAGTGGTCCTAGCACTGACCCTTGGGGAACACCACTGTCCACCATCCTCCTTTCTGAAGAACAACCATTTACTATAAATCACTGTTTGCTGTCCTTAAGCCAATTTTTTTTATCTAAGCTGACATTGACCCTCCTATTCCAACCATGAGCCTCAATTTTGCAATCAGCCTTTTATGTGGTTCATTGTCAAACGCTTTCTTAAAACCATATAGACAACATTGCCTTCATCAACCTTCTCTATTACTTAATCAGAAAATTCAATTAGATTGGTCAAGCATGATCTGCCTTTTACAAATCCATGCTGGTCTCCTTAATTAACTCAAATCTCTCCTGTTGATTCTTCCCCTGATTATTGTTTCTAAAACCTTACTCACCATTGATGTTAAACTGACCAGCCTGCAGTTACTAGGAATGTCAAACTCTTTCTTGAATAAGGGTGACACATGTGCCACTCTCCAATCCTCTGGCATCTCCCCCATATCCAGGTAAGATAGGAAGATTGTGGCAAGCGCTTCCACTATCTCCGCCCCCACTTCCTTTAGCAACCTAGGATGTAAGCTATCCAGACCAGGACATATCCACTCTAAGCATAGCCAGCCTTACCAGTACATCCTGCGTATCAATTTTCACCCTGTCCATTATCTCTGCCATCTCTGCTTCGACCAATATGTTAGCATCCTCTTCCTTAGAAAATGCCACGACAAAGTGCTCATTAAGTAATGTATCATTGCCCTGTGTCCCTAAGCATATATCACGCTCTTTGTCTCGAACAGGAGCTGAGTGGCCCTTGCGGATACCAAACTGAGCGTCACTGAGCAGGTTATTGCTAAGCAAGTGCTGCTTGATGGCACTGTTGATGACACCTTCCATCACTTTACTGATGATTGAGAGTAGGCTGATGGGGCAGTAATTGGCCGGGTTAGACTTGTCCTGCTTTTTGTGTACAGGACATACCAGGGCAATTTTCCACATTGCAGGGTAGATGCCAGTGTTGTAGCTGTACTGGAACAGCTTGGCTAGGGGTGCGGCAAGTTCTGGAGCACAGGTCTTCAGTACTATTGCCGGAATATTGTCAGGGCCCATAGCTTTTGCAGTATCCAGTGCCTTCAGTCGTTTCTTGATATCACGCGGAGTGAATCGAATTGGCTGAAGACTGGCATCTGTGATGCTGGGGACTTCAGGAGGAGGCCGATGGATCATCAACTCGGCACTTCTGGCTGAAGATTGTTGCAAATGCTTCAGCCTTATCTTTCGCACTGATGTGCTGGGCTCCCCCATCATTGAGGATGGGGATATTTGTGGAACTCCTCCAGTTAGTTGTTTAATTGTCCACCACCATTCATGGCTGGATGTGGCAGGACTGCAGAGCTTAGATCTGATCCGTTGGTTATGGGATCGCTTAGCTCTGTCTATCGCATGCTGCTTACGCAGTTTGGCATGCAAGTAGTCCTGGGTTGCACCTTCACTAGGCTGACACCTCCTTTTGAGGTATGCCTGGTGCTGCTCCTGGCATGCCCTCCTGTGCTCTTCATTGAACCAGGGTTGGTCTCCTGGCTTGATGGTAATAGTAGAATGGGGGATATGCCGGGCCATGAGGTTACAGATTGTGGTTGAGTACAATTCTGCTGCTGCTGATGGCCCACAGCGCCTCATGGATGCTCAGTTTTGCATTGCTAGATCTGTTCGAAATCTATCCCATTTAGCACGGTGATAGTGCCACACAACACGATGGACGGTTTCCTCAATGTGGAGACGGGACTTCGTCTCCACAAGGACTGTGCGGTGGTCACTCCTACCAATACTGTCATGGATAGAAGCATCTGCGGCAGGCAGATTGGTGAGGACGAGGTCAAGTATCTTTTTCCCTCGTGTTGGTTCACCCACCACCTGCCGCAGACCCAGTCGAGCAGCTATGTCCTTTAGGACTCGGCCAGCTTGGTCAGTAGTGGTGACACCGAGCCACTCTTGGTGATGGTCATTGAAGTCCCCCACCGTTCCTTCACTGTCGCTGGGCCAAAATCCTGGAACTCCCTTCCTAACAGCACTGTGGGTGTACCTTCCCCACATGGACTACAGCGGTTCAAGAGGGCAGCTCACCACCTGCTCAAGGGCAATTAGGGATGGGGAATAAATGCTGGCCTCGCCAGTGATGCCCACATCCCATGAACGAATATAAAAAAAGACATATCTGCCCTTTCCAATATGGGTAAAATGGCCAAAAAGATTTAAAATAATTGTTGCAGCTCTAAAGTGAGAGGAACACACTGAAAGTAAAGGTTGACATTGGAAACCCAATCCAAGAAATTGTCTCTGCACCATGAAAAGATTATATAGAATTCACAGCACAGAAACAGACTCTTGGGACATACAGGTCCAAGCTGGTGTTTATGTTCCACACAAGCCTCCTCCCACCCCTCTTCATCTCACCCCATCAGCATATCCTTCCATTCCTTTCTCCCTCAATGTACTTAACTAACTTACCCTTTATATGCATCTATACTATTCACCTCAACTACTCCCTGTGGTAGTGAGTTTCACTCTCTGGGTAAAGACGTTTCTCCTGACTTCACTATTAGATTAGTGGAAATCTTGTAGTTAAGGCCCCTAGTTTTGGTCTCTCCCACAAGTGGAAACATCTCCCTGCTATTGAACCCCTTCATATGTTTGAGGCGCTTTACATTTTTAGGACATTTCGTGATGTCACCTGTTGAACGGTCAAAACCAATTTATGTAACAGAAGATGTCACAATTGGTTTGAGGCTTTTATGAAACAATAGGGACTGTTGCCTGCAGTGAGAGGAGACTTGGGGCTGAAACCCTACTTTGTGTGTGTGTGTCTTGGAGGGGCATGTCTGATGATGCTGAAAGGGGCTGTAAAGGGCTGGAGGTGCGACAGACTGTGTTTGGGGAGCTGCTGGAGAAAATAGCTGTGAAGAGGTTGCTGGGTCCTGTGTACCGCAACTGGGAGCCAGTCATTTACCACACTCTGTCGCACGTCCTCCGCCACATCGACACGCCGGGTTTTGATTCCCTCCTCTCCGAATACATTGCTTTCGTCCACCAGCCCTGCAACAAAAGGAGCTTCAGCTTCTATTTGGAGTTCACCGAGATCTGCATCAACACTATCCTGTACTGGCTGTTTGCCCGAAAGCTCAGTCCCGCGTTGGTGCAAAAACTATTGGAGAGAACTGTCAACTACCTGGGAGATAGAGGCAACCAGCTGGGATTGATCTGGAGGTAATTTACTGGGAAGTGCTGACAATCTTTTTGTAAACTTCCATCCAACAATCCATATCTGACGGTGCTTTTGTGTGTAGATCGTACATTGCCCTTATTTTTAAAAACTTGCATTTATGTTGCACATTTCACAAAATCACAGAGTGCTTAACAGCCAATGAAGTACTTTATTAAAGTGCAGTCACTGTTATAATGTAGGAAATGCAGCAGACAATTTGTGCACAGCAAGATCCCACAAACAGCAATGAGGTAAACTGACCCGATAATCTGACTTCAGTGGTGCTGGTTAAAGGGATAAATATTGGCCAGGGGAAGAACTGCCCTGCTCTTTCTCAAAATAGCAGCCAAGGGATCTTTTACACTACCTGGGAGGGCAGACAGGGCGCAGTTTAACATCCCATCCAAAAGAATGCCCCTCAGACAGTGCAGCACTCCTTCAATGACTGCACTGGAGCATCACCATCGATTTTTATGTTCAAGCCTCTACAATAGGACTTCAACCCACAATCTTCCAGCTGTGAAGCGAGAGTGCTGCTCACTGAGCCACAGTTGACAATGTCATAAAACAATCCAAATCTGGCCATGTTTTTGATGTTGATTGTGTATTAAATATATTTTACTGCATAATACATTTACAGTTAATTATTACACTCCTGTGAAGCACTTTGTTTTCCTGTGTTGAAGGAACTATATAAATGCAAGTTGCTCTTTTTATATTGATTACCTGAGTCTTACACAAAAAATAATTATTGGCTCGCGGTTTTATTTGTGGCTTCTTGGGTTTAGAACAGTGCAACAAAAGAAAACCCACTGGGACTATTCCAAACACAATTAAACCCCACAATGTGAGATTCAGCCTGCTATTTATTCTGCAGCTGAGAACATAGCTGTTGTTTTCACTTCCAGCCAGCCTGGCTCCAGCTGGAATACTTCTGCCCAATGGAAAGCTCTGCAGACATGTTCTTACAGGCCTAGACAGAGCATCCCTGCCCACAGCTAATACATTGAGAGTTCGGAAAGGAAGTCATGTACTCTGCGAGGGATCCTCCCCCCTCGTCTCCCCAGCACTGTTTAAATCAGCAGCAAAATCATACTTTGAAACAGCACAGAGGAGACGATTCAACCCATCATGCCTGTACTGGCTCTTTGAAAGAGCTATTGAATTTGTTCCTTCCCTGCTTTTTCCCTGTAGCTATAGTCATTTATGGCATAGAAGGAGGCCATTTGGCCTATCAAGTCCATGCTGGCTCTCCGCGGAGCAATCCAGTCAGTCTCACTCCTCCACTCGATCCTCGTAGCCCTGTAAGTTTATTTCCTTCAAGTGCCCATCCAATTTCCTTTTGAAATCATTGATTGTCTCCACTTCCACCTCCCCCGTGGGCAGTGAGTTCCAGATTATTACCCTTCGCATCCCCCCTGCATCACTTGCCCAAAACCTTCAATCTGTGTCCCCTAGTCCTTGTACCATGAGTTAATGAGAACAGTATTTCCTTGTCTGACTTATCTAAGCTTGTCATAATCTTGTACACTTCTCTTGAATGTCCCTTGATTTCCTTTGTTCTAAGGAGAACATATCCAGCTTTTCCAACCTAACCTTGTAATTAAAATCCCCACCCCTGGAACCATTCTGGTAAATCTCCTCTGCACACTCTCTAGGACCTGCACATCCTTCCTAAGGTTTGGTGACCAGAACTGGACACAATATGCTAGTTGGCGCATAACCAGAGCTTTATAAAGGTTCAGCATAACTTCCCTGCTTTTATACTCTATGCTTCTATTTATAAAGCCCAAGATCCCATATGCTTTACTAATCACTTTTTAAATATGTCCAGCCACCTTCAAAGATCGATGCACATGCACCCCCAGGTCCCTCTGTTCCTGCACACTCTTTACAGCTGCACCATTAAGTCTATATTGCATCACTCTATCTCTTCTGCCAAAATGCATCACCTCATACTTGTCTGTATTAAATTCCATTTGCCACTTGTCTGCCCATTCCTCTCGACTATCTATGTTCTATTGCAGGCGGTTCGTATCATCCTCACTGTTTGCCATTCCTCCAAATTTGCTATCATCGGCAAATTTTGAAATTCTACTCTGTATTCCAAGATCCAAGTCATTTTTATCTAACAAAAAAAGCAGTGGTCCCAGCACTGACCCTTGGGAAACACCACGGTCTACCATCCTCCAGTCTGAAAAACAACCATTTACCACGACTCGCTATTTTCTGTGCTTGAGCTGATTTTTTTTATCCAATTGGACACTAACCCTCCTATTCCATGAGCTTCAATTTTGTTAACCAGACTTTTATGTGGTACTTTATCAAACACTTTCTTAAAATCCATGTTGACAACATCTACCGCATTTCTTTCCTCAACCTTTTCTGTTAGTTCATCAAAAAATTCTATTAGATTAGTCAAGCATGATCTGCCTTTTACAAATCCATGTTGGCTATCCCTAATTAACTCAAGCCTCTCCAATTGCTTGTTGATTCTTTCCCTGATTATTGTTTCTAAAACCTTACCCACCACTGATGTT
This sequence comes from Heterodontus francisci, assembly GCF_036365525.1. Classification (NCBI taxonomy): domain Eukaryota; kingdom Metazoa; phylum Chordata; class Chondrichthyes; order Heterodontiformes; family Heterodontidae; genus Heterodontus; species Heterodontus francisci. The sequence continues at coordinate 6,281,861 of NC_090378.1, read as the reverse complement.
AAACTAACTTGCTTGTAGTTGCTAGGACTGTCCTTATACCCTTTCTTGAATAAGGGTGACACATTTGCCACTCTCCAATCCTCTGGCACATCCCCCATATCCAGGGAAGATTGGAAGATTATGGAAAGCCCTTCCGCTATCTCCACCCCCACCTCCTTTAGCAACCTGGGATGCATCCAGACCAGATGATTTATCTACCCTAAGCATAGCCAGCCTTTCCAGTACCTCCTCTCTCAATTTTTACCCTATCCATTGCCTCTAATCTCTTTCCTTTACCAATATTTTGTCAGATTCCTCTTCCTTAGTAAACGCCGATACAAAGTACATTAAGCATTCTAGCCTTGCCCTGGGCCTGTAAGCATATATTACCTTCTTTGTCCCTAATAGGCCCCAACCCACCTTTTACTACCCGCTTACTATTTACATAGAAGATTTTTTTAGTTCTCTTTTTATGTTGGCTGCCAATTTACTTCCATATTCTTTTTGCCAGTCTTCTTTTCCTCTTCACCTCCGCTCTCAACTTATTGTCTTTGGTCTGGTTTTTACTTGAAGAATTCACCTGACATGCATCACCTGACATGCATCATACACCCTCTTTTTCTGTTTCATCATATTCTCTAGCTCCCTCGTCATCCAAGGAGCCCAGTTTTTGGTTTCCCTATCTTTCGCCTTTGTTGGAATGTACCTAGCCTGTACCTGAAGCATCTCTTCCTTAAAGATAACCAATTTTTTTATTACAGTTTTTCCTGTCAGTCTTTGGTTCCATTTTATCCTGGCTAGTTCCCTTCTCATTGCATTGAAATTAGCCCCCTTCCAATCTAGCCATTCTACCTTATAGTGTTCCTTGCTTTTCTGCATTACGAGTCTAAACCTTATGATACTCTTACCCACGTGCTCCCTTAGACACTAGGTCCACTTGGCCCACCTCATTTCCCAAAACCAGATCCAGCAATGCCTCCTTTCCAGTTGGGTTGAGAACATGCTGATCAAGGAAGTTCTCCTGAACACATTCCAGAAATTCCTCCCCCTCCTTTCCCTTTACTCTTACATTATCCCAATCGATATTTGGATAATTAAAGTCCTCCAATATCACCACTCTATAGTTCTTGCACATCTCTATAATTTCCCTGCAGATTTCCTCCTGTCATGCAGACCCCCACCTGCCAAGAATGAAGCATATCAATTTTGTCATATGAACATTGATTTTAAACTGTTGTTGGAGTGAAGAAATGATTTATTTGAAGAACACCAGACACTGGGCTGGAAGGACATTTGTACACTGAGACGCTGCTTGTGGAGACAAAGGATTATTCCTTGCTCCAATTAACCCAAATGTATTTTGATCACCAGACATTGAAGGTGTAAAGAAGCGCATTCCGGGCCCTGCGAAGATGATACAATCCACAGAGCCAGGACTGGTTAAACCAGCTGGTCACATGACTAACTGGCTGGTCCAGGTTTTTTGAACTAGCCATAGGACAGTTTGAATTCAGAAGGCGGTGTGCAGCAGAAGCTGGAACAAGGAAGCCTCTCTCCTTCTCTCTCACTTTCTCCCAAGCCACCGGACCCACGGAAGACACGTAAACCTCAAGAGAAAAAAGATTCCTACATGGGAACAAGTTGTAGCGTGAACTGGGCCCCAACGAATTGCAAGACTTACCGGCAACCAAAAACTCCACATTGAACTTCAAGGACTGTAACTAGCAGATATTGCCTCAAACCTTTCCCCTTTATTCCTCCTATTTTTTTTATTTCGATCTGCATGTGTGTTTATCACGTATGCATGCTAGCATGGTCATGTTGCATATTCGTAGTCGTTAACCGGATTAGAGTTTAAGATTAATAAACTTGTACCTTTCTTGTTTAAATCTAAGGAAACCTATTTGATTTCTTTGCCTTACAATTAGAGCAGTGAACAAGGATTCAGTAAGGGGGAGCTAAAAACACGGTGTTTTAAAATTAAACCCTGTTACAGTTATTCCAGGCAAAGGCTGAGAGGGAACCCCTAGACCCCTTCTCACCTGGTCGTAACAGAAATTTGGGGGCTAGTGTCTGAGAGTTTACCCAGAGACAAATGAGATATTGGAAGTGGGAAGCCAAATTGATCCCAAACAAAACAGAAAAGATTTCAATACAGGTTTTCTTGCAGTTATGTGTGCTAGAATACTAACATGTCTGCTACTGAAGCTAGGGTGAAGTAACTTGGGATAAGTTAAAAGCACTGTCTATGGAGGAGTTGAGGAAAATGACTGAGCAATATCTGATCACTGTATGTGGCAAGGCTAGAAAGTCTGAACTCTTAAGACTAGTGGCCAACCATTTTTCCCTTGAATCTGAAGAAGCAGAAGCAGGGTTAGAAGTAGACTCCGACAGGGTATTGCTAGCAAAGATACAGTTGGAACAGAGGAAACTTGAATTTGAGGAAAGAGAAAAAGAGAGACAGGAGAGAGAGAAAGAAAGAGCCTTCCAGAAGGAGCATGAAGGATAAGGGCGAAAGGAGAGAGAGGAGAAAGAGAGAGAAGGAGAGAGAAAAAGAACCTTCCAGAAGGAATGCGAAGAAAGAGCGCTGAGACGACTTGAGTTAACTAGGAGGCGACGAGGATGGGGATGTAAAAGGGGTGGGGGAGTTACATTACTGGTTAAGGAGAATATCACAGTTGTGAGAGATGGTGCAGGAGGGAGGGGTTCAGATTTTTGGGACATTGGGACCGGTTCTGGGGGAGGTGGGACTATTACAAATTGGATGGTCTACACCTGGGCGGGACTGGAACCAATGTCCTAGGGGGTGCTTTTGCTAACGCTGTTGGGGAGGGTTTAAACTAATGTGGCAGGGGGATGGGAACCAAATGAGGAGGTCAGTGGACAGTAAGGAGGTAGTAACTAAAGCCTGTAAGGAACTAGATAATGAAGTCAGCGTGACTAAGGAAAAGAGTAGACAGGGAGCAGATGATGAACGCAAAGGGACTGGTGGTCTGAGGTGCATTTGTTTTAATGCAAGAAGTGTAGTAGGTAAGGCAGATGAACTTAGGGCCTGGATTAGTAGTTGGGAGTATGTTGTTATTGCTATTACTGAGACTTGGTTGAGGGAAGGGCATGATTGGCAACTAAATATCCCAGGATATCGATGCTTCCGGCGGGATAGAGAAAGAGGTAAAAGGGGTGGAGGAGTTGCAGTACTGGTCAAAGAGGATATCACAGCTGTGCTGAAGGAGGGCACTATGGAGGACTCGAGCAGTGAGGCAATATGGGCAGAACTCAGAAATAGGAAGGGTGCGGTAACAATGTTGGGGCTGTACTACAGGCCTCCCAACAGCGAGCGTGAGATAGAGGTACAAATATGTAAACAGATTATGGAAAGATGTAGGAGCAACAGGGTGGTGGTGATAGGAGATTTTAATTTTCCCAACATTGACTGGGATTCACTTAGTGTTAGAGTCCAGATGGCGCAGAATTTGTAAGGAGCATCCAGGAGGGTTTTCTAGAGCAGTATGTAAATAGTCCAATTCGGGAAGGGGCCATACTGGACCTGGTGTTGGGGAATGAGCCCGGCCAGGTGGTTGAAGTTTCAGTAGGGGACTACTTTGGGAATAGTGATCACAATTCCGTAAGTTTTAGAATACTCATGGACAAAGATGAGAGTGGTCCCAAAGGAAGAGTGCTAAATTGGGGGAAGGCCAACTATACCAAAATTCGGCAGGAGCTGGGGAATGTAGATTGGGAGCAGCTGTTTGAAGGTAAATCCACATTTGATATGTGGGAGGCTTTTAAAGAGAGGTTGATTAGCGTGCAGGAGAGACATGTTCCTGTGAAAATGAGGGACAGAAATGGCAAGATTAGGGAACCATGGATGACAGGTGAAATTGTGAGACTAGCTAAGAGGAAAAAGGAAGCATACATAAGGTCTAGGAGGCTGAAGAATGACGAAGCTTTGAAAGAATATCGGGAATGTAGGACCAATCTGAAACGAGGAATTAAGAGGGCCAAAAGAGGTCATGAAATATCTTTAGCAAACAGGGTTAAGGAAAATCCCAAAGCCTTTTATTCATATGTAAGGAGCAAGAGGGTAACTAGAGAAAGGATTGGCCCACTCAAGGACAAAGGAGGAAAGTTATGTGTGGAGTCAGAGAAAATGGGTGAGATTCTAAACGAGTACTTTGCATCGGTATTCACCGAGGAGAGGGACATGACGGATGTTGAGGTTAGGGACAGATGTTTGATTACTCTAGGTCAAGTCAGCATAAGGAGGGAGGAAGTTTTGGGTATTCTAAAAGGCATTAAGGTGGACAAGTCCCCAGGTCCGGATGGGATCTATCCCAGGTTACTGAGGGAAGCGAGAGAGGAAATAGCTGGGGCCTTAACAGATATCTTTGCAGCATCCTTAAACACGGGTGAGCCTGACGTCAGTGGTAGGGAAGCTGCTGGAGAAGATACTGAGGGATAGGATCTATTCCCATTTGGAAGAAAATGGGCTTATCAGTGATAGGCAACATGGTTTTGTGCAGGGAAGGTCATGTCTTACCAACTTAATAGAATTCTTTGAGGAAGTGATAAAGTTGATTGATGGGGGAAGGGCTGTAGATGTCATATACATGGACTTCAGTAAGGTGTTTGATAAGGTTCCCCATGGTAGGCTGATGGAGAAAGTGAAGTCGCATGGGGTCCAGGGTGTACTAGCTAGATGGATAAAGAACTGGCTGGGCAACAGGAGACAGAGAGTAGCAGTGGAAGGGAGTTTCTCAAAATGGAGACGTGTGACCAGTGGTGTTCCACAGGGATCCGTGCTGGGACCACTGTTGTTTGTGATATACATAAATGATTTGGAGGAAAGTATAGGTGGTCTGATTAGCAAGTTTGCAGACGACACTAAGATTGGTGGAGTAGCAGATAGTGAAGGGGACTGTCAGAGAATACAGCAGAATATAAATAGATTGGAGAGTTAGGTAGAAAAATGGCAGATGGAGTTCAATCAGGGCAAATGCAAGGTGATGCATTTTGGAAGATCCAATTCAAGAGTGAATTATACAGTAAATGGAAAAGTCCTGGGGAAAATTGATGTACAGAGAGACTTGGGTGTTCAGGTCCATTGTTCCCTGAAGGTGGCAACGCAGGTCAATAGAGTGGTCAAGAAGGCATACGGCATGCTTTCCTTCATCGGACGGGGTATTGAGTACAAGGGTTGGCAGGTCATGTTACAGTTGTATAAGACTTTGGTTCGGCCACATTTGGAATACTGCGTGCAGTTTTGGTCGCCACATTACCAAAAGGATGTAGATGCTTTGGAGAGGGTGCAGAGGAGGTTCACCAGGATGTTGCCTGGTATGGAGGGCGCTAGCTATGAAGAGAGGTTGAGCAGATTAGGATTATTTTCATTAGAAAGACGGAGGTTGAGGGGGGACCTGATTGAGGTGTACAAAATCATGAGAGGTATAGACAGGGTGGATAGCAAGAAGCTTTTTCCCAGAGTGGGGGATTCAATTACTAGGGGTCACGAGTTCAAAGTGCGAGGGGAAAAGTTTAGGGGGGATATGCGTGGAAAGTTCTTTACGCAGAGGGTGGTGGGTGCCTGGAACGCGTTGCCAGCGGAGGTGGTAGACGCGGGCACGATAGTGTCTTTTAAGATGTATCTGGACAGATACATGAATGGGCAGGAAGCAAAGAGATACAGACCCTAAGAAAATAGGCGACATGTTTAGATAGAGGATCTGGATCGGCGCAGGCTTGGAGGGCCGAAGGGCCTGTTCCTGTGCTGTAATTTTCTTTGTTCTTTTTGTTTGTACTGCGGGAGGACACCTTGGAGGGGTCATGCAGCGAGGCAATATGGGTGGAGCTCAGGAATAGGACGGATGCAGTCACGATGTTGGGGGTTTACTACATGCCTCCCAACAGCCAGCGGGAGGTAGAGGAGCAGATATGTAGATTTTGGAAAGATGTAAAAGCAACAGGGTTGTAGTGGTGGATGATTTTAACTTCCCTATATTAACTGGGTCTCACAGTGCTAGGCTCTTGGATGGGGCAGAATTTGTAAGGAGCATCCAGGAGGGATTCTTGAAACAATATGTAGATAGTCCAACTAGGGAAGGGGCCGTACTGGACCTGGTATTGGGGAATGAGCCCGGCCAGGTGGTCGAAGTCTCAGTAGGGGAGCATTTCGGGAACAGTGACCATAATTCCGTAAGTTTTAAGGTACTTGTGGATAAGGATAAGAGTAGTCCTCGGGTGAAGGTGCTAAATTGAGGGAAGGCTAATTATAACAATATTAGGCAAGAAACGAAGAATTTAGATTGGGGGCGGCTGTTTGAGAGTAAATCAACATCTGACATGTGGGAGTCTTTCAAACGTCAATTGATTAGAATCCAGGACCAGCATGTTCTTGTGAGGAAGAAGGATAAATTTGGCAAGTTTCGGGAACCTTGGATAATGAGGGATATTGTGAGCCTAGTCAAAAAGAAAAAGGGAGCATTCGTAAGGGCTAGAAGGCTGGGAAAAGACATAGTCCTTGAGGAATATAAAGAAAGTAGGAAGGAACTTAAGCAAGGAGTCAGGAGGGCTAAAATGGGTCATGAAAAGTCATTGGCAAACAGGATGAAGGAGAATCCCAAGGCTTTTTATACGTATATAAAGAGCAAAAGGGTAACCAGGGAAAGGGTTGGCCCACTCAAGAACAGAGAAGGGAATCTATGTGTGGAGCCAGAGGAAATGGGTGAGGTGCTAAATGAGTATTTTGCATCAGTATTCACCAAAGAGAAGGACTTGGTGGATGATGAGTCTAGGGAAGGGAGTGTACATAGTCTGGGTCATGTCGTTATCAAAAAGGAGGAGGTGTTGGGCGTCTTGAAAAGCATTCAGGTAGATAAGTCCCCAGGGCCTGATGGGATCTACCCCCAGAATACTGAGGGAGGCAAGGGAAGAAATTGCTGGGGCCTTGACAGAAATCTTTGTTTCCTCATTGGCTACAGGTGAGATCCCAGAGGAATGGAGAATAGCCAATGTTGTTCCTTTGTTTAAGATGGGTAGCAAGGATAATCCAGGAAATTATAGGCCGGTGAGCCTTACGTCAGTGGTAGGAAAATTATTAGAGAGGATTCTTCGGGACAGAATTTACTCCCACTTGGAAACAAATGAACATATTAGCGAGAGACAGCATGGTTTTGTGAAGGGGAGGTCGTGTCTCACTAACTTGATTGAGTTTTTTGAGTAAGTGATGAAGATGATTGATGAAGGAAGGGCAGTGGATGTTGTCTATTCGGACTTCAGTAAAGCCATTGACAAGGTCCCTCATGGCAGACTGGTACAAAAGGTGAAGTCACACGGGATCAGAGGTGAACTAGCAAGATGGATACAGAACTGACTCGGTCATAGAAGACAGAGGGTAGCAGTGGAAGGGTGCTTTTCTGAATGGAGGGCTATGAATAATGGTGTTCCGCAGGGATCAGTGCTGGGACCTTTGCTATTTGTAGTATATATAAATGATTTGGAGGAAAATGTAGCTAGTCTGATTAGTAAGTTTGCGGATGAGACAAAGGTTGGTGGAGTTGCGGATAGTGATGAGGATTGTCAGAGGAGGCAGGATATAGACCGGTTGGAGACTTGGGCAGATGGAATTTAATCCGGACAAATGTGAGGTAATGTATTTTGGAAGGTCTAATACAGCTGGGAAGTATACAGTAGATGGCAGAACCCTTAGGAGTATTGACAGGCAGAGACATCTGGGCGTACAGGTCCACAGGTCACTGAAAGTGGCAACGCAGGTGGATAAGGTAGTCAAGAAGGCATATGGCATGCTTGCCTTCATCGTTCGGGGCACAGAGTATAAAAATTGGCAAGTCATGCTGCAGCTGTACAGAACCTTAGTTAGGCCACACTTAGAATATTGCGTGCAATTCTGGTCGCCACACTACCAGAAGGACGTGGAGGCTTTTGAGAGGGTACAGAGGAGGTTTACCAGGATGTTGCCTGGTCTGGAGGGCATTAGCTATGAGGAGAGATTGGATAAACTCGGATTGTTTTCACTGGAACGACAGAGGTGGAGGGGCGACATGATAGAGGTTTACAAAGTTATGAGTGGCATGGACAGAGTGGATAGTCAGAAGCTTTTTCCCAGGATGGAAGAGTCAGTTACTAGTGGACATAGGTTTAAGGTGCGAGGGGCAAAGTTTAGAGGGGATGTGCAAGGCAAGTTTTTTTACACAGTGGGTGGTGAGTGCCTGGAACTTGCTGCCAGGGGAGGTGGTGGAAGCAGATACGATAGCGACATTTAAGAGACATTTTGACAAATACATGAATAGGAAGGGAATAGGAAGGGAATCGAGGGATATGGGCCCCGGAAGTGCAGAAAGTTTTACTTTAGACAGGCATCAAGATCGGCGCAGGCTTGGAGGGCCGAATGGCCTGTTCTTGTGCTGTACTGTTCTTTGACAGAGTAACCCCAGTGAAAGCATGGCCAACATGGAGGAGCGTAATTCAGGGCTGGGTACAGGACTGTTAAAACTCTCCCAACTGATCCCAAAATTAAATGAGGGAGACATGGAAGCATTTTTTGTGTCTTTTGAAAAACTGGCAAGGCAGTTAAAGTGGCCAGCTGAGGCTTGGACTCTGTTGTCACAGACCAAATTAGTAGGAAAAGCCCATGAAGTTTATGCCATGTTGCCAGATGAGAGTTCATCAGATTATGAACTGAGAAAAATGCTATCCCTGGGGCATATGACTTAGTGCTGGAAGCCTATCGCCAAAAGTTTCGAACCCTCAAGAAGCAAGCTGATCAAACTTACCTGGAGTTTACGAGAAATAAGCAGCTGGCTTTTGACCAGTGGCTGAGGGCTCTTAAAGTACAGCTCAGCTATGAAAATCTGAGAAGTAATTTTGTTAGAGGAATTTAATAACTCTCTCCCGCTCTCCATGAAGACAATTGTAGAGGAACAAAAGGCTCATGAAGCCCAGCAGGCAGCAGTCCAGGCCAATGAATTTGCTCTCATTTATAAGTCGGCTTCCCAGGGGAAAACCTTTCCTAATCACCCCCACAAATCCGAAAAGGACAGAGGGTGGGAAGGTGATAGAAGCCTAAGCAGTCCTGGGAGAGAAGGAAAAGCAGGAGACAGAGGAGGCCCTCCTCCAGCCAAAAAGGAAGGTGCTTTAAGTAGGAGTGAGACCCGGAGACCTGTGTGCTAAAGGCTGGCTCGGATCTGCAAATGAATGACCTGAGCGCAACTCGGCCCGAGTCCTTTCATTTTTTCCCGTGCCCGACCTGACCTGACTTGACCCGACCATCAGTTAACCAACCTTCCATTTTTCACTTTGTTACTTATCTGCACAAGCTTAAAAAAACTAATTTAACAACCTTCCTAGTCCAAAACGTACGTTAACATTGGACCCACTTACCAGAGGCGGTGATAGACCATGTCCGACCCGGCCAAACCTGACCAGAGCCTGAATGCCGGACCCAGAAGAGCGACCTGAACCCAACACGTCATCGGGACCCGTCGGGATCGGGTCGGGTAGCCATGCTCGACTGTGTGCTTCCATTGTAATAAAGCAGGGCATTTACAAGTTGACTGCTGGAAACTAAAGGGAAAACCTGTAGAGTTAATCAGGGCACACCCGCTCAGTGTGGAAGTGACCCTGATGGAAAGCACAGCAGAACAAGCTGTGGCTTTAACTGCAGTAAGAGTGAGAACCAGGAAGTCTGCTGCTGTAAGTGCAGGAAAATTTAACAGAATTCCTGAAGGTTATCAGGGTTTTGTGTCTGAAGGGAGAATAACCCCATACCCCTCAAGTGGGGTAAGCAAGCCCATAGTAATCCTCAGGGACACAGGGACAACTAGATCCCATATACAGGGTCAAGGCCTGACCTTTTCCCCAGAGAGTGCAGTAAACTCCAGAATGGTGGTGAATGGTATTGGAGTGCAGCGTATGCCTGTACCTTTACAGTGGATGCACTTGGAGTGCGACCTATTTTCTGGACTGGTGACCAGAGGGATTGTCCCTAGTTTGCCTGTGGATGGGGTTGACCTGTCCTAAGTAATGATCGGGCAGGGACGAAGGTGGTAGATTCCCCAGTAGTGAAGGAGAGACCGCAGGAGGTCAGAGAGACAGGGCAGTGGCAGGAGACGGTCCCCTGCAGTTTCCCTGGATGTGTAATGAGTGAGGCCATGATCAAACCAGCTTCCCCAGAGGAGACTGAATTGGCACTGCAGGCAGATGACCATGAGGTCTGTCTGAGACTTTGGAAAGTTAGAAGACCCAAGGAATGAGTTAAATGGATCTTCCCTAGCTAAGGCTCAGCGAGCTGACCCAGTACTGAGAGAGTTAGCACAGACTGCCCAATCTGAAAGTGAAGCAGAGGGAGTCCCTGATTGCTACTATTTAAAGAATGAGGTACTGATGAGGAAATGGAGTTCTCCTCACAGATCTGAGAGCAAGGAGTGGACAGTGGTTCACCAGTTAGTGGTGCTGCAGAGGTACCGGAGAAAAATATTAAGAATGGCCCATGAGATTGCAGTGGCTATACACGTCAGTAAATGAAAAGCCAAAGCCCGCATATGACAGCAGTTTAACTGGCCAAAACACCACAAAGATGTGGTGGAGTACTGTAGGAGTTGCCATGTATGTCAGATTGAGGGGATAATCCAACTTCCAGTGAAAACTGCACCCCTAAATCCTGTATCAGTGTTCAGAGGACCCTCCAGCAGAGGGCTGGTAAACTGTAAGGGACCCCTGCTGAGAACAAGAGGGGGCAGGCAGGCATAAGGCTGGCAACAGGTTAGAAAGGAACGGGGAAAAAGGGATAAAGAGGGCAGGTTAAAGGAAGTCTGGGAGAAATCCCAAATGGAAACCCCTACTGTTCAGTCAGCCAACCCTGAAATATTTGAAAAGTTAGACCCCACTTCCTCCTGTGTAAATGCAGGCATTAGAAGCACCCCAACAGAGTGGCTAACAACATTTACAGGAACTTGCAGAGACAAAGAAAGTCCTCAAGAGGGCAGAGAAACCTTGAAGGTGATGCCTCATCAAGTCGAAGTGCCACAGGGGCGTGCAGCAGAATCTGGATAAATACCTGCCAGCAGGAGTATCCCAGAGGACAAAGGGAAGATTAACAAAGAATCTGTCCCCACAATCAGGAAAAAAGAGAACCCTGAGGTGAAAAGCCCTTGCATGGCTCATCAAAGCACTGAAAGAGAGTTCAGAGTGGAACCGCCCACTGCCACAACCCCAAGCAGAACTCCAACGTAGGGCTAATTAAATCTAACGCCCCCACCCCTGCAGACCTCAACAAGAACAAAGACACCTTAGGCAGCCATAGAAATGTGCAAACTGAAAAAAAGAACTTCCTCAAAAACCACATGTTTACTGGGATGCCTAAAGGGCAGTTTAATGCAGCACTGCTACACAGAAAGGACAGGCTATAGCAATTATTAGGGTTCTGAATGAATGAGAGAGATGCATGTGTGTTTTCCTGTTCTTTTCTCTGTAGTCCCTTTTAATGAAATGTTCTTTTTAAAAATTGCATTTCATTCCACTGGGTGTGGAGGTGTCATGCAGACGCCCACCTGCCAGGAATGAGGCATATTAATTTTGTCATATGAACATTGATTTTAAACTGTTGCTGGAGTGAAGAAATTACTTGTTTGAAAATCACCAGACACTGGCCTGGAAAGACATTTGCATACTAAGAGACGCTGCTTGTGGAGACAAAGGACTATTCCCTGCTCCAATTAACCCAAATGGATTTTGATCACCAGACATTGAAGGTGTAAGGAAGTGCATTCCAGACCCCGCTAAGATGATACAATCCACAGAGCCAGGGCTGGTTAACCAGCTGGTCACATGACTAACTGGTTGGTCCAGGTTTTTTGAACTAGCCACAGGACAGTTTGAATTCAGAAGGCAGTGTGCAACAGAAGCTTGAACAAGGAAGCACCTCTCTCTCTCTCTCACTCGCTTTCTCCCAAGCCACTGGACCCACGGAAGACACGTAAACCTCAAGAGAGAAAAGATTCCTACATCGGAACAAGTTGAAGCGTGAACTGGGCCCCAACGAATTGCAAGACTTACCGGCAACCAAAAACTCCACATTGAACTTAAAGGACTGTAACTAGCAGATATTGCCTCAAACTTTTCCCCTTTATTCCTTCTACTTTTTCTGATTCTATCTGCATGTGTGTTTATCGCGTATGCATGCTAGCATGGTCATGTTGCATATTCATAGTTGTTAACTGGATTAGAGTTTCAGATTAATAAACTTCTATCTTTCTTGTTTAAATCTAAAGAGACCTGTTTTCTTTTCCTTACAATTCGAGCAATGAACAAGGATTCAGTAAGGGGGAGCTAAAAACACTTTTAAAATTAAACCCTGTTACGGTTAAACCAGGCAAAGGCTGAGAGGGAACCCCTATACCCCTTCTCACCTGGTTGTAACACTCCTCTATCCCTCTCTCACGATTTGGAGGCCTATAGAATACCCCCAGTATCATGATCATACCCTTTTTGCTTCTCAACTCAACCAAATAGATTGTGTCCATGTCCCCTCAAGGACATCCTCTCTTTCCAACACTACAATGTCTTCCCTCATCAGTATTGCCGACCCACCTCTCTTTTCCCTTCTCTATCTTTTCTGAACACTTTATATCCGTGCAATTTGTTTCCTTTAGATGTTTTATCCAATTTTCTTTCGAAAGTTTCCTTTTGAAAAATCTGCTTCCACTGCCCTTTCAGTATTGCATACCAGAATGGAATAACTCACTGCATAAAAAAGTTTTCTTCATGACTCCTCTGATTCTTTTGCCAATCACCTTAAAACTGTGTCCTCTGGTTCCTGGCTATTCTGCCATGGGAAACAGTTTCTCCTTATTTACTCTATCTAGCTTCCTCTTAAATGCACCTATGCTATTTCCCTCAACCACCCCTTCTGGTCGTGAGTTCCATATTCTCACCAATATCTGGGTAAGAGTTTCTCCTGAATTCCCTATTAGATTTATTAGTGACGATTTTATTTTAATGATCCCTAGTTCTGGTCTCCCACACAAGTGGAAACATCTTTGATAGAACCCTTCCTATGAAGCAGCATGACTAACTGTTACTGCTGCCAGTCATATCAACAATGGAGTTCTGCCTCACACATCTTTGTTGCTACATCTGTAATAAGCTCCTGGTCAGAAATTCAGATGAAGACCATAAATCAAACGTCCACAAGAAACCTAAATTGACGATGTTCCCTTTTTACATGGTTTTCACAAAGACAATAAATGGTGTGACTTTAAAAGCAAATGCAAGAACCATCATCAATTGTATTCAATTGTGCCTTGATCCTAAGCTCTGGAATTCCCACGCTAAACCTCTAACTCTCTGCCCCTCTAAGATGCTCCTTAAAAACCTACCTCTTTAACCAAGCTTTTGGTCACCAATCCTAATAGCTCCTTATATGGCTTAGTGTCCAATTTTTGTATGATAATCACTCCTGTAAAGTGCCTTGGGACATTTTGCTTTGTTAAAGGCACTTTAGAATACAAGTTGTTGTTGCTGCTGTTTATTATAAGCTCCTGGTCATATCTAATGCCTGCAACTCCGTATGTCTAAGTAAGGCAAAGAAGAAAACATGCATGACAAAATCATGCTGAAGATAATTCCCCTTTTTACACGGTTTTCAAAATAATAATAAATGGCATGACTTTAAATACAAGAACCATCATAACATTTACATTTCTAAAAGAATGTTAATTTGTGTATTAACGTCCTGTTGGGTCCTTTGCTTCGAACAACATGCGTCATTTTAAAGTGATAAATCATATAGTAAATTGTAGAAGCCAGTTTTAAAATGTCATTATTAAGTGGGTTTCTGAATTTCCTGTTTGCGTTTCAGAACCTTCACACCAGTGTACAATCCAAGCCCACTGAGCGGTGTGACCCCCTTACACTTTGTAGCTCAAAACAGGCAGTCAGATATTCTGAAGATTTTACTCCAGTATGGGATACTAGAGAGGGAGGACAGTCCCATGTCCACAATCCTCATCATCCTCTTCTACCCAACACCAGTAGCCAGGGTGCATGACCTTGAGTCAACACAAATAATAGAGGAGGCAAAACTGTGTCTCGGTTTATGCGTTAGAGTGACGTGTCACATACATATCGCACAGATTAAGGTACGTTCTGTTGGTGGCTATGCAAGATATACAAGGACTCATTTTTTTGTTTGGAGCTAACATGTTTGTTTTCTCACAGTCCAAAGGCCATATTTAATACACGGATCCATTGTGCTTCAAACCCCCGCTTGTGACAGCTGTGGAAGCTATAAGATTACAGCAATTTTAAAATTCTCAACTTTGTGTTCAAATACCTCTATCCCTGCACACCCTCCCCTCCCTGTCTCAGTAACTTCCTCCAGCCCAACAACCTTCCAAGATTTTTGCGCCACTAAAATTCTGGCCTCTCGCACATGATTAAGGGAAGGGGCAGGAGGTTTAAAGGGGATTTAAGGAAAAAAATGTTCACCCAGAGGGTGGTTGGAATCTGTAACACACTGCCTGAAGGGGTGGTAGAGGCAGGAACTCTCTCAACAGTTAAGTAATTAGATGGGCACTTGAAATGCCATAGCATACAAGGCTACGGGCCAAGTGCTGGAAAATGGGATTAAAATAGATAGGTGCTTGATGGGTGGCACAGACAAGATGGGCCGAAGGGCCTGTTTCTGTGCTGTATATCTCTAACTCTAACACTGATTTCCATCGCTCCATCATTGGCGGTTGTGCCTTCAGCTGCTGGGAATTCCCTCCCTAAACCTCTCTGTCTCTGTCCCCTCCTTTAAGATGTTGAATTGGCAGATAGCCAATCACCAAAATAAGGAAGCAGGAGGCAGTCACTGATCCACAACTGTTTTATTCACACTCCACAGTTCCATACACATACCAGCTCTCACTCTTCCCTTCTGGACTGACTCCCTGTCCAAAAGTAATTCCCTAACTGGCGAAAACCCAGCCCTTAAATACAAAGTGCAATGAGCATCACCTGCTCGCTATTAACTCTGAACTAAGCCCTGGTTAATTAAAGGGACCAGCATGTTCAACATTGTCATAAGACACTCATTAAAGCCCAACTCTTTGACCAAACTTTTGGTTGCTTGTCATTTTAATATCTCCTTATGTGGCTTGGTATGAAATTTTGTTTTGTAACGCTCTGGTCAAACACTTTGAAATGTTTAACTACATTAGAGGTACTATATAAATGCAAGTTGTTGTTGTTATACGTCCAATCGTTCCCTCCTGTGCACTGGGGGAATGATTAGTTCCCAGATGTAAAGAAGAGGGAATTACATTGCCCGGGGAGTTCTGGAGCTTCTCTCAAAAGTCAGGACGGGTGGGGGTGGCAGGTATCATATTGTAATTGTACAGAAATAAGGGAAAACAGACCCAACAGAATGTCCCATCTCATCTTTCTCTGGGGACACCACATGATCTGAGTTGAGGGAAGCCTGGCACTAGCCCTTCTCGTGACTCAAATTCCCAATCCAGACTGGATTGTTTTTATTTATTTTATTTTTTTATTTAGAGATACAGCACTCAAACAGGCCCTTCAGCCCACCAAGTCTGTGACGACCAACAACCACCCATTTACACTAATCCTACATTAATCCCATATTCCCTACCACATCCCCACCATTCTCCTACCACCTACCTACACTATGGACAATTTACAATGGCCAATTTACCTATCAACCTGCAAGTCTTTGGCTGTGGGAGGAAACCGGAGCACCCGGCAGAAACCCACGCGGTCACAGGGAGAACTTGCAAACTCCGCACAGGCAGTACCCAGAACTGAACCCGGGTCGCTGGAGCTGTGAGGGTGCAGTGCTAACCACTGCGCCACTCATTGGAGTCTGCTCTCCAGCGAGGAGAGAGAGAGAGTGGAATATCGGGGCTGCATTCTCCAAGCTTCAAAATAGGTGATATAAATTCACTGTCCTACTGATGTGTTTAGAAATCATGGAATGATACAGTAGTTAAGATGATCATTAGTTTGTTGTGCCTGTGCCAGTTCTGTCCAATTTAGTCCCACACTCCGGCTTTTCCCCATAGCCCTGCAAATTATTCCTCTTCAAGTACATGTCCAAATTTTGAAAGCTCCTACAGAATTTGATTCCACCACCCTTTAGGTAATGTGTTCCAGATCTTAACAAACCTCTCGGTTAAGAAATTTCTCCTCATTTCCCCTCTAGTTCTTTTGTCCAAATCATTGGCCTTTGGTTAATAATCCACATGCCAGAAAAGCAGCTTCTTCCTGCTTGCTCAATCAGAATCCCTCAACATTTTGAACACATCTATTAAATCTCCTCTTAACTGTCTCTGTTCGAAGGAGAACACCACCAGCTTCTCCAGTCTCTCCCATAAGAGAAGTCCCTCATCCTTGATAGCATTATCTGGGAAGTAAGACAGGGAGAAACAGAGGTACCTCTGTGGAGATAGGGAGAGAGAGAGAGGGGGAGACATTTTATTTGTTCTTGGGCTATGGGCATTGTGAACAAGGCCAGCATTTATTGTCAATCGCTAACTGCCTTTGACAAGATGGTGGTGAGCTGCCTTCTTAAATCGCCACATTCCTTGTGGTGGAGTACACCAAAAATGCTGTTAAGTAGGGAAAAACATTGAGAGGGAAACACAGGTGGAGAAAGAGAATGACATGTGGGTGTCAGGTGAGGACTGGGTTGGGGCTTTGCTGTGTTGCCACTCATGAGTGAACTAACATATGTAAAGTCTCGCAGGTTAAAACTGTCCTCTAGGCTAGATACCAGAGAACATCCAGTGTCTGTAGAGCCATTCCCCAGCAAAGATCAACAGCTTGCACTTATGTAGCACCTCTAACATAGTAAAACATCCCAAGCCACTTCACAGGAGTGCAAATCAGACAAAATTTGACACCAAGCTATTTAAGGAGATATTAGAGCAGACAACCAAAAGCTTGGTCAAACCAAAAGTGGAAGGCTTTAAGAAGCATCCTAAAGGAGGAGAAACAGGCAGAGAGGTTTAGGGAGTGAATTTCAGAGCTCAGGGCTCAGGCAGCTGAAGGCACGGCTACCAATAGTTAAAATTGGGGATCCTCAAGAGGCCAGAATTGGAGGAGCACAGAAAACTTAGAGGGTTTGGGACTGAAAGAGATCACAGAGAGGGCAAGGGTGAGGACATGGAAGGATTTGAAAACTAGAAAGAGAATTTTAAAATCAAGGCATTGTCTGACACCTTCAGGAGAGGAGGAGGAGGATATACTGGTGGGAAAAGATACCAGAAGGATCTAGGTTGTATAAGATGCAGATGTCAGTATAACTCATACTTCTTGTTGCTTCTGTTTGCAGGCGTATATTAGTTTTAGACGGCAACCTCTCATTTCTAACTGGTTCGATTACATTCCTGTGACAAGATATCAAGAGCCGTGCGAGCTCATTCACCTCTGCAGAATGTCTATTAGAAAGTGCTTGCTAACCAACGGTGGGCTGCCTAGAGGAATATCCTTGCTGCCACTCCCCAAATCACTTCAGAATTACTTGAACTTGGAAAGATAAAGGTGGAAAAATTTCCCTCCTCCCCACCTACCTCTCTCTTGGCTGCAAGCCTGTTTTAACAGATTGGGGACGGGGACAACAAAGAGAAGAAAAAAAACCCACCCTTCAGGAGAGAAAAAAGAACCGATTCATTATTACAACATTTACATCGCGTTCTATCACTTCACAACATGCAATAAACTCAGAATTTGCAGCAATTTTTGCAATTTTATTGTTTCCTTACCAACCCTTTAGAAAAGGCTTTCAAACCTTTCACAGAAACTACATTTATAGTTAAAATTCAAAAAGCAAATCATTTACAAACTTTAGATTTGTACCTCAGTCAAACTTCTGATAAAACACTGGCCCAGAATTTTATGGAGTGCGGCAGCCAGTGGCATGCGTCCAGTTCATTAGGACATTTCCCCTTAGCCCTCAGCTCAAATATAATTTGTGCCATAACTTGCTGGAAGTGTGAGCTAATAACGGCGCAGCGAGGGCAACAAGGCACCTGGGACCTTTGTGAATGATGGGACCTCCTTAACCAATGAGATTTAAGGATTTAGAAATTAAAAGAGGAAGGACTAAGAAATAGAGAGTATTAGTGTGAAATCAAGGGCAGAAAGAGAAATGTGGGGGCGGTGGGGTGGGGGGTGCGGTTGGATTAAGAGAGAGAAGGCAGAAAGGAAAGTAATAAAATTTTAAAAAATTAAAATTTATTTAGTAGTTTAAAAATCTCCAATAAGTTACTACCTGCAAGAATGAAACCCCAGAGTTTCAATTGTTCCACTTCTGAGCCAGAGAAATTGAAAAGCATGTCTGAAATATAAATCTTCTCATTACTTAAGTAACTAACTTTCTTTAGCGAGTTTAATGGGTAATTAATGCGCAAATCCAGCAACTTTGTGAAACTCACAGGGAGGTTGAGGGTAAGTTACCATTTTCATGAGGCTAACAGTGGAGTGGTGCAAACTGGCCAGCGATTTGTGACGATTCCCAACTCACCAGGTATTTCTTCCTCGCCACAAATCGCTGGGCGATTTACCCATTAATAACACCTTTATTTTGGAAGTAAAACCTGGGTCTTTTTTTTCAAATAGCAACTGTGCTTTCAAACATCATGTCATTAACAGCTCCATTACTGTTTGGAGGTAAATTGTTCTCAGAGGGAAGTATCTGTCCGTGGAGATTGCTGGGCTGCAAGGCAGTCTGCTTCATACCTTTTACGGAGGCCCATTAAATACATCCGTAAGCGATCTGGATCCAGGCAGGAGTTTCGTGCTGCCTGCACCAGTCTGGTGGCCAGATGATGCATCGCTCTTTGCTGCAGAGACTCGGCAGTGTTTCTCTGTTTACGCTGCAATTTAGCAATTAAACGAGTGAGTGAGACTTCTACCACTGAATCAACAACAACACCTGTGAGGTCTAATATCAATTCAAGAACATACCACGTTTTATGTCAGCTGTGGCTCAGGGGTTAACATTTGGTGATGGTGGTGCAATGGTTATGCCACTAGACTAGTAATCCAGAGACACAGGCTAATGCACTGGTGACATAGGTTTAAATCCCACCATGCCAGCTGGTGGAATTTAAATTCAATTAATTAACAACAATCTGGAATTCTAAGCTAGTGTCAGGAATGGTGCCATGAAACTATCATCAATTGTTGTAAAAACCCATCTGGCTCACTAATGTCCTTTGGGGAAGGAAATCTGCTGTCGTTACCTGGTCTGGCCTACATGTGACTCCACAGCAATGTGGTTGTTTCTTATCTGCCTCTGAAATGGCCTAGCAAGTCACTCAGTATCAAGGGCAATTAGGGAAGGGCAACAAATGCTGGCTTTGCCAGTGACACCCATATCCCATGAAAGAATATAGAAAAAAATTCTTACTTCTGAGTCAAAGGGTTGTGGATTTGACTCCCACTCCAGAGATTTGAACCCACAATCTGGGCTGATACTCCCAATGCAGTACTGAGGGAGTATTCCACTGTTGGAGGGGCATGTGTTTCAGATGAGACATTAAACTGAGGCCTTGCTTGCCCTCCCAGGTGGGCATAAAAGATCCCATGGCACTATCTGAAGAGCAGGGGAATTACCCCCAATGTCCTGGCCAATGTTTATCTCTCAACCAACATCAAACAGATTATCTAATCATTATCACACTGCTGTTTTGTGGGAGATTGCTGTGTACAAATTGGCTGCGGTATTTCCTACAACAGTGACTACACTTCAAAAAATACTTCATTGGTTGTAAAGCGCTTTGGGATGACCTGAGGATGTGAAAGGTGCTATATAAATGCAAGACTTCCTTCTCCTTCAAACTTCTCTCTTCCTTCAAATGGTCTCTGATGTCAGCGGATGTGGGACTGAGGGGAGGAAATTCGGATGCCCAAGACATTTGGTCTCCAGAATACCTAGAGTTGTCAATTCTCCAGATTGGTTGGAGCCTCCAGGAAAAAAAGATTAATCTCCAGGATACTGCTGTGAGCAACACCCAGGAGAAAATCAGAGGGGCATTAAAATTTTCTTTGAGCACTTTCATTTATTAGTTGTAAAATGGGAAATTAGTTGGAGATGGGAAAATTGACAGTATCAAGAATCATCTAATCCAATTACAAAGAGCTTGTGTGCTTTGCACTTAGATGTGGGAAGGCGACGCATCACAAGGATGGACATGTTGGACAACCAATGGTGGGAGTGTGCAAATAGGGTGTCACAAGGATGGACTTGTTGGACAGCCAATGATGGGAGTGTGGGGAGGGGGGGGTGTCACGGTAATGGGACATGTTGGGCAGCCGATGGTGGGAGTGTGAGGGATTGAGACAGTTGGAGGTGAGAGATCAGGCAATGAATACATCCAACCAGTGTTAGCAACTTCAAATAACACCACAGTATGATTTCTACAATATTGATTGTAATGCAAGTACTTTTAGAAAAGAACATGTGTATAAGTTCCCAATCTGCCATACTGTCTATTAAACAAACCTTACTCTGTAAGCCTGGTTTTAATCATGCTTACCCATATTTGACTGGTGATATGAGACGTGATTTCTTTCGCGTCGAGAACGATTGATGGAGGAAGAGATGAAACTTCAGCGGCTTTCAAACCTCATACAAAAGGAAAAAAAGCAAAGAAAAAGACATTAAGCAAGAGGAGAATCATATGGCTGATGGTCAAGGAAGCAGACTGACTAAAATGCTACAAGCAGTGTCTGATTTCGCAGAATATGAAGTAAACAAATTTAATGACTAAAGTATCTCTGGCTGTGAATTTAATTCCAAAAATGTCTTTGTTACCTTTACCACTGTGCTACCTCTTTATATTGGCTTTTGTTAACCTTTCCCCCATGTCCAAATAGGTGAACAGTTTTTAAAAAGTTAATTCTCAGGATGCGAGCGTCGTTGGCAAGGCCAAAATTTATTGTCCAACCCTAATTGCCCTTGAAAGATAGTGGTGAGCCGCTTTCTTAACCTGTTGTAGTCCATGTGGTAAAGGTGTTCCCACAGTACTGTTAAGGACGGGGTTGAAAATTTTGACCCACTGACAATGAAACAATGGTAATATATGTCCAAGTCCAAGTGTGTGACTTCAAGGGGATGGTGTACCCATGCATCTGCTGTCCTCGTCCTTTCAGACAGTAGAGGTCATGGGTTTGGGAGGTGCTGTCAAAGAAGTCCTGGCAGATTGCTGCAGCGTGTCCAGCAGCCACAGTCCACCTGTGGTGGAAGGAAAGGATGTTTAAGGTGTTGGATGGACTTTGGTTAGAGGTTTTGCAGCGATTCAAAGTCGTTAGCTTGGATCCTCAAGTCTTTGGGTCATTTTCTTTGCCTTTCTCCTCTCTTTTTAATTTATTCATTCTCAGGATGTGGGCATCACTGGTAAGGCCATCCCTAGTTGTTGCTGTACATGTTCACTTGGTGAGAGACAAGACACTATGTCTATATGGGTGTATTTTCCTGCTGCACGTTCCCGACATGCAGTCTTAGAAGGCCATTTGGCCCATCAAGTCCATGCTGGCTCTTCACAGAGCAATCCAGTCAATCCCACTCACCCACTCGATCCCCATAGCCCTGCAAGTTTATTTCTTTCAAGTGCCAATCCAACCAATTTCCTTTTGAAATCACTGATTGTCTCCGCTTCCACCACCCCTCGTGGGTAGCGAGTACCAGGTCACTACCACTTGCTGTGTGAAAGTTCTTCCTCACATTTCTCCTGCAAATCTTGCCCAAAACCTTCAATCTGTAGCCCCTAGTCCTTGTACCATCAGTTAATGGGAACAGTTTTTCCTTGTCTAACTTATCTAAGCCTGTCATAATCTCTATCAAATCTCCCCTCAATCTCCTTTGCTCTAGAGCAAACAACCCCAGCTTTACCTTGTAACTAAAATCTCCCGTCCCTGGAACCATTCTGGTAAATCTCCTCTGCACCCTCTTAAGGATCCTTCATAAAGTTTGGTGACCAGAAATGGATGCAGTACTCTCGTTGCGGTCTAACCAGAGCTTTATAAATGTTCAGCATAACTTTCCTGCTTTTATACTCTATGCCTTGGCCACTGGGAACATGAATCACATTGGGAAATCGCACAAACAAAAGCCTGTGATTCTCCATCCATTAATGCATGCAGATTGTTGGCTGCATGTATGCAGATAGACTAGGCTGTATTCTATTGAGAATAGAGGCTTAATGGGTGATCGAAGTAATGTTTATAAGATGATTAAAGGATTTCACAGAGGTAGATAGAAAGAAATTAATTCCTCTAGTGGTAGAGTTCAGAACAAGGGGGGCGTAACCTTAAAAATAGAGCTAGGCCATTCATGGGTAATGTCAGGAAGCACTCTTCAACCGCTGTCCCAAGTCAGATCAGCTACTTCCGTTCCAACTCACATTGCTGATACTCAAGCCTTCCCTTTTAAATTCATCATCCAACACAAAACATGAAATTCAGGTAATTTCCTCTGCTGCAGTAAAGGCTGTCACCATTTGTCTTGATTGTGATGACAAGACAAATGAGCTTTCTGTATACCTCAATATCAGATGATGTTATTCTTGGGGTAGGTTCAATGCCTATCAAGTATGCACATATTTTAGTCAAAAATGTAATTTTCATCAACTTTAAGTGCAATGTTTTGCTTTGAAGAACCTAATAAACACTCAGGGAATGCATAAACTTGGCTGTTATTTCCTTGAATTAGAAGAGATTGAGGGAAGATCTAATTGAGTTGTTTAAAATGTTACTAAGATTCAACACGGTAGATATAGAGAAACTACTTCCTGTGGTGAGGAAATCAAGAACGAGAGAGCACAATTTTAAAATTAGAGCTAGGCCCTTCAGGAGTGAAATCAGGAAGCACTTCTTCACACAAGGGGCTGAATTTTACATGCCCCTCGACGCCACGGGTCGCGGTGCGGGATCCGTTAAAATTCTGCGGGGAAAGGCCCATCTCGACCCGCGACGTCGAGAATGGCCCACCGCATATTACCGGCGGCAGGGCGATCTCAGTGCAGTCCCCCCACTGCCCGGTGGCGGGCCCTTAATCAGCGTATGCAAATTAACACTAGAGAGATGCAAATAAATTTACCTGCAGGCAGTGGCCGTCCCACACCGAATTTACAGCCGCCGTTCATACTCCGCATGCTTTCGGAACTCCACACGGAGTTCTGAGGCAAGGACCTGGTGGGGAGGGTGGAGGAATAAAATTTTCAGGGCGGGAGGGGTGGAGGAGCGAGGAAAACAATTTTGATTGGATGTGGGGATGGTGGGAAGGAGTTCAAGGGCAAAAATTTGAAGGTTGAGGGGGAAAGTTCGGTTAGGGAAAAAGGCAAGTGTTGGTCATTTCGGGCAATGAAATGACCATTGAGGGGGTTGGGGAAGGGCCTCCACATCTTCATTATTTCTTAATAAAAAATTACGCTTATGTACCTTTAAATATTGAAATTAATTGTAAGGGTTTAAAGCCTTTAAAAATGGCGCCTGCACCTTCACGGTGGCACCGGACGCCATTGCCGAGGACGGGGCAACTGCCACCTCTACATCATCGGGAACGGCCGCTCCGCCAGCTCTATTTAAATGAGCCCCCGTGTGTAATATCGCGGGAGCTCCTCAGTGGCACTTCCGTGTAGGAAGGCCGCTAAGTTCAAAGCACGCCACTGCAGACTGCGGCCGCGATTAAAATTCAGCCCAAAGGGTGGTGGAAATTTGGAATTCTCACCCGTATGAGGATGCTGGGTCAATTGAAACTTTCAAGACTGAGATTGATAGATTTTTTATTGGGTATTAAGGGATATGGAGCAAATGGAGTTGAGGTACAGATCAGCTACAATCTTAATAGGACAGCAGAGCAGGCTCAAGGGGCTGAATGCCCTCCTCCTGTTCCTGATGTACATATCAGCCATGATCTAACTGAATGCTGGAGCAAGCTGGAGGGGCTGAATGGCCTTCTCCTGTTCCAAGATTCTCATATCCAGCAGTGTAACTTACCATAGTTCTTCTCCTCGGTATAACCTTTGGAGAGAATGTATGTGTAGATGATCTTATTGTAGTTTCCAGGGTTGCTTCGATTGTGCTGAACTTCGAAGTGGTTGTTTTCCACGTTGGGATACAAAGCATCCAGCTGGCAGACTTCCAGGAAGTGAGTGGCAAACAGCGTGAATGCCTGAATTGAAAGAAAGCAAACAGTTTGTGCCAAATGACAAATATCAAAAAGCACCTCAACAAAGACATCCGGGGGTATATACATTTCCCTCTGCACATAACATCCTGAGTCAGCCATGTCTTAGTGAGTAGCACTCTTGCCTCTGAGACTGAAGGTTGTATATTCAAGTCCCACTCTAGTGATTCAAGCACATAATCTAGGCTAACACTTCCAGTGCACAGTGGGAGGTGTGTTCTTTCAGATAAGATGATTGAACTGAGGTCCCATCTGGCCCTCTCAGGTTGATGTAAAAGATCCTATGGCACTATTTTGAAGAAGAGCAGGGGAGTTCACCTCTGGTGTCCTGGCCAATATTCATCCCTCAAGCAACATTACTGGAACAGATAATCTGGTCCACTATCACACTGATTTTTTAGGAGTTTGCTATGCACAACTTGACTGCTGCGTTTCCTACATTACAACAGGGTCAACACTTCAAAAGTATTTCATTGGCATTTGGGATGTCGTGAAAGGTGCGATATAAATGCAAATCTTTTCTTTATGATGTTGGGAAACTGCTTTATCCTCACACTAGATTACTGCTAAGATAAACTACATAGAATTTACAGCACAGGAACAGACCATTCGGTCCAACTGGTCCATGCTGCTATTTATGCTCCATATGCGCCTTACTTCATCTCAGCAAATCCTTCTAAACCTTTCTTCCTTTATAGAACATAGAACATTACAGCACAGTACAGGCCCTTCGGCCCTCGATGTTGCGCCGACCTGTGAAACCATCTGACCTACACTATTCCATTTTCATCCATATGTCTATCCAATGACCACTTAAATGCCCTTAAAGTTGGCGAGTCTACTACTGTTGCAGGCAGGGCGTTCCACGCCCCTACTACTCTCTGAGTAAAGAAACTACCTCTGACATCTGTCCTATATCTATCACCCCTCAACTTAAAGCTATGTCCCCTCGTGTTTGCCATCACCATCCGAGGAAAAAGACTCTCACTATCCACCCTATCTAACCCTCTGATTATCTTATATGTCTCTATTAAGTCACCTCTCTTCCTCCTTCTTTCTAACGAAAACAACCTCAAGTCCCTCAGCCTTTCCTCGTAAGACCTTCCCTCCATACCAGGCAACATCCTAGTAAATCTCCTCTGCACCCTTTCCAAAGCTTCCACATCCTTCCTATAATGCGGTGACCAGAACTGCACGCAATACTCCAGGTGCGGCCACACCAGAGTTTTGTACAGCTGCAGCATGACCTCGTGGCTCCGAAACTCGATCCCCCTACTAATAAAAGCTAACACACCATATGCCTTCTTAACAGCCCTATTAACCTGGGTGGCAACTTTCAGGGATTTATGTACCTGGACACCAAGATCTCTCTGCTCATCTACACGCCCAAGAATCTTCCCATTAGCCCAGTACTCTGCATTCCTGTTACTCCTTCCAAAGTGAATCACCTCACACTTTTCCGCATTAAACTCCATTTGCCATCTCTCAGCCCAGCTCTGCAGCCTATCTATGTCCCTCTGTAACCTACAACATCCTTCGGCACTATCCACAACTCCACCGATCTTCGTGTCATCCGCAAATTTATTAACCCACCCTTCTACACCCTCATCCAGGTCATTTATAAAAATGACAAACAGCAGTGGCCCCAAAACAGATCCTTGCGGTACACCACTAGTAACTAAACTCCAGGATGAACATTTGCCATCAACCACCACCCTCTGTCTTCTTTCAGCTAGCCAATTTCTGATCCAAAGCTCCAAATCACCTTCAACCCCATACTTCCGTATTTTCTGCAATAGCCTACCATGGGGAACCTTATCAAATGCCTTACTGAAATCCATATACACCACATCCACTGCTTTACCCTCATCCACTTGTTTGGTCACCTTCTCGAAAAACTCAATAAGGTTTGTGAGGCACGACCTACCCGTCACAAAACCGTGCTGACTATCGCTAATGAACTTATTCTTTTCAAGATGATTATAAATCCTGTCTCTTATAACCTTTTCCAACATTTTACCCACAACCGAAGCAAGGCTCACAGGTCTATAATTACCAGGGCTGTCTCTACTCCCCTTCTTGAACAAGGGGACAACATTTGCTATCCTCCAGTCTTCCGGCACTATTCCTGTCGACAATGACGACATAAAGATCAAGGTCAAAGGCTCTGCAATCTCCTCCCTGGCTTCCCAGAGAATCCTAGGATAAATCCCATCTGGCCCAGGGGACTTAACTATTTTCACACTTTCCAAAATTGCTAACACCTCCTCCTTGTGAACCTCAATCCCATCTAGCCTAGTAGTCTGTATCTCAGTATTCTCCTCGACAACATTTTCTTTCTCTACTGTAAATACTGACGAAAAATATTCATTTAACGCTTCCCCTATCTCCTCTGATTCCACACACAACTTCCCACTACTATCCTTGATTGGCCCTAATCTAACTCTAGTCATTCTTTTATTCCTGATATACCTATAGAAAGCTTTGGGGTTTTCCTTGATCCTATCCGCCAATGACTTCTCGTGTCCTCTCCTCGCTCTTCTTAGCTCTCCCTTTAGATCCTTCCTGGCTAGCTTGTAACTCTCAAGCGCCCTAACTGAGCCTTCACGTCTCATCCTAACATAAGCCTCCTTCTTCTTCTTGACAAGCGCTTCAACTTCTTTAGTAAACCACGGCTCCCTCGCTCGACAACTTCCTCCCTGCCTGACAGGTACATACTTATCAAGGACACGCAGTAGCTGCTCCTTGAATAAGCTCCACATTTCGATTGTGCCCATCCCCTGCAGTTTCCTTCCCCATCCTACGCATCCCAAATCTTGCCTAATCGCATCATAATTTCCTTTCCCCCAGCTATAATTCTTGCCCTGCGGTATATACCTGTCCCTGCCCATCGCTAAGGTAAACCTAACCGAATTGTGATCACTATCACCAAAGTGCTCACCTACATCTAAATCTAACACCTGGCCGGGTTCATTACCCAGTACCAAATCCAATGTGGCATCGCCCCTGGTTGGCCTGTCTACATACTGTGTCAGAAAACCCTCCTGCACACACTGGACAAAAACTGACCCATCTAAAGTACTCGAACTATAGTATTTCCAGTCAATATTTGGAAAGTTAAAGTCCCCCATAACAACTACCCTGTTACTCTCGCTCCTGTCGAGAATCATCTTCGCTATCCTTTCCTCTACATCTCTGGAACTATTCGGAGGTCTATGGAAAACTCCCAACAGGGTGACCTCTCCTCTCCTGTTTCTAACCTCGGCCCATATTACCTCAGTAGACGAGTCCTCAAACGTCCTTTCTGCCGCCGTAATACTCTCCTTGATTAACAATGCCACACTCCCCCCTCTTTTACCATCTTCTCTGTTCTTACTGAAACATCTAAATCCCGGAACCTGCAACATCCATTCCTGTCCCTGCTCTACCCATGTCTCCGAAATGGCCACAACATCGAGATCCCAGGTACCAACCCATGCTGCAAGCTCACTCACCTTATTCCGGATGCTCCTGGCGTTGAAGTAGACACACTTTAAACCAAGTTCTTGCTTGCCAGCGCCCTCTTGCGTCCTTGTAACCTTATCCCTGACCTCACTACTCTCAACATCCTGTACACTGGAACTACAATTTAGGTTCTCATCCCCCTGCTGAATTAGTTTAAACCCCCCCGAAGAGCACTAGCAAATCTCCCCCCCAGGATATTGGTACCCCTCTGGTTCAGGTGAAGATCATCCTGTTTGTAGAGGTCCCACCTACCCCAGAAAGAGCCCCAATTATCCAGGAAACCAAAACCCTCCCTCCTGCACCATCCCTGCAGCCACGTGTTCAACTCCTCTCTCTCCCTATTCCTCGCTTCGCTAGCACGTGGCACGGGCAACAACCCAGAGATAACAACTCTGTTTGTTCTCGCTCTAAGCTTCCACCCTAGCTCCCTGAATTTCTGCCTTAAATCCCCATCTCTCTTCCTACCTATGTCGTTGGTGCCTATGTGGACCATATTTTCTGTTATTGCTTCAACTACGCCTTGTGCCAGTGAGTTCCACATTCTAACCACTTTTTGACGAAAAAGGTTTTTCCTGAATTCCCTATTGGGTTTATTAGTGACTATCCTATATTTTTGGCACCTAGTTCTGATTCCCCAGGCAAATGGAAACATTTTCTCTACATCTACCTTTCCTAATTTTAAGGTCCTCTGTCAGGTCACCCTTCAGACTTCTATCTTATAGAGAAAAGAGCTCTTCCCTGATCAGTCTTTCCTGATAGGTATAACTTCTCAGTTCTGCTATCATCCTTATAAGTTGTTTTTGTACATTTTCCAGTATAAAAGGATCATCCTACCAGTTCTACCCATTTCAAGTCTGCCTGTACTCATAGTAAAGTCTAACCATTTCTTTCTCAGATGCAAAAATCCTGAAGCTTGTTCACATAAAGACTTAAATGACCAAATCCTTTACCTTGAAACTGAGCAGAAATTCACAGACTGCATGACAGATGCCAATGCCTTCCTCTGTACTGGTTCCTCTACCCAATTCATCAATTATAATGAGAGATTTATCAGTGACATTGTGCATGATGTATGTTATCTGTAAGAAAAGGAAGAGAGGCATAATTAATCTTTTAATAAATCACCAAATGCAAAAATACACGACTCTTACCTATTGTCCGACACAATCTCAAATTCATTAAACTGAATATTGTACACAGATTCTGATGAACAGGAGGTTTCACAGAATTGGCCAGTCTGATTTCAGAAACAGAAACGAAAGAAAGACTTGCATTTTTATAGTGCCTTTCACAACCACTGGATGTCTCAAAGCGCTTTAAAGCCAATGAAGTACTTTTTGAAGTGTAGTCTACAGTAGTGTAACTACTGAGTCGAAGAGACTTAGTAGTTGGCAGGAAAAAAGACAGAGGCGCAAGGGGAGAGCCAACTGTGCAACAGCCCCAACAAACAAATTTCTCTGCAGCACCTGTGGAAGAGCCTGTCACTCCAGAATTGGCCTTTATAGCCACTCCAGGCGCTGCTTCACAAACCACTGACCACCTCCAGGCGCGTATCCATTGTCTCTCGAGATAAGGAGGCCCAAAAGAAGTCACTGTTGTAATGTAGGAAACGTGGTCACCAATTTGTGCACAGCAAGCTCCCACAAACAGCAATGTGATAATGACCAAATAATCTGTTTTAGTGATACTGATTGAGTGATAAATAATGGCCAGGACATCACTGTGAACACCTCTGGTCTTACTTGAAATACTGCCACGGGATATTTTATGTCCACCTGAGACAGCATTCAGTTTAACGTCTCATCTAAAAGAAGACACCTCTAACAGTGCAGCACTCCCTTAGCACCACACTGAAGTGTCAACTGGATTATGAGGTAAAATACAGACACTCTACCAACATTTCCAGATGATTTTAACACTTTATACATTAAGCATTAATTAACATAAACAGGTCATCTTCAAAAAAAGGATATTAAAAAGATTTCTGCACCTCTTTCATCTCCTTCATAAAGGTTGATGAGTTGGTTTCAATGTCATCATCTACGCCTATCCTGGTAAATATCTGATCAGCTATTCGAAACGAGGCATACTCGGCTGGAACGAAGGAACCTAATGGGGATGAAATGAGAAATTTATCTATCACTCGTCTGATTTTTCCATATTCCTCACAGCGAATATGCATTTACACTTTTTTTAAATTTAAGCATGTTTGTTACGTTTCTTTCAGAATTATGTGAATTACATAAAATTTACAGCACAGAAATAGGTCATTCAAACCAACTGGTCCAAACTGATGTTTATGCTCCACATGAGCCTATACTTATATTTATGGCCTCTAGTTTTGGTCTCTCCCACAAGTGGGCAAATTTTCTCTATGCATAATTCTATTAAACCCATTCGTAATTTTAAAGACCTCTATCAGATCTCCCCTCAGCCTTCTCTTTTCCACTGAGATTGACATCTATATTATTTAATGTATTTCTAGGATATTTCTTTGTCTGCTTTTGTAACCTGCTTTTAAACAAAAAGGTCCAACGAATCCTCTTGCAAAGTGAGATGACTGGAGGTCAGGAGAGGACAGGATGTGGTCTGTCAGTGATGCCCTCTTATCCCATGCTGGAATAGTATTCTAACACTTGATAGCTTGTTTTTTATATACGAAGAGCGAAGTATAAAAGAAGTGGGGAAAAAACTGGTCGGAAAAAACCCTTTTTTAAATTTAAGAATTTCAATCCCTTAATCATTCAATCATCCACTCTGAACAAAGAACAAAGAAAATTACAGCACAGGAACAGGCCCTTCGGCCCTCCAAGCCTGCGCCGATCCAGATCCTCTATCTAAACATGTCGCCTATTTTCTAAGAGTCTGTATCTCTTTACTTTCTGCCCATTCATGTATCTGTCTAGATACATCTTAAAAGACGCTATCGTGCCCGCGTCTATCACCTCCGCTGGCAACGCGTTCCAGGCACCCACCACCCTCTGCGTAAAGACCTTTCCACGCATATCCCCCCTAAACTTTTCCCCTTTCACTTTGAACTCGTGACCCCTAGTAATTGAATCCCCCACTCTGGGAAAAAGCTTCTTGCTATCCAACCTGTCTATACCTCTCATGATTTTGTACACCTCAATCAGGTCCCCCCTCAACCTCCGTCTTTCTAATGAAAATAATCCTAATCTACTCAACCTCTCTTCATAGCTAGCGCCCTCCATACCAGGCAACATCCAGGTGAACCTCCTCTGCACCCTCTCCAAAGCATCCACATCCTTTTGGTAATGTGGCGACCAGAACTGCACGCAGTATTCCAAATGTGGCCGAACCAAAGTCCTATACAACTGTAACATGACCTGCCAATTCTTGTACTCAATACCCCGTCCGATGAAGGAAAGCATGCCGTATGCCTTCTTGACCACTCTATTTACCTGCGTTGCCACCTTCAGGGAGCAATGGACCTGAACACCCAAATCTCTCTGTACATCAATTTTCCCCAGGACTTTTCCATTTACTGTATAGTTCACTCTGCATTTGAGTGACAACCCCCTCTGGCCAAGTACCAAAATTCTGACATACTCAGTATACCAGTCAATGCGACAACTATTTGCTAAATAACTTGCTAGGAACATCAGTCAACACACACTTCCACCCTGTGTGTACTTCATTTAATACTCTTCATTTTTGATATCTCAATTCATTTAACTCCAATTGATCACACTACAAATCTTGATACTGATGTAACAATAGCATTTGCATTTATATAGTGTCTTTAACATCATAAAACATTCCAAAGTGCTTCCAAAGTGCTTCACAGAAGTGCTATCAAACAAAATTTGACACTGAGTTACATAAGGAGGCTCAGAATATCATGGACTTCTATTAACAGGAATGGAGGGATACGGTCTCCGGAAGTGCAGAAGGTGCTAGTTTCGGCAGGCATCAAGATCGGCGCAGGCTTGGAGGGCCAAATGGCCTGTTCCTGTGCTGTACTGTTCTTTGTTCTTTGTAACAGTGGTTTCAGATTTTTCAAAATATATAATTTGATGGTTGGTAAACAGGAAGGATATATGAGGTCAGAAGAAAATAATTCTAATGATAGTTCATTATAATATATATTTAACTTCATACACAAGTAAATGTAGCCAGGATCCTGAAAGTTCAAATATAATTCTTTAGAAAATTATATTTATTATTTGTTTTTGGAATGTGGGTGACACTCGACTCCTGATAGCCCTGAGAAGCTATTGCGAAACCACTGCAATCCTTGTGGTAATGGGACTCTGATATGAATGCTGAAAATTGTGATTTTTAGAAGTTTAAGATGAAGTCCAGAAGGTCAGGTGACCTCACATCCACTCTGTGAAAGGACAAGACAGAAGTCTTGGTTAGCAGGGCAACAAAGAACACAGATCAAAGAAGAACAATGGGTTTCGCCCTCCCAGACTTTCGGGTTGTAAAACATGGGATCAGCGATCCCTATGATGCAAATGTACCAAGCAGCATATTAACACCTGGGAACAATGGGAGGCCCAGGTAGCTCCATGAAACCAGACTTCTGGACTTTTCATATTGGAACAGAACCATAAGCTATTGACATAAGTAAAAGCAAAATACTGCAGATGCTGGAAATCTGAAATAAAAACCAGAAATGCTGGAAATACTCAGCAGGTCTGGCAGCATCTGTGGAGAGAGAAGCAGAGTTAACGTTTCAGGTCAGTGACCCTTCATGAGAACTGGCAGAGGCTAGAAATGTAATAGGTTTTAAGCAAGTAAAGCAGGGGTGGTGCAAGAGATAACAAAAGAGGTGTTGATAGGACAAGATCACAGAGAATAACTGAGCAGAAGGTCATGGAGCAAAGGCAAACGGTAGGTTAATGGTGTGGTGAAAGACAAAGCGTTAGTACAGAGACGGTGTTAATTGATAGAAAATTGAACAGCCAGGCCCCACCCACAAACATGAAAAAAGCAGTGGATAGGCACAGTAGAAACAAACTAAAAAAAAATAAACACATAAAAAAGAAAAAAGAAAAAATAACTAAAAATAAAAATAAAAGGGGAGACCCTTATGTTCTGAAATTATTGAACTCAATGTTCAGTCTGGCAGGCCGTAGTGTGCCTAATCGGTAAATGAGGTGCTGGTCCTCAAGCTTGTATTGATGTTCACTGGAACACTGCAGCAATCCCAGGACAGAGATGTGAGCATGAGAGCAGGGGGGAGTGTTGAAATGGCCAGAAACCGGAAGCTTGGGGTCATGCTTTCAGGCTGAGTGGAGGTGTTCCACAAAGCAATTATCCAGTCTGCGTTTGGTCTCCCCAATCTAGAGGAGACCACATTGTGAGCAGCGAATACAGTATCCTAAATTGAAAGAAGTACAAGTAAATTGCTGCTTCACCTGAAAGGAGTGTTTGGAGCCTTGGATAGTGAAGAGAGAGGAAGTAAATGGGCAGGTATTACACCTCCTGCGATTGCAGGGGAAGGTGCCATGGGAAGGGGACGAGGTGGCGGGGGTAATGGAGAAGTGGACCAGGGTGTCACGGAATGCTGACAGGGATGGGGAGGGGAAGATGCGTTTGGTAGTGGCATCAAGCTGGACGTGGCAGAAATGGCGAAGGATGATCCTTTGGATGTGGAGGATGGTGGGGTGGAAAATGAGGACAAGGGGAACCCTGTCGAGGTTCTGGGAGGGAGGGGAAGGGGTGAGGGTAGAGGTGCAGGAAATGGGCCGGACACGGTTGAGGGCCCTGTCAACCACAATGGGGGGAATCCTTGGCTGAGGAAAAAGGAAGACATCAGAAGCACTGTCGTGGAAGGTAGCCTCATCAGAGCAGATGCGTCGGAGACAGAGAAACTGAGAGAATGGAAAGCAATTGACATTTGATTCCAGATAAATTTAAAGATTTTTTGAAGGCAGACAGGCTGTAAGAGAAGAAACTAGTGGTTGCGGCCTCAAGAGAGAGACAGGGCAATACCTGCTTTCAGAAGACTGATACAGCAGAAGGCTGCCAAGACTTGAACCTGTTTTGAAAGTTGAAGCTTGCCAAGAAGTAGAAGTTAAGCAGGATCACCTGGAATCACCATATTCATGGACATTCTCTTCGAAAGTGCTTGGAGCAGTGAGCAAAGAGGATACTGATTTTTGAAAACATCTGGGAGATCCAACCCATTGCAACTGGGAGCAGTTTGGATCTTTTAACCACAAAGGATGTTGCCATCTAAAAGGACTGTGTAACATATAAATGTGGTGTGAGATTTTCAAGTGTATGAATAAGCAAAAAAAATACCTTTCTTTGTCATTTGGGGTATCAGCTACTTACAAAGTACTATTTAGTTAATGGGGATATCTTTTAGCTGTTAAAGTCATAAAACGTGAAATCTTGTCGTGTGGTTCTTTGAATTACTCTGGGGGTTCATACCTTGCATTTTTCACATGAATGATCTGAGGTCATAACAGGCTCCCACAAGGGTGTTAATCCGGAAATCCCAGGATGTTGGCATAATAATGAAGAAGCAGCGATATATGTTCAATCAGGACAGTGCTCATAGGCTGTATCGCATGGAAAGCCTTTTATACACTTAATTCCTGTCACTCTACATTCCCCATCCATCACACTACACTCCCCATCCCCCACTCTACACTCCCCGTCCCCCACTCTACACTCCCCACTGGTCAATCTACACTGTCCACACATCACTCTACACTCCCTGCCCCACACTCTACACTCCCCGCCCATCACTCTACACTCCCCGCCCCACACTCTACACTCCATGCCCGTCACTCTACACTCCATGTCTGTCACTCTACAGTCCCCGCCCCCCCACTCTACACTCGCTGTCCGTCCTTCTACACTCTAGTCCCTCACTCTACACACACTGCCTGTCACTCTATACTCCCCGCCCCACACTCTACACTCCCCGACCATCACTCTACACACCGCCCATCACTCTACACTCCCCAACCCCCACTCTACACTCCCCATCCCCCACTCTACACTCCCCGACCATCACTCTACACTCCCCGACCATCACTCTACACTCCCCAACCATCACTCTACACTCCCCAACCATCACTCTACACTCCCCGCCCATCACTCTACACTCTTCACTGGTCACTCTACACTCCCTGCCCCACACTCTACATTCCCCACTCCGCACTCTACAGTCCCAGCCCGTCATTCTACACTCCATGTCCGTCACACTGCCTGTCACTCTACACCACACTACACTTCCTGCCCCCCACTCTACACTCCCCGCTCATCACTCTACACTCCCCGCCCCCCACTCTACACACACCGCCCCTCACTCTACACTCCCCGTCCCCGCACTACACTCCCCGTCCGTCACTCTGCACTCCCCGTCCGTCGCTCTACACTCTCCGTCTGTCAATCTAAACTCCTCGCCTGTCACACTGCACTTCTTGCCCCTCACTCTGCATCCCCTGCCCCTCACTCAACACTCCCTGCCTGTCACACTACACTCCCTGCCCCTCACTTTGCACTCCCTGCCATTCACTCTACACTCCCCGCCCATCACTCTACCCTCCCTGCCCCTCACTCTGCACTCCCTGCCCCTCACTCAACACTCACTGCCCATCACTCTACACTCCCCGCCCCTCTCTACACTCCCCATCCGTCGCGGTACACTCCCCATCCTGCACACTATACTCCCCGCCACCTACACTCCCCGCCCCCACTTTACACTCCCTGCCCCTATCTCTGCACTCCCTGCCCCTCACTCTACACTCCACACCCATCACTCTACCCTCCCTGCCCCTCACTCTACACTCCCCATCCCCCACTCTAACTCCCTGCCCCCACTCTACACTCCTCGCCCCTCACTCGACACTCCCTGTCCTCCCATCTACACTCCCTGTCCGTCACTCTACAATCCCCGCGCATCATTCTATACTCCCTGCTCCCCACTCTACACTCCCCACCCCTCAGCTCTACAATCCCTGCCCATCACTCTACACTCCCTGCCCCTCACCCTACACTCCCTGCCCCTCACTCTACACTCCCTGCCTCTCACTCTACACTCCCCACCCCTCACTCTACACTCCCCGCCCATCACACTACACTCCCCGCCCATCACACTACACTCCCCGTCCCCCACTCTACACTCCCTGCCTCTCACTCTACACACCAAGCCTCTCACTGTACACTCACAGCCCATCACTTTACACTCCCTGCCTGTCACTCTACACTCCCCACCCTTCACTCTACACTCACCGCCCATGACTTTACAATCCTCTCCCCTCACTCAGCACTCCCTGTCCTCCACTCTACACTCCCTGTCCGTCACTCTACACTCCCCGTCCATCATTCTACACTCCACGCTCCCCACTCTAAACTCCCCACACCTCTCTCTACAATCCCTGCCCATCACTCTACACTCCCTGCCCCTCACCCTACACTCCCTGCCCCTCACTCTACACGCCCCGCCCCTCATTCTACACTCCCCGCCCCTCACTCTACACTCCCTGCCCATCACTCTACACTCCCCGCCCCTGATTCTACACTCGTTGCCCATCACACTACACTCCCCGCCCATCACACTACACTCCCCACCCCTCACTCTACACTCACCGCCCATGACTTTACACTCCCTGCCCCTCACTCTACACACCCCCCGCCACTCTACACTCCACGCCCATTACTCTACACCACTCGCCCCTCACTCTATACTCCCCCCCCCCCACTCTACACTCCCAGTCCATCATCTACACTCCCAACCTGCCACATGACAACCCCCACCCATCACTCTACATTCCCTGCCTGTCACATTACAACCCCGCAACCCCTGCCCATCACTCTACTCTTTGCCATTGCTGCAATTCAAGCCTGTTTTGCACCTCCTGCCCACGTCCAATTTCACTCAGCTAAGCTCCCACTCACCAATTTGGGCGATAATCTGACACAGGGCAATTTGTTTAAGATAGGTTGACTTTCCACTCATATTGGGCCCTGTGACAATGATGAAGTTGTTCCCTTCAGAGATGTAGGTATTATTAGCAATAGGCTTCTCCATTGATATCTTTTCGAGAATAGGATGTCGCCCCTGCTTAACAGCCAAAGTGTCAGTGAACTCCGGACGAACTAGAACAGAACAAATAACAAATAATCATGAGAATAAGGCTGGATTTTGATATTAACTTTGTGAATTTCCTCAGGTCCAGCATAACCCCAGTTAAATATGTAAAAGAGTTTTCGCCCATCTTTCCCTGGCCAATCATAAGCACCCATGAGCAAACTGCCAGTGAATGTCACCAGGAAACAGCAATAGTATTTCTGTTCAAACTGTTACTACCCTCCTAATTATTAATTACTGAAAATTGCTACAGTCAGAGTAGGCATTCAAATTACATTGCCATGGTCCTGTAGTTTCTGGGAATATGCGGTTTGCCTTAAGGCTTGCAAAGGATCAGTATTGCTTTAAGAACCAGCAAGCCCCAGGAGTTATAGGAAGGTGCATTTTCGTCGCCTTAGAAACAGCCATTTGGAGATTGCGATTCAAAGGGTGCATTCTTGTTACCATAGATACAGCCATTGGGAGTGTGTATTAAGCAATAAATTTGTTACAATTCAATTTTGAACTGGCTTTTTAGTGGAAGACAGTTTGTTCTAAAAGAACTCAGACAGAGGGCACAGACAGCTGTGATGACAACACCTGGAAAAAGAGCTCTCAACCATTTAAACTGAAGGAAGAGAAATTTAGTCTGTTTAATTATTATATCTCAAAATCCTAAAAAAAACAAGCCAAAACAGAAATCTCTGGTCATTTAAACTGACGAAAGGGAAGTTAGACTGTGACAATCTTTTATCCCTCAAAAAAACTCTAAAGTCAGCTTGATTCCATTGAAAGAGTTTGCAAGTCATTAATTGTTGAAATTCACTGGAGAAGGAAAGCATCACCTACTGCTGAAGTTAGACTACGGACTGTTCCACTGTGGAAGAACCTTTTTTCCCGCATTGGACGACTGTGAGGACTTCAAGCAATATTCTGTGAGGACTTCAAGCAACATTGGACTGTAAATTTGCAAGGACTTTACTTTTTTCTATTTTAAATGTTGTTTAAATCTTCATAGTGTTCAAGAATTGAGTTCTTATTAAAGAGTTAATTTGTTGATTTAAAGACACCTGGTTTGGTTAGCCTCATTCGGGGGTTAATAGATGGTACAATTTGGCTGGGTCTTTTTTTAATTTGGAAAGTTTTAAATGATATGTTAGGCAATCTGTGGAGCGACGGGATTGAATTATCAGTGCGTTTCTCCCACCATAATCAGAATCGTAAATGTTGATTGGGGGCTTTGATCGTAACAACATCTAATCAATTGCTTGTCTGAGTATCATAACAGCACAGAAGGAGGTCATTTGGTCCATCATCCCTGTGCCGGCTCTTTAAAAGAGCTATACAATTAGTCACACTCTCCTGCTCTTTCCACAAAGCCCTGCAATCGTTCCCTCTTCAAATATTTATCCAATTCCCTTTGAAAGTCATTATTGAATCTGCTTCTTCCACCCTTTCAGGTAGCACATTCCAGATCGTAACAACTCAGTGCTTGAAAAAAATGCTCATCTGCCCTTTGGTTCTTTCACCAATTATCTTAAATGTATGATCTTTGGTTAACATAAACAGAATTGTCCCACTGTGAGAATAAATGTAAGCAGAGTAACTACTGGCTAGTTGTAAAATGGTGTTCTTGAAGCCCCTAATGCATTGTTGATTCAATGACCTTGTAGGGTAGAGGAACTAGCCAGTGCTGCACAAATCCTTGCAGATCAGCTGGTTCCAGGTTATGTTCCTTGACTTGAGGCAGCTGATTTCAGTCAGGTTAGAGGTCAATTGGATCTTTCAACAACACTATAGCACATTTAATGTACTAAAACATCTCAAGGCGCTTCAAAGGAGCATTATCTAACAGAATTTGACACCAAGCCACATAAAGAAATATCAGGACAGGTTGCCAAAAGCTTGGTCAAAGACATCTACAGAGGATAGCGAGGTAGAAAGGCAGATGGTTTAGGGAGGGAATTCCAGAGCTTAGGACCCAGGCAGCATGGCCAAGACTGTGATTCAAAAATCTTTATTAGGTCAGGTTATTTTTTTTTTAATTTGTTCATAGGATGTAGGCACCACTGACAAGGAATGCTCATCCTTAATCACCCTTGGGAAGGTGATGGTGAGCCACCTTCTTGAACTGCAGCAGTCCATGTGCTATAGGTACTGTTAACAACCTCAGTGAGACCGTTAATGATAAAACATGAGATATGAACTCCCAAGACCAATTTAAAGTATGCCACAACAACATTTCACATTTTAAGACTTTTACTGTAACAACTAAACTAAAAGAAATCCCCAATAACTAAATAGCAGTTTGTAAGTAGCTGATACCCCAAATTACAAAGAAAGATATTTTCTTTACTTATTAAAATACTTGAAAACCTCACACCACACTTATATGTTACACAGGTCCTCTTTGATGGTGAAATCTTTTCAGTTAAAAGTCCCAAACTCCCAGACCTTTCTCAAAGTCAATGTCGTCTTCGCTCACTTCTTCTGAGCACTTTCCACCTGGACTTCTGTGAATAAGGCAATTCCTGGTGATCCTGGAAAGGTTCTTCACTGCAAACTTCAACGTTCAAAACAGGTACAAGTCTTTGCAGCCTTTCGCTGTATCAGTCTGCTGACAGCAGGTGTTCCCGCTCTCTCTCTCCCTTGAGGCTGTCACCGCTGGTCTTTTCCGGTCTTCCTTACAGCCTGCCTGCCTTCTGAAAATCTGTTGAATTTATCCAGAATCAAAAGTCAATAGCCATATGTCTTTTGCAATATGCAAAGTCCACAAGTCAGCCGACATCAGAGCCACCCTGGCTTTTCACTGTTTCCAGGTGTTAGCAATGGCAATGCACATTTACATTCTCAGAGTCACTGACTCCTTGTTTACATCTGAAAGTCTGGTAGTGTGAAACCCATTGTTCTTCAGGTGTTATACCCCTGCAGTCTCTGCATTTCAAAAAGGTCTTTGATCTGGGTTCTTTGTTGTCCTGGTAACCAAGATCCCTGTCTTGTCTTCAAGCAGAACTGATATGAGATCACCTGATTTTTCTGACTCTATCTTAATTTACATTAAAAATCACAGTTTTTACAACATAATCATGCCAAAAGGTTCAGTGTTCATTACAGTACACCCACAGTTCTGTAGGAAGGGAGCGTCAGGATTTTGACCCAGCAACAATGAAGGGATGGCTGTATATTTCCAAGTCAGGATGGTGTGTGTGCGAGGAGCTTTTAGGTTGTGGTGTTTCCATTTGTCTGCTGCCCTTGTCCTTTTAGGCTGTAGAGTTCACAGGTTTGGGATGTGCTATCGAAGCCTTGGGAAATTGCTGCAGTACATCTTGTAGCAGTGTGTAGCCGCACTCATCCAGTCAAGTGGAAAGTATTCCATCACACTCCTGACTTGTGCCTTGTAGAGTCTGGAGGTGAGTTACTCACCACAGAATTCCGAACCTCTGACCAGTTCTTGTAGCCACCGTATTTATATGGCTAGTCCAGTTAAGCTTCTGGTCAATGGTGACCCACAGGAGGTTGATGGTGGGGGATTCAGTGACGGTAATGCCGTTGAATGTCAAGGGCAGGTAGTTAAGATTTTCTCTTGTTGGAGATGGTCATTGCCTGGTGAGAATATCACTTGCCACTTCGTAGCCCAAGTCTGAATGTTGTCCAGATCTTGCTGCATATGGAAACAGACTGCTTCATTATCTGAAGAGTTGCGAACGGAACTGAACACCAT
This sequence comes from Heterodontus francisci, assembly GCF_036365525.1. Lineage (NCBI taxonomy): Eukaryota > Metazoa > Chordata > Chondrichthyes > Heterodontiformes > Heterodontidae > Heterodontus > Heterodontus francisci. Next base: position 6,241,388 of record NC_090378.1, on the reverse strand, counting down.
CAAGCACACCCAATTCTGACCTTATGATGGAGGGAAAGTCATTGATGAAGCAGCAGAAGATGGCTGGGCCTAGGACACTGCCCTGAAGAACTCCTGCAGCAATGTTCTGGGGGTGAGATGATTGGCCTCCAACAACCACAACCATCTTCCTTTGTGCTAGACATGACTCCAACCAGTGGAGAGTGTTCCCCTTGATTGGGTGTGCTTGTACACAAGGAACACAGAAAGTTAGCATGCATGTAGAGCAAGCAATTAGACAAATGGCAGGTTGGCCTTTATTGCAAGGAGATTGGAGTACAGGAAGAGAGAAGTCGTGCTGCAATTGTACAGGGTTTTGGTGAGACCAAATCTAGAGTACTGTGTGCAGTTTTGGTCTCCACATTTAAGAAAGGATATAGTTGCACTGGAGGCAGTACAGCTAAGGTTCACTAAATTGGTCCCTGGGATGAGGGGGTTGTCCTATGATGACAGGCTGAGTAAATTGGGCCCATATTCTCTGGAGTTTAGAAGAATGAGAGGCGCTCTCATTGAAATGCACAAGATTCTGAAGGGGCCGGATAGGGTAGACACTGAGAGATTGATTCCGTTGGTCGAGAAATCTAAAACACGGGGGCACAGTCTCAGGATAAGGGGCTGATCATTTAGGACTGAGATGAGGAGAAATTACTTCAAAGGGTTGTGAATCTTTGGAATTCTCTACTCCAGAGGGTAGTGGATGCTCCATCGGTTGAATACATTTAAGGTTGGGATAGACAGATTTTTGGTCTCTCAGGGAATCAAGGGATATAGCAAGCGGGTGGGAAAGTGGAGTTGAAGCCTAAGATCAGCCATTCAAGAAGTGGGGTGGGGGGGGCAGAAAACAGTTAACTATAGGCCAGTTAGCTTGACGTCTGTCATGGGGAAGGCGTTAGAATCGATCATTGAGGCTATAACTGGGCACTTAGAAAAACTCAAGGTAATCGGGAACAGTCAGCATGGTTTAGTGAAAGGGAAATCATGTTTAACCAATTTATTGGACTTCTTTGAAGGAGTAACATGCGCTGTGCATAAAGGGGAGCCAGTTGCTGTACTGTACTTGAATTTCTAGAAGGCATTTGACAAGGTGAGATGTGGAACAGCTAGTCAAGAGGAAGAAGGAAGCTTACTTAAGGTTGAGGAAGCAAGGATCAGACAGGGCTCCAGAGGGTTACAAGGTAGCCAGGAAGGAACTGAAGAATGGACTTAGGAGAGCTAGAAGGGGACATGAAAAAGTCTTGGCAGGTAGGATTAAGGAAAATCCCAAGGCGTTCTACACTTATGTGAGGAACAAGAGGATGGACAGAGTGAGGGTAGGGCCGATCAGGGATAGTGGAGGGAACTTGTGCCTGGAGTTGGAGGAGGTAGGGGAGGTCCTAAATGAATACTTTGCTTCAGTATTCACTAGTGAGAGGAACCTGGTTGTTTGTGAGGACAACGTGGAACAGGCTGATATGCTTGAACAGGTTGAGGTTAAGAGGGAGGATGTGCTGGAAATTTTGAATGATATGAGGACAGATAAGTCCCCGGGGCCAGACGGGATATATCCAAGGATATTACGGGAAGCGAGGGAAGAGATTGCCGCGCCTTTGGCAATGATCTTTGCATCTTCACTGTCCACTGGAGTAGTACCAGATGATTGGAGGGTGGCAAATGTTGTTCCCTTGTTCAAGAAAGGGAATAGGGATAACCCTGGGAATTATAGACCAGTCAGTCTTACGTCGGTAGTGGGCAAATTATTGGAGAGGATTCTGAGAGACAGGATTTATGATTACTTGGAAAAGCATGGTTTGATTAGAGACAGTCAGCATGGCTTTGTGAGGGGCAGGTCATGCCTCACAAGCCTTATTGAATTCTTTGAAGATGTGACAAAACACATTGATGAAGGAAGAGCAGTGGATGTGGTGTATATGGATTTTAGCAAGGCGTTTGATAAGGTTCCCCATGGTAGGCTCATTCAGAAAGTAAGGAGGCATGGGATACAGGGAACGTTGGCTGTCTGGATACAAAATTGGCTGGCCCATAGAAGTCAGAGGGTGGTAGTCGATGGAAAATATTCAGCATGGAGCTCGGTGACCAGTGGTGTTCCACAAGGATCTGTTCTGGTACCTCTGCTCTTTGTGATTTTTATAAATGACTTGGATGAGGAAGTGGAAGGCTGGGTTAGCAAGTTTGCCGATGACACGAAGGTTGCTGGAGTTGTGGATAGTGTGGAAGGCTGTTGTAGGTTGCAACGGGACATTGACAGGATGCAGAGCTGGGCTGAGAAGTGGCAGATGGAGTTCAACCTGGAAAAGTGTGAAGTGATTCATTTTGGAAGGTCGAATTTGAATGCGGAATACAGGCTTAAAGACAGGATTCTTGGTAGTGTGGAGGAACAGAGGGATCTTGGGGTACATGTCCATAGATCGCTCAAAGTTGCCACCCAAGTTGATAGGGTTGTTAAGAAGGCGTATGGTGTGTTGGCTTTCATTAACAGGGGGATTGAGTTTAAGAGCCGCGAGGTTATGCTGCAGCTCGATAAGGCCCTGGTTCGACCACACTTGGAATATTGTGTTCAGTTCTGGTCGCCTCATTATAGGAAGGATGTGGAAGCTTTAGAGAGGGTGCAGAGGAGATTTACCAGGATGCTGCCTGGACTGGAGGGCATGTCCTACGAAGAAAGATTGAGGGAGCTAGGGCTTTTCTCATTGGAGCGAAGAAGGATGAGAGGTGACTTGATAGAGGGGTACAAGATGATGAGAGGCACAGATAGAGTGGATAGTCAGAGACTTTTTCCCAGGGTGGAAAGGGCTATCACCAGGGGGCATAATTTTAAGGTGATTGGAGGAAGGTTTCGGGGAGATGTCAGAGGTAGGTTCTTTACACAGAGAGTGGTGGGTGCGTGGAATGCGCTGCCAGCGGTGGTAGTATAAGCAGATACATTAGAGGCATTTAAGCAACTCTTGGATAGGTACATGGATGATAGTAGAATGAAGGGTAGGTAGTTACTTAGATCTTAGAGTAGGTCAAAGGTTCGGCACAACATCGTGGGCTCATGGTGTAGGGGGTAACATATTAGCATGGATGGAAGATTGGCTGGCTGGCAGAAAACAGAGAGTATGCATAAATGGGTCCTTTTTTGATTGGAAGGATGTGACAAGTGGAGTCCCACAGGGGTCTGTGCTGGGGCCTCAACTTTTTACAATTTATATCAATGATTTAGACGAGGAGAGCGATGGCATGGTCGCTAAATTTGCAGATAACACAAAGATAGGTAGGAAAGTATGTTGTGAAGAGGACATAAGGAGGTTGCAGACCAATATAGACAGGTTGAGTGAGTGGGCAAAAATCTGGCAGATGGAGTATAATGTGGGAAAATGTGAAGTTGTTCATTTTGGCAGGAAGAATAGAAAAGCAGAGTATTACTTCATCGGGGAATGACTGCAGAATTCCGAGGTGCAGAGGGATCTAGGTATTCTAGTGCATGAGTCACAAAAGGTTAGTATGCAGGTACAGCAAGTAATAAAGAATGCTAATGGAATGCTATCCTTTATTATGAGAGGAATTGTAAATAAAAGTAAGGATGTTATGCTTCAGTTATACAGGGCATTGGTGAGACCACATCTCGAATACTGTGTGCAGTTTTTGGTCTCCTTATTTAAGGAAGGATGTGAATGCATTGGATGCGATACAGAGGAGGTTTACTAGATTGATACCTGGAATGAGCGGGTTGTCTTATGAGGAAAGGTTGGACAGACTGGGCATGTTTTCGTTAGAAGAGTGAGGGGAGATTTGATTGCAGTGTATAAGATCCTGAATAGTCTTGACAAGGTGAATGTGGAAAGCATGTTTCCTCTTGTGGGTGGGTCCAGAACTAGGGAGCACTGTTTGAAAATTAGGGGTCGCCCTCTTAGGACAGAGATGCAGAGAAATTTTTTCTCTCAGAGGATTGCGCGACTTTGGAATTGTCTGCATCAGAAGTTGGTGGAGGCAGGGGTATTGAATAATTTCAAGCCGGAGGTAGATAGATTCCTGTTAGGCAAGGGAATCAATGACTATCAGGGGTAGATGGGAGTGTGGAATTCGAGACAAAAACAAATCAGCCGTGATCTTATTAAATGGAGGAGCAGACTCGACAGGCTGAATTACCTACTTCTGCTCCTAATTTGTATGGTCGTATGATCGTATTGAATGGCGCAGCGGGCTCAATGGGCCATATAGTCTACTCCTGCTCCTATTTCTTGTGTTCTTGTGTATTCCCATTTATTTCAATTTTATTAGGGCTCCTTGATGCTACACTCAGTCAAATGCTGCATTGACGTCAAGTGCAGTCACACTCATCTCACCTCTGGAAATCAGTTTTTTTTGTCCAGGTTAGACCAAGGTTACAATGGGTTGCTGAAGACTTCCTAACAAGGGGTCCTGGTGGAAAACTGGTGAGCAGGTTATTGCTGAGGAAGTGCTTCGTGATTGCACTGTTGACGACACCTTCACTCATTCTGATAATGATTGAGAGTAAACTGATGAGGAGTTGGGTGGATAATTGGCCAAATTAGATTTGTCCTGCTTTTTGTATTCAGGACATGTCTGGGCAACTTTCCACATTGCTGGTTATATGCCAGTATTTTAAGTGTACTGGAACAGACTGGCTAGTGGTGTGGCTAGTTCTAGAGCACAGGTCTTGAGCATTACATCCAGGATGTTGTCGGGATCCATAGCCTATGCTGTATCCAGTGTGCTCAGCCATTTTTTGATATCAAGTGGAGCAAACTGAATTGGCTGAAGACTGGCATGTGATGGTGGGAGCCGAGATGGATCATCCACTTGGGTTATCAAGGGCTATATGGCAAAGTCAGGTGAATGGACCTGAGGAGCAGATACTGAATATAACTGAATGGTGCAGCAAGCTCAAAGGGCTGAATGACCTACATCTGTTCCTACTGTTTCAGGCCAGGAGTTGAGGTCCTACAACTGGCTTCAGCTTCTCAGAACTGAGGCAATAAACGACAGCCCCAGTTTCCACTCCTGATTGTTATGTAGCCGGTCTTGTTCACACAACATGTGTGAGTGTTAGAGAGACAAGTTAAGGCTTGACTGTGATGCCTTTCTGCAGTTTAATAGCTTGCTCAACTCAGTCTAGGCTCACGCAGGAAGAAAAGCCATTAGGACCAGGTACTGGAGGGTGCCTGACATGCATGGAATCATGCGGCATGAGCCAAACCTTCAAGAGGCAGAAAGTCTTCAGCAACCCAGCACATACAAGACAGCCAGCAAACAGGCCTGCAACTTTAAAACTCACCTTCCAAGAGGAAAGACAATTACACAGAATGTACAGCACAGAAACAGGCCATTCGGCCCATCTAGTCTGTGCCAGTGTTTATGCTCCACACCCTCCTCCCATTCCCTTCATTTCACCCTATGAGCATATCCTTCTATTCCTTTCTCCCTCATGTGTTTATCCAGCTTCCCCTTAAAAGCTCTGGTTAGGCCATAACTAGAGTATTGCATCCAGTTCTGGTCACCACACTTTAGAAAGAATGTGAGGGTACTTGAGAGGGTACAGAGGAGATTTCCCAGAATGGTTCCAGGGATGGGGGATTTTAGTTGCAAGGTTACGTTGGAGAAGCTGAGCTTGTTTTGTCTGGAGTAAAGGAGATTCAGGGGAGATTTGATAGAGATGGAGAAGTGCAGCGATAAAATACAGAAACTAAAGAGTTATGAAAAATTTTAATTTTTTATATATGGCATATTTGCTGTCTACAAAATGGAGGACAAGTCACATGACACAAACCACCTCCTGCACCAAAATACACATCCATGTCTACTAGAAATAAACCCAATTAACCCCGTCTACATGGAATTGAGACAGCTCTCACACAAGAATGTGAGCTATACACAAAATAAGCTAAAAAAAACACTCACAGACTCTACAGCTGGAATTTTACAGCCCCCCGCATGAGCAGGCTGGTGGTGGGGAGGCTATAAAATTGAGTGGAAGGCGGAGGGTGCCGTTCCCGACATCTTCCCGTCCCCGCTGAAATTTTATGCAGGGCGGCGGCGAGAAACGGCCTGCCCGCCCAGGCCAATCAAGGCCCTTAAGTGGCCAATTAACTGCCACTTAAGGGCATCCTCCCACTGCCACTATTATTCTATCAGTGGCGGCCAGGCGGCAAAGGCCCCCAGAATGTACCTGGCAACCATCTTGCAGGCTGGGGGGTCCTCCTGATGAGCCACCCTGTGCCCCATGGATGCCCCCACCCCAATGCCCAACTGTCCCCACTGTACAACACTCCCCCTCCTCCTAACAGACCCCCCTCCCATGCCTCGCTGGGACTCGCCTTCTGATTGTCCCCTTCTTTCCAGGGCCATCGTCCTGCTTGCTGCTGTTGGCTGGGTGTAGTCCCAGCAGTGACCACCACTCCCAGTGGTGCTGCTGGGACTGAGAGCTGCCAGCCCACTGATTGGCCAGCAGCTCCATTAGGCGGGACCTCCTGTCTCAGAGGTAGGAGTCCCGCCCAAGGCCAATTAAGGGCATGGGGAGAGAAAAATCCCACCTTGGCTCCCCAGGCTCGGTGGAAGTGGCTCGCCCCCAACATTTTGGCCGGTGAGCAGGGCCAACGTTATATTCGGGCTTACGTCTCCATCTACCTTCACCACAATAGAGTGTGAACAGCCCTCATATTATCAAAATGGGGCCATCAAAAGCCATTGTATGGTCCATCAGGAACTAAAAGCCAAAGTCACATGGGCAAAACTAACACTGAATGAGTTTACCTTTAAAAGTAATTGTTTTGAAGAACACAGGAGTCTTTCCAGTTCAGTCATCAACATCAGCCTGGTCTGTCTCCAGCCACATGGTTAACATCGAAAGCCATCTTGAATTTCAGCACAAGGCTGAGAGAGACAGAGACCAGTTCCAGCTAACATTTGAACCCTGCTGAGACAAGTTGAAAGCCAACTGCAGCATAGAAAAGAGAGTGCCTTTGAAACAACTCCTCCACCTGCGAAAACTGAACTAAGAATATCAGCACTGTCTTCAAACTGAAGTGAATCGCCAGAAGTCTTCAGCAACCCAGCACAAACAAGACAACCAGCAAACAGGCCTGCAACTTTAAAACTTACCTTCCGTGAGGATCCCACAGGTTTTCCTGAAACAACAGATTTTTACACCTTGAACACTTAACGCATCTTATCCTATCCCTTCCATCTATCTTGACTGTTCTTGTGAGAGTGAATGTGTGCATGGGTGGTATTGAGAGCATTTCAGGTGATTAATATTGTTCAATAAATAAATAATCTTCCGTTTTAAACCTATGAGAAAACCTGTCACTATTTGGCCAACAATACACAGGGGCTGAAATACTAATTTAAACAGAACACTGTATGTGGTCAGTTTTTTTAAATTCAATCGTTCTTGGGATGTGGGCGTCGCTGGCTCGGTCAGCATTTATTGCCCATCCCTAATTGGCCTTGAGAAGGTGGTGGTGAGTTGCCTTCTTGAACCGCTGCAGTCCTTGGGTGTGCGTACACCAACCGTGCAGTTAGGAAAGGAGTTCCAGGATTTTGACCCAGCAACAGTGAAGGAACAGTGATATAGTTCAATGTCAGGATGGTGTGTAGCTTGTTCCCATGCATCTTCTGCCCTTGTCCTTCTAGGTGGTAGAAGTTGTGGGTTTGGAAAGTGCTGTCGAAGGAGAATGCGAAGAAGAACTTTTTTACGCAGTGAGTGGTAATGACTTGGAACTCGCAGCCCAAACGGGTAGTGGAAGCTGAGACAATGATTTCAAAAGGAAATTGGATGGGCACTTGAAGGAAATAAACCTGCAGGGCTGCTGGGATCGAGCAGGGGAGTGGGACTGACTGGATTCGTGGAGAGCGGCCATGGACTTAATGGGCTGAATGGCCTCCTTCTATGCCATAAATGACTCTTTAAATCGATGATGTTTACCCCAAACATTCCCTGTGGTAGTGAGTTCCACATTCTCACCACTCTCTGGGTTACGACACTATTCCTCAATTTCATATTGGATTTATTAGTGACTATCTTATTTTTATGGTCCCTAGTTTTGATCTCCCCCTTCTTCTCTACATCTACTCAATCAAACACTTTCATAATTTTCAAGACCCCTATTAAGTCACCCTTCAGCCTCCTCTTTTCTGGTGAAAAGAGCCCAGTTTGTTTTGTTTTACTGAATCATAATTTCCCAATACATAACAAACAGACACAGAGTAGCTAATTGCTAGAAACTGAATTACAGTTGAATTTGTGCAAAATTGCTTACTTGTTCTAAAATTACAGTACATTCAGTTTGTTTCTCATACACTTATTTTAAACACTGCCAATTTCAACACAAACAACAGAAAAAGCCCTTGCCGTAGTCAGAAAGTGTGCAGGTGTGTGCGAAGGACAACAACATATCCAACATGGAGACTGCGTCAGACAGCTTGTACAGACAATGGATGTGTTTGTAGATCTCGCTCAGGAGTTTGCAAACCACCCTGGAGAAAAACAAAGAAAATGATTATATTTCAGGTTAAGGTTAGCAAAATAAAATATTCTTAGTTACTAGGTCATGAAAAATGAGCAGCAGAAAACACTGCCAAATACTAAACTAATGCTAATTTAAGTCAACGAGATTAATTAAACTGGCAACTCAATCAATATAAATGCTTATGTGTATGACATTAGATATCCATTAAAAAAAAGACTTGCAATGAGGACCTCAAGAAGTCCCACAGGACTTTATAGCACTGAAATATTTTATTTGTAAAGGAGGAAACACAGCAGCCAATTTGCATCAAGCAAGGTCCCACAATCAGCAATGTAATAACGACTAGACAGTCTATTTTTAGCTGTTGGTTGGGGGATAAATATTGGCCAGGACAATGTGGATAATTCCCATGCTCTTCTTTAAACTAGTGATGTGGGATCCTTTACAACCACCTGAGAGGCAGGCAGGGCCTCGGTTTAATGTCTCATCTGAAAGACAGCACCTCCGACAGTGCAGCACTGCCTCAGTACTGCAATGGAAATGTCAGCATGGATTTTGCGCTCAAGTCTCTGGAGTGAGATTCATTAACATCTGACTCAGAAGCAAGACTGTTACCCACTGAGTCACAACTAACACCGAATCACTACATTTCCTTCTTAGCATAATTTCATTCTTGGACTAATGACACTTGTTATGAGAATATGGCAGCTTTCTTGAAAGAACAAAAGTTCCCTTATGAATATTCCTAATCTCCTTACAAATAGGTCATGTGGTAAATCTCCCGCAAAGATTCTTGGCACCGTTCGTTCATTTTAATTAAGTCAGCTGTAGTGAAGTTATAATTGTTCTTCATCACGGTGACCTGCAAAGGAATTCACAAGTTATAATAGAAGCTTTCTGCTAACTCAGAAGCAAGTCAGGCCAGGATGTCCACATCAGTCATTGCAGGAGGCAAACAAGCTGCTTATAAAAAGCTAAGCAGACTTGTGGTCTGTTAAATGTCTAGACCCTGCTGCTCAATAGGCATGGTGTGTGGTTATATCCTAAATGTGCACCTTTGTAACCGTATGTTTCCCTCTCACTTTGCGAAACTCATCGGACTTGGTATAAAATTACTAATTTAATTGGAGGCGTATTTGAACAGGAAGCGAGCGAGGAAGGAAGAGACAAAGGAAAAAAAGAATTGCATTTATATAGCACCTGTCACAACCACAGGACATCCCAAAGTGCTTCACTACCAATAAAATATTTTTTCAAGTGTGGTCACTGTTGTAATATAGGAAAAGCAGCTGCAATTGATGCACAGGAACCTCCTGCTAACAGCAATGTGATAATCACCAGATAATCTGTTTTAGTGATGATGGTTGACGGATAAATATTGGCCAGGGCACCAGGGAGAACTCATTTGCTTTTATTCCAAATAATGCCTTGGAACCGTTTATGTCCTCCAGAGAAAACAAAACCTCAGCCTAACATCTCATCTAAAAGATGACACCTCTGGCAGTGCTCCCTCAGTACTTCTCCTCTGACAGTATAGTGCTCCCTCAGTACTGCCCCTCTGACAGTATAGTGCTCCCTCAGTACTAACCCTCTGACAGTGCAGACTCCCTCAATACTGCCTCTCTGACAGTGCTGCACTCCCTCAGTACTGCCTCTCCGACAATGCAGCACGCCCTCAGTACTGTCTCTCTGACAGTGCTGCACTCCCTCAGTACTGCCCCTCCAACAGTGCAGCACTACCTCAGTACTACCCCTCTGACAGTGCTGCACGTCCTCAGTACTGCCCCTCTGACAGTGCAGCACTCCATCAGTACTGGCCGACAGAAACAAAGAAAAATAGGAGCAGGAGTAGGCTATTCGGCTCTTCGAGTCTGCTCTGCCATTCAAAACGATCATGGCTGATCATCCAAACTCTGTTCCCGCTTTCTCCCCGTATCCCTTGATCCCTTTAGTCCTAAGAACTATATCTAACTCTTGCTTGAATATATTTAATGATTTGGCCTCAACTGCTTTCCATGGTAGAGAATTCCACAGATTCACCACTCTCTGGGTGAAGAAATCTTCCCTCATCTCAGTCCTAAATGGCTTACCCCGTACCCTTAGGCAGTGACCCCTGGTCCTGGACTCCTCCACCATCAGGAACATCCTTCCTGTATCTAGTCTGACCAGTCCTGTTAGAATTTTGTAGGTTTCTATGAGATCCCCTCTCATTCTTCTAAACTCTAGCAAATACATGCCTAATCGACCCAATCTCTCTTCATACGTCAGTCCTGCCATCCCAGGAAACAGTCTGGTGAACCTTCGCTGCACTCCCTCTATAGCAAGAACATCCTTCCTCAGATAAGGAGACCAAAACTGCACACAATATTCAAGGTCATGTATAATTGCAGCAAGACATCCCTGCTCCTATACTCGAATCCTCTTGCTATGAAGGCCAACATACCATTTGCCTTCTTAACTGCCTGCTGCACCTACATGTTTACTTTCAGCGACTGATTCACGAGGACACCCAGGTCTCGCTGCACATCACCCTTTCCCAATCGACTGCCGTTCAGATAATAATCTGCCTTTCTGTTTTTGCCACCAAAGTGGATAACCTCACATTAATCCACATTATACTGCATCTGCCATGTATTTGTCCACTCACTCAACCTGTCCAAATCACACTGGAGCTTCTCTGCATCCTTCTCACAGCTCACACTCCCACCCAGCTTTGCGAGATCTGCAAACTTGGATATATTACATTTAATTCCCTCATCTGTATCATTAATATATATTATGAATAGCTGGGGTCCCTGCAGTACCCCACTAGTCACTGCCTGCCACTCAGAAAAAGACCAGTTTATTCCTACTCTTTGTTTCCTGTCTGCCAACTAGTTCTCTATCCATGTCAGTACCTTACCCCCAATTCCATGTGTTTTAATTTTGCATGCTAATCTCTTACGTGGGACCTTATCGAAAGCCTTCTGAAAGTCCAAATACACCACATCCACTGGTTCTCCCTTATCTATTCTACTAGTTACATCCTCAAAAAATGTCAGTAGAGTTGTCAAGCATGATTTCCCTTTCAAAAATCCATTGTTTTCCAAGTGCTCTGCTATTACATCTTTTATAATGGTGTCTGGCATTTTCCCCACTACTGATGTCAGGCTAACCGGTCTATAATTCCCTGTTTTCTCTCTACCTCCTTTTTTAAATAGTGGGGTTACATTAGCTACCCTCCAATCCTTTGGAACTGTTCCAGAGTCTATAAAATTTTGAAAAATGGCCAGCAATGCATCTACTATTTCTAGGGCCACTTCCATAAGTACTCTGGGATGTAGATTATCAGGCCCTGGGGATTTATCGGCCTTCAATCCCGTCAATTTCCCTGACGACATTTCCCTACTAATACTGATTTCATACAGTTCCACCTTCCCACTAGACCCTATGTTCTCCAACAGTTCTGGGAGGTAATCTGTGTCCTCCTTTGTGAAGACAGAACCAAGGTATGTATTTAATTGGACTGTAATTTCTTTGTTCCCCATTATAAATTCCCGTTTCTGACTGTAAGGGACCCACATTTGTCTTCACTAATCTTTTTCTCTTCGCATATCTATAAAAGCTTTTACAGTCAGTTTTTATGTTCTCTGCAAACTTACTCTCATACTCTATTTTCCCCTTCTTATTCAATCCCTTTGTCCTCCTTTGCTGAATTCCAAACTGCTCCCAATCCTCAGGTTTGCTGCTTGTTCTGGCCTTTTTATATTTCTCCTCCTTAGATCTAATATTATCCCTAATTTCTTTTGTAAGCCACAGTTAAGCCACCCTTCCTGTTTTATTTTTGCTCCAGACTGGAATAAACAATTGTTGTAATTCATCCAAGTACTCTTTAAATGCTAGACATTGCCTATCCACTGTCAACCCTTTAAGTAATATTCCCCAGTCTATCATAGCCATCTCGGGCCTCATACCATCAGTTTCCTTTATTTAGATTCAAGATTATAGTCTCGGAATCAACTCTTTCACTCTCCACCTTAATGAAGACTTCTATCATGTTATGGTCGCTCTTCCCCAAGGGACCTCGCACAACAAGATTGTTAACTAATCCTTTCTCATTACACAATACCCCGTCTAGGATGGCCTGTTCTCTAGTTCAGCAGTGCAGCATCCCCTCAGTACTGTCCCTTCGACAGTGCAGCACTCCCTCAGTACAGACCCACTGACAGTGTAGCACTCCCTCAGTATTGCACTGGGAGTGTCAGGCCAGATTATATGCTCAAATCTCTGGCATTGGGCTTGAACCCACAACATTCTGACTCTGAAGTGAGAGTACTAACAGAGCCATGGCTAACAGAGATACTAGGGAGCTTATCGACTGAGATGGATACAGGAGCCTGACACTTTTCCTATGTGATCATCTTTCCCTGATAATGTGACAGCATGCAGCCAAAATGCTGAGGTGCATCATGTGCTGCTCTCCCGCATCGCCTCCAGCCCTCTCACTCAGCAGTGCACTTGTCTCAGCACCAGCACTGAAGGAAAAGTGTTCTTTTATCTCTGGCAGATTTCGTAGGAAGATACTTTTTAGATCATTTTTAAGTGGAAATGTATCTCTGTAACCTCCTCCGGCCCTACAACCCTCTGAGATCCCTATGTTCCTCCAATTCTGAACTCTTGCAAAGTCCCAAATTTCATTGTCCCACCATTGGTGGCCAGGTTTTCAGCTGCTGAGACCTTAAACTCTGGAATTCCCTGCCTAAACCTCTCTGCCTTCATACCTCCCCTGCCTCCTTTTAAGACATTCATTAAAACTTCCTTCTTTAAGATGCTCCTTACAATCTACTTCTTTGACTGAGCTTCTGGTCATATATCCTAATATATCCTTATGTGGCTTATTGTCAAATATTGTTTGATAATACTCCTATGAACTCAGAGCATGGAACGGTACATGGGATTGTGATATTAAAGCTATTACGGAAATGTAGTTGAGGGATGGGCAGGACTGTCAGTTCAATGTTCCGGGGTACCGATGCTTCCGGCGTGAGGTGGAGGTAAGAGAGGAGGGGGAGTTGCACTATTGATTAGGGAGGACATCACGGCAGTACTTAGAGAGGATATCCTGGGGGGGAACATCCAGAGAGGCCATATGCGGAGAATTTAAAAATAAGAAAGGGGTGATCACTTTGATGGGATTATACTATAGGCCCCCCAATAGTCAGAGGGAATTAGAGGAACATATATGTAGGGAAATCACAGACAAGTGCAGGAATCATAGGGTTGTAATAGTAGGTGATTTTAACTTCCCTAATATTGACTGGGACTGTCTTAGTGCGAAGGGATCAGATGGGGAAGAATTTGTTAAGTGTGTCCAGGATAGTTTTCTGAAGCAGTATGTGGATTGCCCTACTAGAGAAGGGGCTACATGCGATCTCCTCTTAGGAAATGAGGCTGGGCAGGTGGTTGATGTGTCGGGGGGGGGAGCACTTTGGGACCAGTGACCATAGCTCTATCAGCTTCAAGATAGTTATGGAAAAGGATAGGACTAGTCCTCAAGTTGAAGACCTAAATTGGGGGAAGGTTAATTTCGATGGCATCAGACAGGAACTCTCAAAAGTTGAATGGGAGAGGCTGTTTACAGGTAAAGGGACGTCTGACGTGGGAGGCTTTTAAAAGTGAGATAGGAAGAGTTCAGGACCGACATGTTCCTGTTAGGTGGAAGGGCAAGGCTGGCAAGTTTAGGGAACCTTGGTTGACGAGAGATATTGAGGGTCTGGTCAGGACAAAGAAGGAGGCATATGTCAGGTATAGGCAGCTGGGATCAAGCGAGTCCATCGAGGAGTATAAGGGATGTAGGAATACACTTAAGAAGGAAATTAGGAGGGCGAAAAGGGGCCATGAGATTTCCCTGGCAGATAAGATAAAGGGGAATCCTAAAAGATTCTATAAGTATATTAAGAGTAGAAGGGTAGCTAAACAGAGAGTAGGTCCCCTTAAGGATCAGTGTGGTAATCTATGTGTGGAGCCACGGGAAATGGACGATGTCCTAAATGAATACTTCTCATCTGTATTTACTGTGGAGAAGGTCATGGAAGCTAATGAGTTCAAGGGAGGGAACAGCGATATCCTGGAACATATAAACATTACAAAGGAAGAGGTGTTGGAGTTTTTGAAGGGCATTAAGGTGGATAAATCACCAGGTGTATCCTAGGATGCTGTGGGAAGCAAGGGAGGAGATTGCTGGGGCCCTGGCAGAGAATTGTGTATCATCGTTAGTCACGGGTGAGGTACCGGAAGACTGGAGGATAGTTAAGGTTGTGCCTTTATTTAAGAAGGGCAGCAGGGATAAACCAGGGAATTACAGGCCGGTGAGCCTTACATCAGTGGTGGGAAAGTTATTGGAAGGGATTCTGAGAGACAGGATTTATATGCATTTCGAAAGGCAAGGTCTGATTAGGGATAGTCAGCATGGCTTTGTGCGTGGGAAATCATGTCTCATGAATTTGAGTTTTTTGAGGAGGTGACCAAGAGGATTGATGAGGGCAGGGCGATGGACGTTGTCTACATGGACTTCAGCAAGGCCTTTGACAAGGTCCCGCATGGTAGGCTGGTCCGGAAGGTGCGAACACATGGGATCCAGGGTGAGCTAGCCAATTGGATACAAAATTGGCTTGGTGATAGGAGGCAGAGGGTGGTAGTGGAGGGTTGTTTTTGGTGTGCTGCAGGGATCAGTGCTGGACCCTCTGTTGTTTGTCATATATATTAATGACTTGGATGAAAATGTAGGGGGCATGATGAGTAAACTTGCAGATGACACCAAAATTGGTGGCATAGTGGACAGTGAAGAAGGTTGTCTAAGGTTACAACAGGATATAGATCAACTGGAAAAGTGGGCAAGGGATTGGCAAATGGAATTTGATGCAAACAAGTGTGAAGTGATGCATTTTGGGAAGTTAAACCAGGGCAGGACATATACAGTGAATGGCAGGGCCCTGGGGAGTGTTGTTGAGCAGAGTGACCTTGGGGTGCAAGTACATAGTTCCCTAAAAGTGGCAACACAGGTGGACAGGGTGGTGAAGAAGGCGTATGGCATGCTTGCCTTCATCGGCCGAGGCATTGAGTACAAAAGTTGGGACCTCATGTTACAGTTGTACATAACATTGGTTAGGCCGCACATGGATTACTGTGTGCAGTCCTGGTTACTGCACTACAGGAAAGATGTGATTAAGCTAGAGAGGGTGCAGAAAAGATTCACGAGGATGTTGCCTGGTTTGGAGGGCTTGAGTTATAAAGAGAGATTGGATAGGCGGGGTCTGTTTTCCCTGGAGCGAAGGAGGCTGAGAGGGGACATGATAGAGGTATATAAAATTATGAGAGGCATAGATAGGGTAGATAGCCAGAGTTTGTTTCTCCTGGTAGGGGTGACTAAAACTAGAGGGCATAGATTTAAGGTGAGAAGGAGGAGGTTTAAAGGGGATCAAAGAGGTAAATTTTTCACACAAAGAATAGTGGGTATCTGGAATGAGCTGCCAGAGGAGGTGGTGAAGGCAGGAACAGTAGCAACTTTTAAGAGGCATCTGGATAGGTACTTGAATGAGCAAGGCATAGAGGGATATGGAATTAATGTAGGCAGGTGGGATTAGTATATATAGGCAATATGGCCGGCATAGACGTGATGGGCCAAAGGGCCTGTTTCTATGCTGTACGACTCTATGAAACACCTTCAGACATTTTACTATGTCAGAGGTGCTATACAAATGCAAGCTGTTCTCGTTGTAAAGCGGAAGTACAGCCAAAATTTCCAACTACAATTATGTAAAAAATACCCACCGCTGAAAAAAATTCCTGATTGTCATTTCGAACCCTGTGGAACTTAATCATGTGTTAAAATATAGCAGCATACATAACAGAAGCTGCAGTGGATAACGCACCTTCATGAACTCTGAAGGCAGCTGTCCATTAGGGAATGAAGCCTCTTCACAACTCAGCTGAATGAAGAATCCTCGAGTGGTACTGAAGCTAGTTTTCAGAGGCAGGTTATATTTTTCTCCAAGCTGTTCTATCATTCCTACTCAGTTTAACATGAAATTGTAAAAAAGACTTAATAATAAACCTGCAGGAATTACTCAGCTATCATTTGCAGATTCATCAAACCCAATAAGATGCATTTAGCTTAGCTTAAAATCGAGTAAAAAAGGATTTTTAGTCTAAAGGAGATGGTGAAGTGTTCAAAGAGATCATTAATGACTTAACCTGTATTTTTTTACATCAAACTGTCATTTATATTTATTTTTAATCAGAATGGAGAGAATATACCACATGGAGAGGGAGAGACAGAAAGAAAAAGAGAAAGATAGGAGAGAAAGAGAGAGAAAGAGGGAGTGCCAAAAGAAAGGAGAAAGAGGAAAAGAGAGTCTTGCATTTCCGTAGCGCTTTCATGATGTCAGGACATTCCAAAGTGCTTTACAGCCAATGAAGTAAATTTAAAATGTAATCACTGATGTAATGCAGGAAACACAGCAGCCAATTTTCACACAGCAAGGTCCCACACACAGCAATGAGATAAATGGCCAGGTAGTCTGTTTTTTAAAGAGATGTTGGAGCAAATAGCATAGATTCATTTAAAAGAAGGATATGCTAATAGGGTGAGATGGGAGGAGGCTCGTGTGGAGCATAAACACCGGTATAGACCTGTTGGGCCAAATGGCCTGATTCTGTGCTGCAATTTCAATGTAATTCTACACAATTTATTTTTACCTCATCTGATCTAACAAGCGAGTTTTGTAAAACAAGCACAGACATATTCAAATCCCTGGCATTTAGCCAAATGCTAATGACTACTCTAGAGACATGTTGAAAAGTGCTAACAAGACCCTACAGTGGTTTGTGAAGCACCTTTACTGCTGTGTCACAATTCTCACAGGTTTCTGTTAGCACCTATCTAATGTAAATAGTTTATAGAACGACAAGTGTTCAGAAGACCAGAATGCTTATGTCTGGGGTCTAAAGCTGCAACTCCTCACAACCACATTTTCATGTCATACAAATTGGACCTAAAGATACTTAGCAGTTTTGAACAAATTTACACTATTATATTTATTACTGTTCTCATTTTCCCCTCTTCAAGACCTCTCCAGGATATATCACAGCCTGCTTGAAAGGATTGGGTTGATGATCGCTCAGTTCCTCAACACCATTCTGTAACTGGCCACATAAGACATAATGCAGATTAATCGTTTGAATTTCAACCTGCTGTTGCGAGGCCAAAAGAAAAGAACTCCCCCACAACTCCATATTTAAATCACTCCCATCAGGTTTCTACACTTGCCATCACACTGAAATAGCCCATATCAAAGTTACAAACGAAAGAAAAAAACTTACATTTATATAGCGCCTTTTACGACCACCAGACGTGCCAAAGCACTTTACAGCCAATGAAGTACTTTTTGAAGAGTAGCCACTGCTGCAATGCAGGAAACGCAGCAGCCAGTTTGTGCACAGCAAACTTCCACAAACAGCAATGTGACAATGACCAGATAAGCTGTTTTTGTGATGTTGATTGAAGGATAAATATTGGCCAGGATATTGGGGATAACTCCCCTGCTCTTCTTCAAAATAGCACCATGAGATCTTTAACATCCACCCAAACAGGCAGATGGGGTTCATCTCATCTTAAAGACAGCAGCTCCAACAGTGCAGTACTCACTCAGTGCTGCACTGGAGCTTCACCCTTGATTTTTGTGCTCAGGACCTTGAGTGGGATTTGAACGCAGAACCTTGTGACTCAGGTAAGAGTGCTACCAACTGAGCCACAATCAAGTAACAAATGACTGTGGCCGTGGTAAACCAGCCCTCCCCATTCTTCTTTGGCTCGTTGTCACTTTTCACTGAAAATGCTCCTGTGAAGTGCCTTGGGATGTTTTCCTACATTACAGATGCTAAATAAATGAAACTTGCTGTTGTTATGTGACATTTTTCACAAACCCAGCATGCCCCAAAGTACTTCACATCCAATGAGTGGTACTTTGCTACCAGTGAGCCAAGGCAGACACAGAGAGCAAGTTATACTGGGGTCGCGTTTCTGCTTTGTTTACAGCAGTAATATCAGCGCAATTTGTGCAAGATTGGCCGAACCAGTCCAAAAGACTGAAGAACTTTAAACGTAGGTGAGTTATGGCCAAAACCAACCTACTTTCCTGTATTCCACAATCTTTTCCTCTGGTTCAAGATTTAATTTGCCCAGATCAGGAGTTGCCCACAAAACTGGCCACGGCCCCAGGTCAAAATAGTGAGATTCCACCGATTGCGTGATTTCAAATTGTACTAATTTTCTTAGGTGCACAGGCACTAGTCGACACATTTTAGAAGCTTTCTCATATCAAACATACTTAATTTACTAAGAAACTGACTGGTGTACACCAACGAAACTATTAAGTAGCTCTGTATAGATTTAAAGTCACTTTCAGTGAATCTACAAAAGCAAAATACTGTGTATGCTGGAAATCTAAAATAAAAACAGAAAATGCTGGAGAGACTCAACAGGTCAGGCAGCATCTGTGGAGAGAAAAACAGAGTTAATGTTGCAGCTTTCTTCAAAACTGACAAAACGTCATCAAAACTGAAACGTTAACTCTGTTTCTTTCGCTGCTGATGCTTCAGTGAGTCTACATCAGGTGAAGAACTGGACACATTTAATGAATATGCTTATTTCTGTTGATTAAACCCATTTTCAGTTCTATTAATAATGGCTGTTTTGCAGTTGCAACGACAGAGAAACCGTCAGTGTTTGTTGTCATTAGTCCACTGAAACTGACAGCAACTTCAGGAGTCCACACGTGCAGAATAGCTGTGTTTGCTGGCAATGCAATGACTAGGTAGCGCAGTACTGGCACATACACAAATGCGGGCTCATCAACAGAAACTTCATGGTCTGCGACGTCTAAGGCAGCTGCCAGAATAAAGATGGCGTTGCTCAATTTGACATAAAAAATACAAATTGAACCCAAACCTCCTCACCTCTCAATAGCCACGATCGCCGCCTCCACACCCTGCCTGCAACAGCACCCTGCTCCCTCTCCCGATCGTCAATTCTGTTCCCGGCTCCCTCCTGTGCCCATCTTCAAGTTCTCCCTGTGACCGTGTGGGTCTCCGCCGGGCGCTCCGGTTTCCTCCCACAGCCAAAGACTTGCAGGTTGATAGGTAAATTGGCCATTGTAAATTGCCCGTAGTGTAGGTAGGTGGTAGGGGAATTGAGGGGATGTGGTAGGAATATGGGATTAATTTAGGATTAGTATAAATGGGTGGTTGATGGTCGGTACAGACTCGGTGGGTCGAAGGGCCTGTTTGAGTGCTGTATCTCTAAATAAATAAATAATAAAAAATCTTCTCACCACTCCATCCCACTGCCTCAGACTGCATGCTGCTCCAACCCGCTGCTCCCCACTGCTTGCCGCACCACCCCGCTGTTCTGTCCCGTGCCCGTCTGCACGCCATTACCTCCTGCCACTCGCTCCCCGCCTCGCCACCCAGAGAAGCAGCAGGGGGGAGGAGAGCGAGTGGGGTGCTCGTGGCGAGGCGGCAAGCGAGCAGCGGGAGGGAACAGCGAGCAGACGGGCGTGGGAGAGAGCGGTGGGATGATGCGGCGAACAGACAGCAAAAGCGAGCAGTTGGGAGCAGACTCAAGCAGGTGGACGCGGGCGGAAACAGAGGGAGGAAGCGGGGAAGGGAAGTGGCAATTGAGGCGCCGATTGCGGGAGGGAGCGGGTAGCATACGAACATACGAATTAGTAGCAGGAGTAAGCCATTCGGCCCTTGAACCTGCTCCGCCATCCAATAAGATCATGGCTGATCTGATTGTAACCTCAACTCCTCATTCCCACCTACCCCCAATAACCTTCCACCTCCTTGCTTATCAAGAATCTATCTATCTCTGCCTTAAAAATATTCAAAGACTCTGCTTCCACTGCCTTTTGAGGGACAGAGTTCCAAAGGCTCACAACTCTCTGAGAAAAAAATGTCTCCTCATCTCTGTCTTAAATGGGCGACCCCTTACTTTTAAACAGCGTCCCCTAGTTCTAGATTCTACCACGAGAGGAAACATCCTTTCCACATCCACCCTGTCAAGACCCCTCAGGATCTTATATGTTCCTATCAAGTCGCCTCTTACTCTCCTAAACTCCAGCGGATACAAGTCTAGCCTATCCAATCTTTCCTCATAAGACAACTCGCCCATTCCAGGTATTAGTCTAGTAAACATTTTCTGAACTGCTTCCAATGCATTTACATCATACTTTAAATAAGGAGACCAATGCTGTCCACAGTACTCCAGATGTGGTCTCATCAATGCCCTGTATAGCTGAAGCACAACCTCCCTACTTTGTATTCAATTTCCCTCGCAATAAATGACAACATTCTATTAGCTTTCCTAATTTCTTGTTGAACCTGCATACTAACCTTTTGTGATTCATGCAGATCCCTCTGCATCTCAGAGCCCTGCAATCTCTCACCATTTAGATAATACGCTTCCAATTTTCCAATCTAATGGAACCTTCCCCGAATCTAGGGAATTTTGGAAAATTAAAGCCAACGCAACAACTATCGTACCAGCCACTTCTTTTAGGACCCTAGGATGAAGTCCATCAGGACCTGGGGACTTGTCAGCCTACAGCTCCAACAATTTGCTCAGTGTCACTTCCCTGGTCATTACAATTTTCTTGAGTTCCTCCCTCCCTTTCATTTCCTGATTTACAGCTATTTCTGGGATGTTACTTGTATCCTCTATCGTTAAGACTGATGCAAAATGCCTGTTCAATTCATCTGCCATCTCCTTATTTTCCATTATAATTCCCCAGACTCACTTTCTATTGGACCAATGCTTACTTTGTTAACTCTTCTTTTTAAAATATCTATAGAAACTCTTACTATCTTTTTTTAATCTTTATAGCTAGCTTTCTCTTGTACACCAATTTTTCCCACCTTATCAATCTTTCAGTCATTCTTTGCTGTTCTTTATATTCTGTCCAATCGTCTGACCTGCTACCCATCTTTGTGCAATGATATGCTTTTTCTTTAAGTTTGATATATCTTTGACCTTTTTAGTTAACCATGGATGGTGGGTCCTCCCCTTGGACATTTTCATCCTCATTGGAATATATCTATTCTGAGTACTCTGAAATATCCCCTTAAACGTCTGCCACTGCATCTCTATTGACCTATCCCTTAACCTACTTTGCTAGTTCACCTTAGTTAGCTTTGCTTTCATGCTCTCATAATTACTCTTATTTAAGTTTAAATACTAGTCTTGGACCCATTCTTCTCTCCCTCAAACTGAATGTAAAATTCAATTATATTATGATTGTTGCTACCAAGGGGCGCCTTCACTATGAGATCAATTAATCCTACCTTGTTGCACAATATCAGGTCTAGTATAGCTTGCTCTCTGGATGGTTCCAGAGCATGCTGTTGTATGAAACTATCCCGAAAGCATTCAATGAACTCCCCATCTAGGCTACCTTTGTCCATCTGATTTTTCCAGTCTATATGTAGATTAAAACCCCCATGATTATCACCATACCTTTGCTGACAAGCTCCCATTATTTCTTCCTTTATACTCAGTCCTACCATGTGGTTACTGTTGGGAGGGGGCCTGTACACCACTCCCATGAGTGACTTCTCATCTCTACCCAAACCGCTGCTACATCTTGGTTTCCTGAACTTAGGTCATCCCTCTCTAATGTACTAATTCCAATTAATTAATTAGCAGAGCCGCCCCTCCACTGTTTCCTAGCTTCCTGTCCTTCCTAAATGTCATGTACCCTTCAATATTCAGATCCCAATCTACGTCATCCTGCACCCATATCTCTGTAATGGCTATCAAGTCATATTTATTTATTTCTATTTGCGCTATCAGTTCATCTGTTTTGTTTCAAATGCTACGTGCATTCAGATACAGAGCCTTTAGTTTTGTCCTTTTATTATTTTTGTAACATCTACTCTTGACTGCTGATTTACTCTTAGATTTGTACTCTCTCCCTTCCTGTCATGGTCTGTTTATCATTTCCCATATTACCTTTCTGTCTTGCCTTGTTTCTACTCTTTGATTTACCACATCTTCCCAAATTTGATCCGTTGCCCCCAATATTTGGTTTAAAACCCTCTCTACTTCTCTCATTATGTAGCTCGCTAGAACACCAGCCCCAGCACAGTTCAGGTGTAGACAGTCCCAATGGTACAGCCACTACTTTCCCCATTACTGCTGCCAGTATCCCACGAACTGGAACCCACATCTTCCACACCAGTCTTTAATCCTGAGATTATTACCTTTGAGGTTCTGCTTTTCACTTTGCTGCCTAGCTCCTCATACTGACTATGCGGAACCTCCTTCCTTGTCCTGCCTATGTCATTGGCATCTCCATGGACCACAATGACTGGATCCTCCCCCTCCCACTGTCAGTCCTTCTCCAGCCCTGAGGAGATGTCCCGAACCCTGGCACCGGGCAGGCAACAAAGCCTTCTGGACTCTCGCTCTTTGGTACAGAGAACAGTGTCAATTCCCCTGACTATACTGTTCCATACTACCACTATATTCCTTTTTGCTCCTCCACTTGAATGGCTTCCTGTACCACAGTGCCATGGTCAGTTAACGCATCCACCCTGCAGCCCCACCCCCACCCCCATCCAAACAAGCTGAAAAAACTTCAAACCTGTTGGACAATCGCAAAGGCTGAGGCTCCAGAACTCCTGCCCTCTGTGGCCCCTTATCTGCCTCAGCTGCAGTCTCACTCTCCTGTCCCTGACCACTGACCAAATCAGAAGGACCTATCCTAAGGGGTGTGACCACCTCCTAGTACAAAATGTCCAGGAAACTTTCCCCCTCCCTGATGTGTTGCAGTGTCTGCAGCTCAGGCTGCAGCTCAGTGACTCTGAGCCGAAGCTCCTCGAGCCAAAAACACTTACTGAATCACAGAATTGTTACAAAGCAGAAGGAGGACATTCAGCCCATCGTCTCTGCACCGGCTCTCTGAAAGAGCAACTCCCTCAGTTCAATTCTCCTGCCTTCTCCCCAATGTCCTACACATTCTTCCTTTTCATATAACTGTCTAATTCCCTTTTGATACTTCAATTGAACCTGCCTCCACCACATTCTCAGGCAGAGCATTCCAGACCTTAACCACTTGCTGCGTGAAAATGTTTTTCCTCATGTCACTTTTGCTTCTCTTACCAAATACTTTAAATCTGTGCCCTCTCGTTCTCGATCCTTTCACGAGTGGGAACAGTTTCTCTCGATCTACTCTGTCCTGACCCCTCATGATTTTGAATACCTCTATCAAATCATCTCTCAGCCTTCTCTTCTCCAAGGAAAACAGTCCTAACTTCTCCAATCTATCTTCATAACTGAAATTCCTCATCCCTGGAACCATTCTCGTGAATCTTTTCTGTAGTCTCTCCAATGCCCTCACATCTTTCCGAAAGTGCGGCGCCCAGAATTGGACACAATACTCCAGCTGAGCCTGAATTAGTGCCTTATACAAGTTCAACATAACTTCCTTGCTCTTGTACTCTCTGCCCCTATTAGTAAAGCCCAGGACACTGTATGCTTAATTAACCGCTCTCATAACCTGTCCTGCTACCTTTAATGACTTTTGCACATATACACCTAGGTCCCTCTGCTCCTGCACTCCCTTTAGAATTGTACCCTTTATTCTACATTGTCTCTCCATGGTCTTCCTACCAAAATGAATCACTTCACATTTCTCTGCATTGAACTTCATCTGCCACCTGTCTGCCCATTCCACCAACTTGTTGAACCTTTGGAGTTCTACACTATCCTCCGCACAGTTCACAATGCTTACAAGTTTTGTATCATCTGTAAACTTAGAAATTGTGCCCTGTACACCAAGGTCTAGGTCATTAATATATAAAAGGAAAAGCAAGGGTCCTAACACTGATCCCTAGGGAACTCCACTAAAAACCTTCCTCCAGCCCAAAGAACATCCATTAACCACTACTCTTTGTTCCCTGTCACTCAACCAATTTCGTATCCATGTTGCTACCGTCCCTTTTATTCCATGAGCTACAAGTTTGCTCACAAGTCTGTTGTGTGGCACTGTATCAAATGCCTTTTTTCAAGTCCATGTACACCACATCAACAGCATTGCCCTCATCAACCCTCTGTTACCTCCTCAAAAAACTCCAGCAAGTTAGTTAAACATGATTTTCCCTTAAGAAATCCATGTTGGCTTTCCTTAATTAACTCACATTTGTCCATGACAATGCCCTGGATCACATTTGCATCCAGGAGCTCCCACATGCTGCAGCTGTGACACATTACCTGTCCTGACATCCTTCATGTGTTTTAATTTACTACTTAATTATTTTATTCAATTATTTATTTTCCTTTTTTATATATTTTATTAACTTTACCATCAGTTCCTGTACTATTTTAAACCTTAGGAATAGAATAGACTATTCTACCAGATACTCAGCAAACAGCTACCTTCTTCCCCTGGAGTAGAGTAAGAACCAAATACGACAGGGTGAAAAAGTTAGAAAAAGCAAAGCAGCACCTCCTTCTCCAACTCCCTCAACTCACTGAACTCCCAGCACTCTGTTCAAGTTGCACTCAATGATGAATCACATGGAAATGCCTGTATTTAGACATTCTGAAACTAAAGAGTTTAGCTAATCCCCAGGTACAGAAAAGACAGTTCAAGCTAGTTTCCTTAATTAACTAACAACAGCTGCGCCCCAGCGGATAACTTGTACAATAAAAACAAGAAATGCGGGAACCACTCAGCAGGTCTGGCAGCGACTGTGAAAAGAGAAGCAAAGTTAACGTTTCGGGTCAGTGACCCTTCTTCGGAACTTGTATATCCCTGCTTAAGCCCCGGACGAAATTTAGAATTTAAACAGTAACTTTCAGTTTCAAACAAAATTAGATTTTTAGAAAGAGATCAAGATTCCCTCAACTCACCAAACTCCCAGCACTCTGTTCAAGTCGCACTCAGAGAAGCAGCGACTGAGGTGCTGATTCTGGGAGGGAGCGGGGAAGAGAAGCAGCGACTGAGGTGCTGATTCTGGGAGGGAGAGGGGTACTGTTGGAAGGGATGGATCTGGTGATCGCAGCTATTGAATGGTAAAGCAACTCTCAGACGTCAATCCAAATGATGTCTTTATGTGATGATGTTGATGTGCACATACCCATCCTGGCAAGCCGGAAAATGTTCGAATGCACTGATGATGTTGGCGATTACTCTGTGTTGTCAGGAGTCACTCCATGCAGAATAACATGGAAATCTAGAAGCTGCTGTCAGTCATTCTATACTTCTCCAGTGAGTGCGGTGTTCAGGTGCACCCAGAGTAAAATTCCTAAGTAATCACTAAATTGACAAAATCTTCCACTTTTAAGCTGTAGCCTCCCTGTAAAAACCCTTAAAAAGGGTTACACCGTGTTGAATGAGGTGTAACGGCATACGAGTTTCATAATCACTGCTAAACACCTGCACTGACCCTGAAAAGCTCATCTTATATCTGTAGAATGTCAAATTTCTCCATTGTAATAAACAAATTACACATAATGCGCAAGGGGAGAGCCAACTGTGCAACAGCCCCGACAAACAAATTTCTCTGCAGCACCTGTGGAAGAGCCTGTCACTCCAGAATTGGCCTTTATAGCCACTCCAGGCGCTGCTTCACAAACCACTGACCACCTCCAGGCGCGTATCCATTGTCTCTCGATATTTTAGCTTCGATCTTAATCTAATCATAATCACCATGAAAATTACAGATTCAATGGCTGTCTGAAAAATTAAATAATAAATTAAGTGATTCAGTGCTTTCAACTTCCTGGTTTGCTATCTGTAAGATTTCTTCAGTGTGATTGAATGCTTACCCTGCTTGATGACATAACTACTGCTGGACACCGGGAAATCCCCTTGACTTGGCTCCAGATTTAAACTGCCGTCAAGAAAGGGGAAAACCACGCCACAGAGACTGCTAGATGTCTGAGGGCAGTGTTCTTCGAGGGCTGCGGCAAGCACCATTGATTTGCCGCTGACTGCAAAATCCAGCCCAATAAAACTGCATCAGGTTACCACTCTTAAATACTTTTAACGGAAAGAAAAAATATATTCTATTATGCTGCTCTGCTGCACTGGTTTATGGAAAATTTAACATTTCTGATTATGCAAATGAATTTTAGCAGAAATTTCACCTGTAATCTAACTAGCACAATCGTCAAGGGGAAACTGTACCCCAGTTTAATAATGTAAACTTGTACATGAACTGTTTCATCTTCAATAACAGTCACGGAAATGTTACGATACGGAAACAGTACCTGCTACATCATCCACAATCTCTGCATATGTGCGCCGAGCAATATCAAGGAACTCATTGATATTTGGTCTGACAGCATAGCATTTCTGCGTTCTCATGTTCAAACAGCCTTTAATGTACCTGGTATCATCATTGATGACAGTTTTTATTTGCTCCAGAATGAGACTGAATCTGTAATTATCACAATGCAAAAATAAGTGTAATGAATAATTCAAATCAAGCATTTAAAAAGTAAGAAACATTAACCAAAGCAAGCTGTAAAAAATGCTCACCACTCAATAAACTTTATAAACTTAGGACAAAATACAAAAAATTTATGTTACGTCTTTATAAATCACTGGTTAGGACCCAACTAACTAATCCATTAGTTGTGGGATCGCTTAGTTCTGTTTATCATATGCTGCTTCCACAGTTTAGCATGCATGTAGCCCTGTGTTGTTGCTTCACCAGGTTGGCACCTCATTTCTAGATATGCCTGGTGCTGCTCCTGGCATGCCCTCCTGCCCTCCTCGCTGAAACAGGGTTGAACCCCTGGCTTGACGGTAACTGTAGAGAGAGACATGCCGGGCCATGTGGTTACTGACTGTGGTTGAATATAATTCTGCTGCTGCTGATGGCCCACAGCGCCTCATGCATGCCCAGTTCTGAGCTGCTAGATCTGTTTGAAATCTATCCCGTTTAGCACGGTTGTAGTACCACACAACACAATGGACAGTATCCTCTGTGTGAGGACGGGACTTCCTCTCCACAAGGACTGTGCAGTGGTCACTCCTACCTATACTGTCATGAACAGATCTGCGACAGGTAGACTGGTGACGACAAGGTCAAATAGCTTTTTCCCTCTCATTGTGTCCCTCACCATTTGCCACAGGTCCAGTCTGCCAGATATGTCCTTCAGGACTTGGACAGCTCAGTTAATAGTGGTGCTACCGTAGCTCTCGGTGATGGGCATTGAAGTCCACCACCCAGAGTACAATCTGTTCCCTTGTTACCCTCAGTGCTTCTTCCAAGTGGTACTGAACATGGAAGAGTACTGATTCATCAGGTGAGGGAGAGCAGTCGGTGGTAATCAGCAAGAGGCTTCCTTGCCCATGTTTGACCTGATGCCATGAGACTTCATGGGGTCTGGAAACAATGTTAAGGACTCCCAGGGCAACTCCCTCCTGATTGTATACCACTGTGCCGCCACCTTTGGTGGATCTGTACTGCCAGTGGGAGGGGAATGGTGACGGTGGAGTCTAGGAAATTGGCTGTAAGATATGATTCGGTGAGTATGACTACATCAGGCTGTTGCATGACTGGTCTGCAGGGCAGCTCTCCCAATTTTGGCACAAGCCCCGAGATATTAGTAAGGAGGACTTTGCAGGGTTGACTAGGCTGGGTGAGCTGTTGTCGTTTCCGGTGCCTTGGTCAATTCCAGGTAGTTCATCCATTTTTTTTTTATTTCCAAAATATACTTTATTCATAAAAATCTGTAAAAAATACATTACAAAACAGTTCCAAACAGCACCAAGTCAAACAATACAAAGAGTGGAAAGGAGATCAGTTTCCTTCAATACAGGAGTGAGTTGCCTCACAACCCTTCCATTTCATTTTACATGCCATATACATTTTACAGCAAACAAATATTTTCCGGATACAGTTCAAGGGGTTTTCCAGCCCCTCAGTTCAGCTTGGTGGGGGTATCTTACACAGTGGTCTTTCCCCACTGAGGCTTTGTTGCGGCTGCCCCAAGCTTTAGTGCGTCCCTCAGCACGTTGTCCTGGACCTTGGAATGTGCCAGTCTACAACATTCAGTCATAGACAACTCTTAGTGCTGGAAGACCAGCAAGTTTCGGGCAGACCACAGGGCGCCTTTCACCGAATTGATCGTCCTCCAGCAGCAGTTGATGTTTATCTCGGCGTGCGTCCCTGGGAACAGCCTGTAGAGCACAGACTCCTGTGTTACAGAGCTGCTTGGGATGAACGACAAAAACCACTGCATCTCTTTCCACACCTGCTTTGCAAAGACACATTCCAGAAGGTGGGCAACCGTCTCTTCCCCACCACAGCCACCTTGAGAGCATTGTGCAGAGGGGGTGAGACTTTGGGCATGCAGGAAGGATCTGACGTGGAGGGCTCTTCTCACCACCAGCCAAGCTACATCTTGGTGCTTGTTTGAAAGTTCTGGTGATGAGGCATTCCGCCAAATGACTTTGGCAGTCTGCTCGGGGAACCATCCGACAGGATCCGGTTTTATTCCTATTCGACTTTTCTGTAGCAGTTTGGTACAGCTGAGTGGTTTGCTAGGCCATTTCAGAGGGCAGTTAAGAGTCAATCACATGTAGGCCAGACCGGGTAAGGAAGGCAGATTTTCATCCCTAATAGTTATTATTGGGCCCAATGCTTACATGATATTTGGTTAAGTCAGTTGAACTAATTAAACCCAAATTGTTAAGGCAACTTTTACAGAATGATGTGTGATTGAAATAAGGTAAATTGCTGCTGCACAAAGTACCAAATCCTGCTGTGCTTGCTCTATCCTAGGGCAGAACCTGGCTACCCGACAGAACCCGATGACATGTTCCGATGAAGGGTCACTGACCCGAAACGTTAACTCTGCTTCTCTTTTCACAGATGCTGCCAGACCTGCTGAGTGGTTCCAGCATTTCTTGTTTTTATTCCTGACAATATGTGTTGGGTTCGGGTCGGGTCGGGTTGCACTGCCGGGTCCGGCATTCGGGCTCGGGTTGTATCGGGCCGGGTCGGACACGCCCTATCATCACCTCCGGTAACTGGCTCCAATGTTAATGTACTGTTTGGACTTGAAAGATTATTTAGGTACAGTTTTTTTAAGCTTATAAGCAACAAAGTGAAAAATGGAAGCTGGGTTAACTGATGGTCGGGTCGAGTCAGACGCAGGAAAAAGTGAAAGGATTTGGGCCGGGTCGGGCTCGGGGTCAGATGTGGTTCTGTCAGGCTCGGGTCGGGTTTCATTTGCAGGCCCAAGCCAGCCTTTACTCTTGGATTACCTGCTGTCTTCAAGTGAACTGCAATAAGCCTTTAGTAATGGTGTCTTGCACATTTTCAAAGTTCCCTGTAGAACAAAAGCAATGATCAAGAACATCTTTCAAAATTATTGTTCTGCATTTTCTATAAAAGATAACGGATTTTAATGAAGTGAAAATTTTACTCTTCAATTGCGATTCTTCCCTTGTTCACAACATCTATTATGTACCTGCTATAAAGTTACCCAGTTCCCAAGCTAATGCTTCTCTGTATTAGTGTTTGACATGATTGGCATTTCTCTTTGCTCTGTATTGGGAATATGCATCCCCACCCCCACCACTGTCTCTCCCTATTTAAAGTATTAAAGGGATTCAACAGAGTAGATATGGAGAAAATATTTCCTCTGGTGGGGAGTCAAAAACAAGGGGGACACAGTCTTAAAATTAGAGCTTGGCTGTTCAGGAGTGAAATCAAGAAGCACCGTCTCACCTTCAAAGGTGTTAGAAACCTGGGTCTCTACATTATGGATCAAATCCTTCATTGGCTGTGAAGTGCTTTGGGACATCCTGAGATCATGAAAGGCAATATAAATTTAAGTCTTTCTTCCTTTTGCAATATGCTGGTTAGGACAAAGTTCTGGAAATATTTTGTTGCCACAGAGGGTAATGAATTATCAGGAAAGGTGGCTGAGCATTGGCACACTTGGCTCATTTAAGAGAAAGCCAGGTGATGTCATAGGAAGATGGTGGAGTTGGTATTTTGGAAGGACTATAAGTAGTAAGGAAGCAGGATAGATGGCAGGAATACATTTGAGAAAGCGGCTTGGAGCCAACATGGGGTCAATAAGCGTTGGGTGATACTGATGCTGGCTTGAGTTTCAGGTGATGCAACAGTAAACTGAAATTGGTCTGATCATATTCACAGCATACTTATAGATTAAGGCAAGTAAGGGCAATCAGATGAGATTACGATTGGTACACAATCCAAAGGAGAGTCTAAAGTGAACGATACAAGGGAGACATGATATTGGAGCCACAGAACCTAGATCACAGGGTGAAACAATGACACAGCAGGAAGGAAGACAAAACAGAAACAGGAAGAAAGACAGAACTTTTGGGAGAGGATCAAAGGAAGAACACCAGAAGAGGCAAGGGTTAAGTATCTACCCAGGGGAGTGGGTGCTTCTATTCTGTACTAGTGAGAAAATGATTGTATTTACCTATTCCATATCAATAAAGACATCACACTGCCCATACAGGAACTCCCTCGAATGCTCACATTAAAAACAAATTGTATTTAATTGGTGCCTTTCACAACCATCAGACGTCTCAAAGCACTTTACAGCCAATGAAGTACTTTTTGAGGTGTAATCACTATTGCAATATAGGAAACGTGACAGCCAATTTGCAAACTGCAAATATCAATGTGATAATGTTGATGGAAGGATAAATACTGGTCAGGATAACTCTCATGCCCTTCTTCAAATAGTGCCACAGGATCTTTGACATTCACCTGAAGCCTCAGTTTAACATCTCACCTGAAAGGTGGTGCTGCCAACAGTGCAGAAATTCCTCAGTACTGCACTGGAGTATCAGCCTTGATTTTTGTGCTCAAGCCCTGGAGTGGAACTTGAACCTAGAACCATGTGATTCTAAGGTGAAAGTGCTACCAACTGAGCCACAGCTGACACCTAACGATTGCTTAAATTACACCCACTTCACGTGTACGCTTGCTGTATACCATACCTGCAGTGGTTCGACCAATTCCAATGTATGTTTCAGGTAAATTAAGTTTGTGATCTTGGATTCAGCTGCCTGTACCTGTTAAATAAACACAAGATATTCTGTAATCGCCATTACTTAGAAGCAATTAGAATGAACTAAAAATGCCTTGTTTAAATGAACACAAAATTGTAATCAATGCCTGTGAGATTTTTCTTTAAAACCAAAAAGAAAGAATTTATATTCAACGACTCTAGAGGGCAGCATGTCATGGCTCCATATTAGACATTAATATTAAAAACCTTTAAGGTATGTATGCATGATAATCTTTATTAAAACTATGCACATTTAGGGGGAAAAATCTCTCAGATAGTTTGGAGAAAGTAATATGGGAAACATACAGTGTCTTGCTTTGGAATCTGCACCAGAACAGACAGAAGCTGGTCTGTGTCCAAGAACCGTGAAATTACTGCAAAGATAAAGCACAAGGATACAGTTTATATATATTTAACGATGCATTAGTGGAACATAATCACAATGCTAACAAGTAACATAAAGCTCACAAATTAATATTGGGAGATCAGTCTCAGTGTAAACAACAGCAATCCAAAAGAGAAAAATGCTGTCCGTGAAAGAGAATAATTTACATAGAATTTAAAATTCTCATTCTCGTGTTCAAATTGCTCCATGGCTTCACCCCCGATCTCTGTAACTTCCTCCAGCCCTATGACCCTCTGAGTGTTTGTGCTCCTCCAACTTTGGCTTCTTGTCCATCCCCACTTCCTTTGTCCCACCACTGGCAGCCATGCCTTCAGCTGCCAAGGCACTCAGTTTTGGAATTCCCTTCCTAAACCACCCCACCTTCAAGATCCTCCTTAAAATCTACTTCGTGACCAAGCTTTGACCACCTGTCCTAATATATCCTTTGGTGACTCGGTGTGAAATTGCATTTGACAACTTTCCTGTGAAATTCCTCAAGTTTTTTAAACTCCTATAATAGGCGCTATATAAATACAACTTATTGTTGTCAGAATCAAGCATTTCCAGGTCAGGTATAGCACAGTTAGATGCAGAATAAAGCATACACACCCCACCATGTCACCATCAATACCCCTCAACTCAGGCCTCAGACGAGGTGAAGTATTTTTCCCATTTTCCATAGCTGTCGTCCTGTGCCCTCTTGAGTGCTAGAGCCAATTACAACCAGCTTTCTGCTGTGGACATGTGCCCATGAGAAACTGGCTCGAGAAAGCCCCGAGTTCATTTCATTATAGAGCTCTTACTGCCACTGAACAAGAGGAGACTTTCAGCACCCCCACAAGGGGCTGGACTGGAGCCCAGGTACCAATAGTGAAATGCCACTCTCTAACCCCCACAGCCACTCTCTAACCCCCACAGCGTCCAGAAAAAATACAAAGAAAATGTATCGCTGTTACTGGTTTGTGCCAAGCTCTTTAATGCTTCACTATGCTTGTTATTTTCTCAGAAAAACAGGGTATGCTAAAAATGTCATCTCTGTGGTTCCGCTTGAGTCAGCATACGGAAGCTGATCCCCCTCCAGCCACTAGCAGCCACAGCCATTTCAGGTGCAGCCTGAGCCATCTTGAGAAGAGTGCCCGCGCGTGCGTCCCCTGTGAGCACCGGAAGCAGCTGAACCAGTGCTATCCTGATGTTACACAGCCCTACTGGCTAATGTGACGGTTAATGGACCACGCAAGTCGATTATACGAATTTGTATGCTGCTCACCAAAGATCAGGCATTCATTTGCAAGCAGGGCCCAGCACTAGTGTTACTAAACAGCCAGGCACACAACTTGAAGGTAAGGTGATTTTTAAGAACTTCTGCTATTGCAAAGTCTCTGGAAGTACTGTGGAGTGTTGTTCGTGGATTTGGCAGGGAGTGTTGCTGCATCCTCACAGGGAAGGTAGAGTATTTGGTGACCTGTCCACACACAGGCCCGATGGGCTGAATGGCCTACTCCTGCTCCTACGTTCCTATCTGAAATGGGGGCTGCAGTGCAGTGCCTGAGTCTGCAGCACAACAGGGAGATGGTACAGAGTTTGCAGAGAGGGCAAGCTCTGTACATTGCTCCTTGACAGTGACAGGAGGCTGTCTGACAGGCCAGCCAGTACACCCAGCATCTCGGTGTATGCCCATCAGCATTCTCCTGTACATCGCCCCATTAAAATTCTCATCTGAGTTGTATGCAGTAGAACTCATTCGTGTCTTCACCCTCTGGTAAGCTGGCTGGCAAACAAACAATTCTTTACTCCTGGCCTGGCTGCATAGTAGCCTCCAAGGTATGTGCAGTGCCAGTATCTGAGCTGGTGGGTGTGAGTGCCGGATCAAGTGATGGGGTCTCTTAATCAGCACGGTGCTGTTGCTCCCTCTCTTCCTCCTTGGGCTGCTGTGACAGTGCAAGTCGCAGAAAATCAGAAGGGGAAGGATGGGTTGAGGGAAGAAGGGTGGGGTGGGAAGCATCATTTGGAGCTTGTGCAACATTCCAGACAGCAGGATAAGGGTGAGCTGAGAAATGAGAAGGGGCATAAGGTAGGAATGTAACATCATCCTCAATGCGCTCAGCGATGCTGGATGCCATGAGCTATGTCGCAGCCAGCTCCATGACACAAGGTTGAGATGCAGACGTCCTTGTCCCCTGCTGACTATGCTCTGCTCCCTTCTATTGTATGCCACCTTGTCCTGTGTTTGGGTGATGAGCCTGCCATGGCTGAATAGCTGGAGGTATGTGGAGCATCGAGAAGTGGGTACAAGGCCAATAGCATTGGTAGGTGCGTGACAGTGAGGTGGCATATCTTGATTTTAAAGGTAAGTCGAGTGCCTGTTGATGGGTGAGTGATGGGGGTGTGGTGCATTGAGCAGCGTGAAAGGCTGGTGGTGTGCTGGGTAGGAGATGTCACATGAAGATGCGTTCACTGACCTTGATCACCCGTGTGAGGTCATTAGACTTCTTGCAGCTCTGCTACCAAGTTCTCGGATCCAGATGCTGGGCACTGACCTCCCTGGCCACCTGACCCATTTCCTTCTGCATGTGATAACTAAGGGCCTCCAGGCTCCCCACAGAACCACAATGTCGCTCCACTTGTCCACCTCCATCAATAAGGTCCAGGAGGCTGAAGAAAGACGAAGCTTTGAAAGAATATCGGGAATGTAGGACCAATCTGAAACGAGGAATTAAGAGGGCTAAAAGGGGTCATGAAATATCTTTAGCAAACAGGGTTAAGGAAAATCCCAAAGCCTTTTATTCATATATAAGGAGCAAGAGGGTAACTAGAGAAAGGATTGGCCCACTCAAGGACAAAGGAGGAAAGTTATGCGTGGAGTCAGAGAAAATGGGTCAGATTCTAAATGAGTACTTTGCATCGGTATTCACCGAGGAGGGGGACATGACGGATGTTGAGGTTAGGGACAGATGTTTGATTACTCTAGGTCAAGTCGGCATAAGGAGGGAGGAAGTGTTGGGTATTCTAAAAGGCATTAAGGTGGACAAGTCCCCAGGTCCGGATGGGATCTATCCCAGGTTACTGAGGGAAGCGAGAGAGGAAATAGCTGGGGCCTTAACAGATATCTTTGCAGCATCCTTAAACACGGGTGAGGTCCCGGAGGACTGGAGAATTGCTAATGTTGTCCCCTTGTTTAAGAAGGGTAGCAGGGATAATCCAGGTAATTATAGACCGGTGAGCCTGACGTCAGTGGTAGGGAAGCTGCTGGAGAAGATACTGAGGGATAGGATCTATTCCCATTTGGAAGAAAATGGGCTTATCAGTGATAGGCAACATGGTTTTGTGCAGGGAAGGTCATGTCTTACCAACTTAATAGAATTCTTTGAGGAAGTGACAAAGTTGATTGATGAAGGAAGGGCTGTAGATGTCATTTACATGGACTTCAGTAAGGCGTTTGATTAGGTTCCCCATGGTAGGCTGATGGAGAAAGTGAAGTTGCATGGGGTCCAGGGTGTACTAGCTAGATGGATAAAGAACTGGCTGGGCAACAGGAGACAGAGAGTAGCAGTGGAAGGGAGTTTCTCAAAATGGAGACGTGTGACCAGTGGTGTTCCATAGGGATCCGTGCTGGGACCACTGTTGTTTGTGATACACATAAATGATTTGGAGGAAAGTATAGGTGGTCTGATTAGCAAGTTTGCAGACAACACTAAGATTGGTGGAGTAGCAGATAGTGAAGGGGACTGTCAGAGAATACAGTAGAATATAGATAGATTGGAGAGTTGGGCAGAGAAATGGCAGATGGAGTTCAATCAGGGCAAATGCGAGGTGATGCATTTTGGAAGATCCAATTCAAGAGTGAACTATACAGTAAATGGAAAAGTCCTGGGGAAAATTGATGTACAGAGAGATTTGGGTGTTCAGGTCCATTGTTCCCTGAAGGTGGCAACGCAGGTCAATAGAGTGGTCAAGAAGGCATACGGCATGCTTTCCTTCATCGGACTGTGTATTGAGTACAAGGGTTGGTCGGTCATGTTACAGTTGTATAGGACTTTGGTTCGGCCACATTTGGAATACTGCGTGCAATTCTGGTCGCCACATTACCAAAAGGATGTAGATGCTTTGGAGAGGGTGCAGAGGAGATTCACCAGGATGTTGCCTGGTATAGAGGGCGCTAGCTATGAAGAGAGGTTGAGTATATTAGGGTTATTTTCATTAGAAAGACGGAGGTTGAGGGGGGACCTGATTGAGGTGTACAAAATCATGAGAGGTATAGACAGGGTGGATAGCAAGAAGCTTTTTCCCAGAGTGGGGGATTCAATTACTAGGGGTCACGAGTTCAAAGTGAGAGGGGAAAAGTTTAGGGGGGATATGCGTGGAAAGTTCTTTACGCAGAGGGTGGTGGGTGCCTGGAACGCGTTGCCAGCGGAGGTGGTAGACGCGGGCACGATAGCGTCTTTTAAGATGTATCTAGACAGATACATGAATGGGCAGGAAGCAAAGAGATACAGACCCTTAGAAAATAGGCGACATGTTTAGATAGAGGATCTGGATCGGCACAGGCTTGGAGGGCCGAAGGGCCTGTTCCTGTGCTGTAATTTTCTTTGTTCTTTGCCTTTAAAAGGGACAGACTGCCCTTAAGAACAGAAGGCTGGCTGAACCATGTGTTATCAGCACCTTGCTGTTTGGCTCCTGCTAAACACAAAAGCAGCTGGCAGCGCGGGAGCCACTCAGTCTACTCTTAAGTAAATGAGCTTGCAGCCCCAAATTTGTGTGCTGCCCACCTCCACTGGAACCAGTGCGGGCAGGTCGTGAATTGCAACCCCTGGGCTCAATTAACCATTGTAACTATGCAATATTTAGCCCCCTAACTTTAGCAGCTGAACGGGTTGAGAACTCCACACATTTCAACTTACGTATTTCTATTACCGTGGGGGACAGCACTGCAACTAAGGTATCAACTAACTGTGGCTCAGTCAATAGCACTCTTGTCTCAGAATCAGGAGGTTGTCATCAAGTCCCACTCCAAAGACTAACTCTCAGCTGTCAGAAGTGCTATCTTTCAGTTGGGAACTTAAACCGATGTTCTCTCAGGTCAAAGATCCCTTGGCATTAGAATCATCGAACGGTTACAGCACAGAAGGAGGTCATTCAGCCTGTCTTGTCTGTGCTGAGTCGCTGCAAGAGCATCTCAGTTAGTCCTGTTACCCCACCTTTTCCCCGTTGCCCTGCATATTTCTTCTCTTCAGATAATTATTCAGTTCTCTTTTGAAGGCTCGATTGAATCTGCCTCCACCACACTCTCAGGCAGTGTATTCCAGATTCTAACCACTTGCTACGTAAAAACATTTTTTCCACACGTCACTGACAATTATAAATCTGTGTCCTCTGGTTCTGGACCCTTCTGCCAATGGGAACAGCTTCCCCCTATCTACTCTATCCAAGCCCTTTATGATTTTCTTTGAAGAAGAGCAGGGGATTTCTCCCGTACACCTAGCCTGGAAATAATTCATAAAATTACATAGAATTTATAGCATAGAAACAAGCCATGCAGCCCAACCCATCTATGTCAGTGTTTACACTCCACATGAGCCTCTTCTCACCCAACTTCATCTCACCTCATCAGAATATCCTTCCATACCTTTCTCCCTCTTGGGTTTATCCAGTCTTCTCCCTTAAATGCATCTATGCTAGTCTCCTCATCCTGGGGTAGAGAGTTCCACATTTTAATCTCTGGGTAAAGAATTCCCTCGTGTATTCATTTTTTTTATTCATTCATGGGATGTGGGCGTCACTGGCCAGGCCAGCATTTATTGCCCATCCCTAATTGACATAGAGAAGGAGCTGGTGAGCTGCCTTCTTGAACCGCTGCAGTTCATGTGGTGTAGGTCCACCCACAGTGCTGTTAGGAAGGGAGTTCCAGGATTTTGACCCAGCGACAGTGAAGGAACGGCGATATAGTTCCAAGTCAGGATGGTGTGTGACTTGGAGGGGAACTTGCAGGTGGCGGCGTTCCCATACATTTGCTGCCCTTGTCCTTCTAGTTGGTAGAGGTCGCGGGTTTGGAAGGTGCTGTCTCAGGAGCTTTGGTGCGTTGCTGCAGTGCATCTTGTAGATAGTACACACTGCTGCCACTGTGCATTGGTGGTGGAGGGAGTGAATGTTTGTAGATGGGGTGCCAATCAAGCGGGCTACTTTGTCCTGGATGGTGTCGAGCTTCTTGAGTGTTGTTGGAGCTGCACCCATCCAGGCAAGTGGAGAGTACTCCATCACACTCCTGACTTGTGCCTTGTAGACGGTGGACAGGCTTCCTAGCCTCTGACCTGCTCTTGTAGCCACGGTATTTATATGGCTACTCCAGTTCAGTTTCTGGTCAATGGTAGCCCCCAGAATGTTGAAAGTGGGGGATTCAGCAATGGTAATGCCATTGAATGTCAAGCGGAGATGGTTAGATTCTCTCTTGTTGGAGATGGTCATTGCCTGGCATTGTGACTCTCTTATATTTATGGCCCCTTGTTTTTCTCCCCCTCAAGTGGAAACATCTTCTCTCCATTTACTCTATCCAACGCTTCCATTATCTTATTGCAGTATACCTACTTTTAGCAGAAAACAAGCAGACTGACCTGACTGAAGGCTGAAGAAGAGATCCTCGTCCTCCAGTAATTCTTGGACGCAGTCCAATCTTGTGTTAATGGTCTCCACATCGACCAGGGGCTCCAAGATATTTGAGCGAAGTCTGCGACTCCCTCCGGCTGTCTTTGTGTAATTCAGGACGCCATACAATGTGTGATTATTTCTGCAACAAAAAAACAAATCCTTTTACTTTGGAAAGAAACAAGTCACGACTCAACAAAGCAAGTCTTAGAACAGGAGGAAGCCATTCAGCCCTTCGAGTCTGAGATTTTTCACCCAAGATTTAACTGTTCGCAGCAGCGTCCTGGAGATTATTCTTTAATTCCTGGAGACTCCAGGGCAATCCTGGGGGGGTTGACAACACTACTGTGGGTAGACAAAGGTAGGGCGGCTAAAGTTTCAGTTCCATGGCATTTCGTTAGAACCAGAAGGTGACACCGATGAAGAGCTTACAAAGAGGAACAGAGGGGCAAGCGGAAAACAAAAATCGAGAGGTGTGTGATGTGGTGGAGGACAGGAGATGATTAGATAACAGAAGCGATGGTGCTGCAAAACAAACAGAGCAATGTTGAGAGAAATTGGAGAAAATGTGTGCCAGACCCAGAGGAGGTGTCAATGGTTACAGAGGAATATCAGCGGAGAAGGGAAGCACAGAAAATGTGGAAAAGCAGAGAGGCTTCCATGTTCCAGTGTGTACGAACAGAAGGAGGCCAATCAGCTTCTTGATTCTGTTTCAGCATTCAAATTAATCATGGATCTGTAACATAACTCTAATTATCCACCTTGGCTCCATACCCTTAATGCCCTTGCCTAACAAAAAAATCCAATTCACCTCTAGCCTCAACAGCTTTTTCTGGAGGGGGCAGGGGGAAAAGTTCCAGATCTTCACTACCCTTTGTGTGAAGAGGTACTTCCTGACGTCACCTCTGCACAGCCTACATATAACTTTAAGGTTACACTCCACTGTTCGGGTAGGAGGAACAGCATACACCTCAGCACATCAAGCTGTGTGTAGATCCCCAGTACGCAAACTCCAAGTGTCACTACGTGCTGAGGTTCTATCTGTCCCCAGTGTTGCGAAGGATGGGCCTGGTCACATTGCCGCGGAACGCTCCATGCAGTTGGGCGGTGCCGTACCACCTATCCTTTGTGGAGCAGTTTCTGCGGCAAAACACTTTTGACCACCGGTCCATCAGGCAGTGGTCTGCACGGAATGTCCTCAAGGCCCTACGGGAAAAGGAAACGGTGGATCATGTCGGATGGTTCCCCGAGCAGACCGTCAAAGTCATTTGGCGGAATGCCTCATCACCAGAACTTTCAAACAAGCACCAAGACGTAGCTTGGCTGGTGGTGAGAAGGGCCCTCCCCGTCAGATCCTTCATGCACACCCGAAGTCTCGCCCCCTCCGCACAATGCCCCCGCGTTGGCTGTGGTGGGGAAGAGATGGTCGCCCACCTCCTCCTGGAATGTGCCTTTGCAAAGCAGGTGTGGAAAGAGATGCAGTGGTTTTTGTCAAGGTTCATCCCAAGCAGCTCTGTAACACAGGAGTCTGTGCTCTACGGGCTGTTCCCAGGGACGCACACCGAGACAAACATCAACTGCTGCTGGAGGACTATCAATTCGGTGAAAGACGCCCTTTGGTCTGCCCGAAACATGCTGGTCTTCCAGCGCAAAGAGTTGTCCACCACCGAATGTTGCAGACTGGCACATTCCAAGGTCCAGGACTACGTGCTGAGGGACGTACTAAAGCTTGGGGCAGCCGCAGCAAAGGCTCAATGGGGAAAGACCACAGTGTAAGGTTCCCCCACCAAGCTGGACTGAGAGGCTGGATCAATGGGAAACCCCTCGAACTGTATCGTTAATATTCTCAATTGCTGTAAATGTTAAACTGTAATTGACATGACAATTGTGAAACAGAAGGGTTGGGAAGAAACTCATGACAGTATTGAAGGAAACTGATCTCCCTTGCAATGTTTGTATTTTTTGGTGCTGTTTGGAAACTCTTTGGCAATGTAATTTTTACAGATTTTTATGAATAAAGTATATTTTGGAAATAAAAAAAAAACACCTCAGCACCTACCCAACGTCGCCCTCATTCTGATGACCACCTTCATGTGCGGTGCATCAAGCTGTGTGTAGACCTCCAGTACCCAAACTCCAAGTGTCCTCAGCACCTACAGGCAGTGGTCGCGATGGTGGTCCCACGGGCCATCGATCTGGTCAGGGTGTAATGATTGCCGTTCCTCTGGCCTGGGTATTCAGCTGCGGGAAGGTAACTTCACCATCTCCAAAGTCAAGGAGGTGGTGGGTGGTCGCCTCCTCGTAGCAGATGTAATGTACAAAAACGCTCCGCTCTGGTTGATCAATGTGTACGCCCCAGTGCAATGCAGCGAGCGGCTGACCGTCTTCCAGCAGCTCCCACTGCTGCTGGGAACGTCCAAGCCAGTCATCCTGGGCGGTGACTTCAACTGCATCATCGATGCGGCTGGACGATCTGGCAGAGACGACAGCAAACTGGACGCTACGTCCAGATTCCTAATAGAAACAGTTAAAGATGCCAAAATGCACGCCGTCTTCAGCAAACCTGCAGACGGAGCACCACGTAGATACACATGGTCAAAATCGGACGGGTCTGCCCATTCCAGGATTGACTTCCTGTTTGTGTCCCATGCTGTCACGGTCGGATCCACCGACGTCAAGCCAGTGCTCTTCTCCGACCACTGCCTCTTACTGGCTGACTGTCACATACAGGACGACCAGCGGCTTGGCAGAGGGACGTGGAAGCTCAATGCTACACTGCTGACCCCAGAGAACGTTGAGGAACTCAAAAAGGATTACAAAGGTTGGAGGACCGTGAAACGCCTCTTTGAGTCTCCAGTTCACTGGTGGGAACCGATCAAGAAGAATATCAAGAGGTTCTTTATCCATAAAGGTGTACAGAGGGCGAGAGAGAGACAGAGGGAAATGTCCCGACTCCAGAAAAGTATGCAAAATCTGCTCTGGCTGCAGTTGATGGGGGTCGAGGTCAAGGAGGATCTCCAAGAGGTGAAGAGCCAGCAGGCCTCGCTCTTTGCCACAGAGGCATCCAAGATCATCTTCCAGTCCAGAGTCCGCTCCATTGAGCAGGATGAGACGTGCTCGCGTTACTTCTTCCAAAAGGCACACAGAGAGAACTCTGTTATCAGCAGCCTGAAGGAAGAGGATGGCTCGGTGATGTCTTTGCAGTCCGACATACTAAGGATCAGCAAATCCTTTTATGCTGGGCTGTATGATGCGAAGCCCACAGACAGCAGAGCCTCCCAATCCTTCCTGTCATCTATCACAGAGGTCTTAGATGACAGCAGGAGGGAGAGACTGGACAAGCCGCAAACTCTGGACGAGCTGACAAAGGCCATCGAGTCCTTCGAGACAAGTAAAACTCCCGGAAGCGACGGCTTACCAGTTGAGTTGTACTCGGCCCTGTGGGACTGGGTCGGCCCGGACCTGCTGGAAGTATACGAGAGTATGCTCCTGGCCGGCAGCATGTCAGAATCCATGAGGAAAGGCATCATCACCCTCATTTACAAGCGGAAGGGGGAGAGGGCAGAAATCAGAAATTGGCGGCCCATCTCACTGCTTAATGCTGACTACAAGATTCTGTCCATATGTCATAGCCAGTCGAGTCAAGACTGCTCTGGAGTTGGTGATCCACCCCAATCAGACCTGTACTGTACCCAGCAGGAAGATCTCTGATAGTCTCGCGCTACTCAGGGATACGATCGTCTATGTACGGGACAGGAGGGTGGACACCTGCCTCATCAGCCTGGACCAGGAGAAGGCTTTTGACAGGATATCGCACACCTACATGATGGACGTGCTTTCCAAAATGGGGTTTGGGGAGGGAATCTGCAATTGGATCAAACTGCTCTACACAAACATCAGTAGCGCAGTCTCAATCAATAGGTGGGAATCGGAAAGTTTCCCGATCCAATCTGGAGTCAGACTGGGCTGTCCTCTCTCCCCGGTCTTGTTTATTTGCTGTATTGAACCCTTTGCTGAGTCTATTAGGAAGGATGCGAGCATAAGAGGGCTGACAATCCCAGGCAGTGGAGGCACTCAGTTGAAAACCTCACTGTACATGGATGACGTCGCCGTCTTCTGCTCGGATCCGCTGTCTGTGCGCAGACTGATGAGCAGCTGCGACCAGTTCGAACTGGCCTCAGGAGCCAAAGTTAATCACGGCAAGAGCGACACCATGTTCTTTGGGAACTGGGCTGACCAATCCTTTGTCCCCTTCACCTTCAGGTCAGACTAGCTGAAGGTGCTGGGGATACGGTTCCGAAGGGCTGGGGCGTGCATCAAAACCTGGGAGGAGCAAGTAGCCAAGGTACAACACAAGCTGAGAATGTGGGGGCAGCGATCTCTCTCCATTGTGGGTAAGAACCTGGTTATCAGGTACGAGGCGCACACATTGTTGCTGTACGTGGCGCAGGTCTGGCCCAAACCCACTCCTGCGATGTGGCGGTCACCCGAGCCATTTTCCGCTTCATCTGGGGATCCAAAATGGACCGGGTCCGGAGGGACACGATGTTCAAACCTCTGGATAAGGGCGGGAAAAATGTACCGAACGTGGCCCTCATCCTGATGACTACCTTCGTGTGCGGCTACATCAAGCTGTGCGTAGACCTCCGTACGCAAACTCCAAGTGTCACTACGTTCTGAGGTTCTATCTGTCCCTGGTGTTGCAAAGGATGGGCCTGGTCACATTGCCGCGGAACGCTCCATCCAGTTGGACCGTGCCGTACCACCTATCCTTCGTGGAGCAGTTTCTGCGGGAAAACACCTTTGACCACCGATCCATCAGGCAGTGGTCTGCACGGAATGTTCTCAAGACCCTATGGGAAAGGAGACGGTGGATCCTGTCGGATGGTTCCCCGAGCAGACCGCCAATGTCATTTCGTGGAATGCGTCATCACCAGAACTCTCAATCAAGCACCAAGATGTAGCTTGGCTGGTGATGAGAAGAGCCCTCCCCGTCAAATCCTTCCTACAACCCGAAGTCTCACCACCTCCGCACAATGCCCCCGCGGTGGCTGTGGTGGGGAGAGACAGTTGCCCACATCCTTCTGGAATGTGTCTTTGCAAAGCAGGTGTGGAAAGAGATGCAGTGGTTTTTGTCGAGATTCATCCCAAGCAGCTCGATAACACAGGAGTCTGTGCTCTACGGGCTGTTCCCAGGGGCGCACACCGAGACAAACATCAACTGCTGCTGGAGGACTATCAATTCGGTGAAAGACACTCTTTGGGATGCCCGAAACTTGCTGGTCTTCCAGCGCA
This sequence comes from Heterodontus francisci, assembly GCF_036365525.1. Lineage (NCBI taxonomy): Eukaryota > Metazoa > Chordata > Chondrichthyes > Heterodontiformes > Heterodontidae > Heterodontus > Heterodontus francisci. The sequence continues at coordinate 6,197,467 of NC_090378.1, read as the reverse complement.
AAGAGTTGTCCATGACCGAATGTTGCAGACTGGCACATTCCAAGGTCCAGGACTACGTGCTGAGGGACGCACTAAAGCTTGGGGCAGTCGCAGCAAAGGCTCAATGGGGAGCGACCACTGTATAAGGTCCCCCCACCAAGCTGAACTGAGGGGCTGGATCCATGGGAAACCCCTCGAACTGTATTGGGAAATTTTTCCGCCCCAGTACAATGCAGCGAGCGGCTCACCGTCTTCCAGCAGCTCCCACTGCTGCTGGCGACGTCCAAGCCGGTCATCCTAGGCGGTGACTTCAACTGCATCATCGATGCAGCTGGACGATCCGGCAGAGACGACAGCTAACTGGACGCTACGTCCAGATTCCTAATAGAAACTGTTAAAGATGCCAAACTGCACAACATCTTCAGCAAACCTGCAGACGGAGCGCCGCGTGGATACACATGTTCAAGAACGGAAGAGTCTGCCCATTCCAGGATTGACTTCCTGTTTGTGTCCCATGCTGTCACAGTCAAATTCACTGACATCAAGCTGGTGCTCTTCTCCGACCACTGCCTCTTACTGGCCGACTGTCACTTACAGGACGACCAGCGGGTTGGCAGAGGGATGTGGAAGCTCAATGCGACACTGCTGACCCCAGAGAACGTTGAGGAACTCAAAAGGGATTACAAAGCTTGGAGGACCGTGAAACGCCTCTTTGAGTCTCCAGTTCACTGGTGGGAGGCGATCAAGGAGAACATCAAGAGGTTCTTTATCTTCAAAGGTGTTCAGAGGGCGAGAGAGAGACAGAGGGAAATGTCCCGACTCCAGAAAAGCATGCAAAATCTGCTCTGGCTGCAGTCGATGGGGGTCGAGGTCAAGGAGGATCTCCAAGAGGTGAAGAGCCAGCAGGCCTCGCTCTTTGCCACAGAGGCTTCCAAGATCATCTTCCAGTCCAGAGTCCGCTCCATTGAGCAGGATGAGACGTGCTCGCGTTACTTCTTCCAAAAGCTACACAGAGAGAGCTCCGTGATCCGAAGCCTGGAGGAAGAGGATGGCTCGGTGACGTCTTCGCAGTCCGACATACTAAGGATCAGCAAATCCTTTTATGCTGGGCTGTATGACGCGAAGCCCACAGACAGCAGAACCTCGCAGTCCTTCCTGTCATCTATCACAGAGGTCTTAGATGACAACATGAGGGAGAGACTGGACAAGCCGCTAACTCTGGACGAGCTGACAAAGGCTGTCAAGTCCTTCAAGACGAGTAAAACTCCCGGATGCGATGGCTTACAGGTTGAATTGTATTCGGCCCTGTGGGACTGGGTCGGCCCGGACCTGCTGGAAGTATATGAGAGTATGCTCCTGGCCGGCAGCATGTCAGAATCCATGAGGAAAGGCATCATCACCCTCATTTACAAGCGGAAGGGGGAGAGGGCAGAAATCAGAAATTGGCGGCCCATCTCACTGCTTAATGCTGACGACAAGATTCTGTCAAAAGTCATAGCCAGTCGAGTCAAGTCTGCTCTGGAGTTGGTGATTCACCCTGATCAGACCTGTACTATAGCCGGCAAGAAGATCTCTGATAGTCTCGCGCTACTCAGGGAAATGATCGCCTATGTACGGGACAGGAGGGTGGACACCTGCCTCATCAGCCTGGACCAGGAGAAGGCTTTTGACAGGATATTGCACACCTACATGATGGACGCGCTTTCCAAAATGGGGTTTGGGGAGGGAATCTGCAATTGGATCAAACTGCTCTACACAAACATCAGTGGCTCAGTCTCAATCAATGGGTGGGAATCAGAAAGTTTCCCAATCCAATCTAGAGTCAGACAGGGCTGTCTTCTCTCCCGTCTTGTTTGTTTGCTGTATTGAACCCTTTGCTGAGTCTATTATGTCCGTTCACAGACTGATGAGCATCTGCGACCAGTTCGAACTGGCCTCGGAGCCAAAGTTAACCACGGCAAGAGCGAGGCCATGTTCTTTGGGTACTTGGCTGACCGATCCTTTGTCCACTTCACCGTCAGGTCAGACTACCTGAAGGTGTTGGGGATATGGTTCGGAAGGGCCGGGGCGTGCACCAAAACCTGGAAGGAGCGAGTAGCCAGGGTACAACATAAGCTGAGCATATGGGAGCAGTGATCTCTCTATTATAGGTGAGAACCTGGTCATCAGGTGCGAGGCGCTCACATTGTTGCTGTACGTGGCGCAGGTCTGGCCCATACCCCACTCCTGCGCTGTGGCGGTCACCCGAGCCATTTTCCGCTTCAACTGGGGATCCAAAATGGACCGGGTCTGGAGGGACACGATGTTCAAACCTCTGGATAAGGACAGAAGAAATGTACCCAACTTTGCCCTCATCCTGATGACTACCTTCGTGTGCAGCTGCATCAAGCTGTGTGGAGACCTCCAGTACCCAAACTCCAAGAGTCACTATGTGCTCAGGTTCTATCTGGTCTGGTGTTGCGAAGGATGGGCCTGGTTACATTGACATGGAAGGCTCAATGCAGTTGGACCGTGCCGTACCACCTATCCTTCGTGGATAGGTTTCTGCGGGAAAACACCTTTGACCACCGATCCATCAGGCAGTGGTCTGCACGGAATGTCCTAAAGGCCCCACGGGAAAAGGAGACGGTGGATCCTGTCGGATGGTTCCCCGAGCAGACTGCCAAAGTCATTTGGCGGAATGCCTCATCACCAGAACTTTCAAACAAGCACCAAGATGCAGCTTGGCTGGTGGTGAGAAGAGCCCTCCCCATCAGATCCTTCCTGCAACCCGAAGTCTCACCCCCTTCGCACAATGCCCTCGAGGTGGCTGTGGTGGGGAAGAGACGGTTGCCCGGTTGCCCACCTCCTTTGGGAATGTGTCTTTGCAAAGCAGGTGTGGAAAGAGATGCAGTGGTTTTTGTCAAGGTTCATCCCATGCAGCTCTGTAACACAGGAGTCCGTGCTCTACGGGCTGGTTCCAGGGACGCACACCGAGATAAACATCAACTGCTGCTGGAGGACCATCAATTCGGTGAAAGATGCCCTTTGGACTGCCCGAAAAATGCTGGTCTTCCAGTGCAAACAGTTGTCCACGACCGAATGTTGCAGACTGGCACATTCCAAGGTCCAGGACTACGTGCTGAGGGACACACTAAAGCTTGTGGCAGCCACAGCAAAGGCTCAATGGTGAAAGACCACTGTGTAAGGGCCCCCCACCAAGCTGAACGGAGGGGCTGGATCCATGGAAAACCCCTCGAACTGTATCGGGGAAATTTTTGTTCGCTTTAAAACGTTTATGGCCTCATAATTTAACCCTTTTAGTCCTGGTATCTGCGCTGCAGTCCTTCCGAGGTCAATATATCCTTCCTGAAGTGTGTGCCCAGAACTGAGCGCAGAACTCTGAATGGGTCTAACCAGAATTTTATATAACTGTAACATAACCTACACCCTTCTGTAAAGGTCAACATTCCATTTGCCTTTGAAATTATTTTTTGCACCTGTCCACTATCTTTTAGTGATTTATCTACTTGGAGCCCTAAATCTGTCTGCTCCTTCACATTTCCTAGCTTCTCACCATTTAGAAAATACTCTGATCTAACTATCTTAGCTCCAAGTGGATGACCTCACACTTTCATAAAGAGTAAATAAGGAGAAACTGTTTCCCCTGCCAGAAGGGAGGGTCAGTAACCAGACAGCACAGATTTAAGATAATTAACAAAAAAACTGGGAGGAAGGTTAAGGAGAATTTTAATTTTGCAATGAATTGTTGTGATCTGGAATGCATTGCCTGACTAGGCAGAGGAAGCAGATTCAATAGTAACTTTCAAAAGGAAACTGGATAAATACTTGAAGGGGGAAAAAATTACGGGGTCATGGAGAAAGAGCAGGGGAATGGGTACAACCAAATTGATTTTTCTCCGTCTAACTTCAACCTGGTTAAAATGAGTAGCTATTTTCACTGAAACCTGGAAGATTCCTCCCTCAAATAACTCGCTTCGTTGTATACCTGGGATCCCTGTTGTTAATGATCAGTTCAAGCTGCTGAGCTGAGGCCGAATCTATCATCGCTGTCTGTTCGCTCCCTTTGAAGATGACTTTAAGGGACTTTGGCGCGTAAACCGTATTCTGGATAAATTCAACATACTTCAGCAAGGCTGCAGCTGCTGCCAAACAGTAATACCTGCAAATGCAACAGTAAAACAAGTTCTTAGCTTTATCATGCCTCAATATTTCCCTTTGGTCCTTTTCATCCCAGCCCAGGTCTTTATAAGTTGCACGTAATTACATACAATTATCAGCACACAAAACAGGCCATTTGACCTAACCAGACCCATGCAAATATTTATGCTCCACTCAAGTTTCCTTCCATTCTTCATCATCTAACTCCATCAGCATATCCTTCTATTCCTTTCTCCCTCATGTGCTTTTCTAGTTTTCCTTTCCCTTAAATGCATCTATGCTATTCGACTCAACCATTCCCTGTGATAGTGAGTTCCACATTCTCACCACTCTCTGGGTAAAGGATTTTTTTCTGAATTCCCTATTGGATTTTTTGGTTATAAACTTATATTGATAGCCTCTAGTTTTCTCTTCCCCACAAATGAAAACGCTCTCTCTGCGTCTGCTCTATCAAAAGCTTTCATAATTTTAAAGACCTCTATTGTCACACCTCAGCCATCTCTTTTCAAGAAAAAAGTGACTCAGCCTGTTCATCCTTTCCTGATAGGTATAGCCTTGCAGTTTTGGTGTCATTTCTAAATCTTTTTTACATCCCCTCTTGTGTCTCCATATATTTTTTATAATATTGTCATGCATACAAGAAGCGTGGTGATGAAAAAATACAGACTAAAACTGGAGAGTTATAAAAATTGACTTTACCTTTTTAAAAAATAGACAATGCTGCTAAAAATGTCCGCCGAAGATAAACAAAGGTGGCCTTTCTATATATTCAAACTGTCTGACAGGGACAAAGAATACCTTCAAAGCTAAAAGGTGTCAATGACACCCATCCTAAAACATTCCTGAATTGAATGGGTTCTTCTGAAACAAAGAAGATCTGAAGTAGCCACATCCTGGGCCACTGTCAGCCACTGCAGGGAAGAAAATCCCTGTCTCCCAGCAGAGGAAAGATATAACAAACTTTTACCTTAAAAAGACAGCCCTAGAGGGAAAGAGAGAGAGACAGAGAGAGACACTCAGAATGAAACCTCACCGAGAAGCTTGTTTCCAGCTAAGGGGCTGAAAGAAATCCAGCAAGCCAGAAGGGAAGCACCTGCTGTAGAATTCTGCAGCTTTACTAATGCAACAGCGAATTAGAAGTGATCCATTGTCTTCAACTGAACTTTCAACCAAGAGAGAAACCTACAAACACCTCAGGCCTGCAACCAACGAGAACATGACTTCTGAGATAAATAATTGATCTTTTACTTTAAACTTACAGGAAAACCTGTCGCCTTCTATTTATTTGACAAATAAAACACAACGGGTTAAACCCTAATAACAAAAAACACTTGCTGCGGTCAGGTGGCACCCCTCACCACGTGGCCGTAACAATATGGTGACCAGACTGCATACAGTACTCCAAGTGAGGTCAAACCAAGGGCCAATACAAGTTTAGCATAACATCTCTACTTTTCAATTCTATCCTTTATCAACCTTAGTGCTTAATTTGGTTTTAACGGCCTTATTAACTTGTGTGGCTACTTTTACTGATTTACATATTTACACCCCAGATCACTTTGCTTCTCTACTTATTTAGATTATTTTCCAAGTAGTATGTGAATTCCATATTTTTCTTACCAAAATGTAAAACCTCACACTTATCTCTCTAGAAATAAACACACTTATCTATATTAAAATTAATTTGCCAATTAACATAGTAAAGAAAATCCCAAGGCGCTTCACAGGAGTGTTCAGTCAAAATTTGACATCAAGCTACGTAAGGAGATATTAAGTCAGGTAGCCAAAGCTTGGTGAAAGAGGTAGTGTGTAACTGTAACAAAAAGGGGAGACACAGATGATCTGCTTACAGACTTCTGTCAAGGCAGCTCTAAACAAGCAGCCAGATGGGAAACTAGGGTAATTCTTGCTCTGATTTGATTTCTTCTTCTTGGGAAAGTGAATCACCTCCAGTCAGCTGTTCCTCACAGAGCGACTGGAGTCAACGGACCCAGTGCTTGATGCAGCTGCTGACTGACAGAAGCACCCACCATTGGCATGAGTACCCCATTGGTTACAGCCAGGAAAGATTAGCCAAAGCTTACGCTCCTTATCACTATCCAGCGTAGACTTTGAATGAGGATCGGATCAGGCTCAGCTATGAAGCCCATGCAACTGAAAACCTGCCGATGGTCCTTGTTAATAACAGACACTTTGCTGGCGTGCCACGTGCTGCCAGTATCCATGGAACCATGGCCAGAATTTTACGGCCTCCCAACGAGCAGGCTGGTGGTAGGGGGTGCGTAAAATTGAGTGGGCATTCTCTACCCCCTCCCACCTCTGCTGCAATTTTATGCAGGGCAGCAGTGACGAGAAACGGCCCACCCGTCCCAGGCTAATCAAGGCCCTTAAGTGGCCAATTAACTGCCACTTAAGGGCCTCCTACCACTGCCGTGGATATTTTACCCTGGGGGTAGGGGGGTAGGGCGGACGGCAAAGGCCCCAAGAACCCCATTGGCGACCTTCTTGTGGGCTTGGAGGGGGGGAGCTGCCCCAAAGCCCCAACCGCCCCCACCGTACAACACTCCAAACCCCCAATCAACCCCCCTTTGCCTCACCAGGGCCCGACCAATTGTCCCCAGCAAGGCCCCAAAAAGTATCTGAGCTCCAAGGCCGTCCTTCACCTTGCTTGTAATGGCTGGGTGTGGTCCCAGGAGTGGCCACCGCTCCCAGTGGAGCTGTTGGGACTAAGAGCTACCAGCCTGCTGATTGGCCGGCAGTTCCATTAGGTGGGACTTCCTGCCTCAAGGAGGTGGAAGTCCCACTCAAAGCCAATTAAGGGCCTGGAGAGCGAGAAATCCCAGCATGGCTCCCCAAGTTCGATAGAGGCGGACTCACCCCCGACTTTGCAGCCAGTGGGCAGGGCCTCCTGCCCAACGTTAAATTCCGGTCAATATCTGCAGTGGAAAGCCAATGTCTTTGGGACAGGAGGGGAGTAAATCAACAAAAAAATTCTATACAACTCACGAAAGACTCTCGGCTTTCAGTCAGGGCATCATGGGTTGAAGCCCACTTCAGAAACTTGATCACATAATCCAGGCTGACTCTACCTGTGCAGTACTGAAGGACACTGCACAGTCAGAAGTGCCACCTTTCCAATCAGATGTTAAACCGAGGTCTCATTTGCCCTCTCAGGTGGGCATAAAAGATCCTGTGGCACTTTCTCAAAGACGAGCAGGGGAGTCCTACCGAATGTCTTTGTAAATAATTATCCCTGAATCAACATCACTAAGACCAATTTTGTGGCCATTATCTCGTTTCTGCTTGTGCGATCCTTCTGGGCATAAATTGGCTGCTGCAATTCCCTGCATTAGAACAGTGACTACTAAAAAAATACTTAATTGGCTGTAAAGCGCTTTGGGATATCCTAAGATCGTAGCACTACAGAAATGTAAGTTCTTTATTTTCTTTAGCAGTATCTATTAATAATATCTCGCTGTTAAACTGTTAGTGCTGAGTTTCAGGCCACATGCCTTTAATCCTAAACTTAATTCCATACTTCATCTGAATCTCCATTAGCACGGTGCTGAACTCAGGAGTACAAAGCTGCTCAATATATTCCAGTCCCTTTGTTTCATTAAAGTACTTTCTCTGAACAGTACTCAGAGCTACACTCTGTGGGAAAAAGAAAGAAAATGTTCAAGTGCTGGAGAGAATTCATCAGTCTTTTGTTTGCAACCTCACATATTGGCTTCCCTAGTTTACATCAAACTTAGCAATAACAAGTGTACTCACTGTTTCCACACAATCATCATGCATAATGATTCAATATCAATTGCATAATCAACTGCAGACTAACTGCAAACACAAGCTTTCCAGTACTTTAACTCCATCAGTTTTTTTTTTTGTTCAGTTTCTTCAATTAAAACTGGATATACAACCCAGATTAATGTTCATTATAAAATGTCAGATGGCTAACTTTCCCCTTAGCACCACCTCAGCTGCCCATCTTTGTAACTTCCTCCAGCCCAACAACCCTCCGAGATCTCTGCACTCTTCCAATTCTGACCTCCTGTGCATCCCTTTTTTTTTAATCAATCCACCATCAGCAGCCGTGACTTCAGCTGCCTAGGCCCTCACCTTGGGACATTTTTACAATGTTAAAGGTGCTATATAAATGAAAGTTGATATTGTTTGTTGCTGTAAAGGAGAGATGTACATAACATTCCTCGTCTGAGTCCTTTGCATGACCCAAGCACATTTCCAGCACTGGCCTACCCTCTGATAGGGCCTTACGTTAGGATCAGGGGTGGGGTTGCGTAGGCTCCTGGACCCCTGCATCAGGCCTCCTGGATAGCAGCAGCTAGCACCCCCTTAAGCCCTAGATAATCTGGGAGGAAGAACATAAGAAACAGGAGCAGCAGTTGGCCATACAGCCCATTAAGCCTGCTCTGCCATTCAATAAAATCATGGCTGATCTACCTCAATTCCAGTTTCCCACCCCATCCCCATTTCCCTTGATTCCCTTAGTGTCCAAAAATCTATCGAACTGTCTTGAATATAATCAATGAGCATCCACAGCTCTCTGGGGTAGAGAATTCCAGATTCATAACCCTCTGAGTGAAGTAATTTCTCCTCATCTCATATCTAAATGGCCAAAGCCTCACCATGAGACAGTGCCCCATAGTCTCTCAGGTAAGGGGTAACAGCCTTTCAGCATTTACCCCTTCAAGTCCTCTAAGAATTTTATATGTTTCAGTTGAGATCATCTCTCATTCTTCTGAACTCCAGAGAATACAAAATGTGGTGGGGAGGTGGTTAAAAAATACCTGCATCAATCTTCATTCTTCGGGCTTCTTCTAAGATCCCTGCAGTTCCACTCAGGATCATGTCACCAGCTACATTGTCAGGTTTCTTAGGGTGCCCTCCTAATGGGCACTCAATGGGCAGGCATGAGCAAAGTACACTGTAATGTCCACTAATCTTTCTGAACTGGAACTCGTTGATTAGATCTTTCAAAGAGCCGGCACTGGTATGATGGGCCGAATGGCCTGCTTCTGTGCTGCATGATTCTATGAATTTCACAGAGGTAAAGAGTGACATGTTACAGCCACATGCTGTGACGTGGGTGTTTCCCATTGTTCAACTCCGTGCCAGATCGCAGCAAGTGTATTTGTATTAAGAGCTTAGCCCCTTAATGTTTTATTTTCCAAATAACCAGACAGCGGCAAGTTTTCTTGTAGGCTTTAAAAACAGAAAGTCAATTGTTTATTGATTAATATGCCTTATCTCTAAACTTTCGCTACTGCATCCACTAGTATTCGCTCATGCGTGCAGACGCACACGAATAAGCAGATAAAGAAGGGAAAGAAGGTGGTTTTTAGTGGGGGGAGAAAGGTTACAATAAACTTGTTGAATTCTCTTGAGACTCAAGTTCTAGATAGTTGCAAGCCTGAAATAATTGTAGATTTCTCTCTTGACTGTAGGTTCTGTTGAAGATGGAGGGTCACTTCCAGCTCTCTCTGCTGTATAATGTAGATGTCAGATTTGTTCAGCAGAGCATGTGCTTTTTGCCTTGCTGGAATGCCAGCTGTTACAAGTAGCTTCCCCTTCTAGGTCATTCTCTCTCTCTCTAGCTGTCTTTTTTAAAGATAGAACTGTATCACTTCTCACCTCCTGTTAGGAAACATTCTGGTTTCTTCCCCATGGTGATTGCACTGCCTAGAATGTGGCCACCAAACGTCCTTTGTTTTAAAAGACATTCAATTCTGTAATCTTTTTAGGATAGGTGTAAGATGAGTTTCATTAACACCTTTTGGCTTTGAAGATTTGTCCTTTGTCTTTGTCAGACTGTTTGAACACACAAAAGGCTAATCCCCTTTTTCCTCAGTGGCCATTTTGGACCACTGTTCACTTTTTAAAATATAATTTCATTTTATAAAGACAAAGTCCGTTTTTTTCATAATCCTTCAGTTAGCCCTTGAATCGCACTTCCGATGAACGTGTCAGATGTGTAATATAACAACAACTTGCATTATTTTTACCTATTTTATTTATTGCACCTTTAACATTCTTACTGCTCTCTGAGTAAATACTTTTCTTCTGAATTCCCCATTTGATTTCTTGGTGACTGTCTTACATTGATGGTTTCTAGTTTTGCTCGTCCCACAAAAGAAAACACTCTCGCAATAAAACATTCCAAGGTGCGGTCAAAGAGATAGGCATTTTGGACCTTCTTAAAGGAGGATAGAGATGTGGAGGGGTGAGAAATGTCCTCATTCAGTGAAAAAGTAGCTATTAATTTTTCATTTCATAAATATCATGATATCAATATATAAATTATGAATATACATTATAAAACAGCACATCATAAGCAGGAGGTTCCCAATTCAGCTCTCACTCTGTGCTCAGTTGGTGCATTTCAGCCAAGTGCCAGCTGGATCACTACAATCAGACTCAGCACCCCTGAGATAGGGAGTGAGAAAAAATGACTGAAGGCACTGATGCCAATGGTGCTGCGAAGAAAGTAAGGGATGCCCTAGAGGCCAGAATTGTAGGAATTCAGAGATCTCAAAGGGTTGTAAGGCTATTATAACAATACCTATTATGTTGTCCAAATATCAAAACACAGATCAGAAATAGTGTTGACAGGCTCTGCATCATTCTTACTTTAAAGTTTTCTGTGATAAGAGTAAACAGTTTGGTCCCACTTCCTTTATCACAGGTGGTATTTGGCATTATGATTTCTAAAGGTGTTAAAATCTGCAACTTGGTAATAACCTGTGAAACAAGCACAATGCAAGAAATGTCCTCATTCAGTGAAAAAGTAGCTATTAATTTTTCATTTCATAAATATCAATATATCAATTATATAAATTATGAATATACATTATAAAACAGCGCATCATAAGCAGCAGGTTCCCAATTCAGCTCTTGATCTGTGTTCAGTTGGTGCATTTCAGCCAAGTGTCAGCTGGATCACTACAGTCAGACTCAGCACCCCCGAGATAGGGAGTGGAAAAAAATCTGGCAGGGTTCCTGCGACTGAATACTATCCAGTGAATCTAGCTGGAAAATGCATGTGTGGACATATGGAAAAGGATGGGACTTGCCCATGGCAACGATGATTCCAGAATTGTGAGGTTATGCCTGTTAGGAAAGGATGAACAGTCTGGGGCTCTTCACTCTTGAAAACAGAAGGCTAAAGGGTGACCTAACAGAGGTCTTTAAAATTATGAAAAGTTTTGATAGAATAGACTCAGAATGAGTGTTTCCAATTGTGGGGAACTGCAAACCTACAGGCTGTCAATATTCACGAATAAATCCAATAAGGAATTCAGAAGGAACTTCTTTATCCAGAGTGATTTGAATGTGGAAATCACCAGCACGGGGAGCAGTTGAGGTAACTAACATAGATGTATTTAAGGGGAAGCTAGATAAACATGAGGGAGATGGTAATAGAGGGTTATACTGATAAGAGTCATAGTCGTACAGCATAGAAACAGGCCCTTCGGCCCACCGCGTCCATGCCGACCATACTGCCTATCTATACTAATCCCACCTGCCTGCATTAATTCCATATCCCTCTATGCCTTGCTCATTCAAGTACCTGTCCAGATGCCTCTTAAATGTTGTTACTGTTCCTTCCTCCACCTCCTCCTCAGGCAACTCATTCCAGATTCCCACTATTCTTTGTGTGAAAAATTTACCTCTTTGATTCCCCTTTAAATCTCCTCCCTCTCACCTTAAAACTATGCCCTTTAATTTTAGTCACCCCTACCAAGGGAAACAAACTTTGGCTATCTACCCTATCTATGCCTCTCATAATTTTATATACCTGTATCACGTCCCCTCTCAGCCTCCTTCGCTCCAGGGAAAACAGACCCAGCCTATCCAATCTCTCTTTATAGCTCAAGCCCTCCAAACCAGGCAACATCCTTGTGAATCTTTTCTGTACCCTCTCTAGCTTAATCACATCTTTCCTGCAGTGTGGCGACCAGAACTCCACACAGTACTCCAAATGCGGCCTAACCAATGTAATGTACATCTGTAACATGACGTCCCAACTCTTGTACTCAATGCCTCGGCTGATGAAGGCAAGCATGCCATACGCCTTCTTCACCACCCTGTCTACCTCTGTTGCCACTTTCAGGGAACTATGTACTTGCACCCCAAGCTCACTCTGCTCAACAACACTCCCCAGGGCCCTGCCATTCACTGTATATGTCCTGCCCTGGTTTAACTTCCCAAAATGCATCACTTCGCACTTGTCTGCATTAAATTCCATTTGCCAATCCCTTGCCCACTTTCCGTTTTTCTATATCCTGTTGTAACCTTAGACAACCTTCTTCACTGTCCACTATACCACCAATTTTGGTGTCATCTGCAAACTTACTAATCATGCCCCCTACATTCACATCCAAGTCATTAATATATATGACAAACAACAGAGGGCCCAGCACCGATCCCTACGGCACACCACTGGTCACCGGCCTCCAATCTGAAAAACAACCCTCCACTACCACCCTCTGCCTCCTATCACCAAGCCAATTTTGTATCCAATTGGCTAGCTCACCCTGGATCCCATGTGTTCGAACCTTCTGGAGCAGCCTACCATGCGGGACCTTGTCAAAGGCCTTGCTAAAGTCCATGTAGACAACGTCCATCGCCCTGCCCTCATCAATCCTCTTGGTCACCTCCTCAAAAAACTCAAATTCGTGAGACATGATTTCCCACGCACAAAGCCATGCTTCCTATCCCTAATCAGACCTTGCCTTTCCAAATGCATATAAATCCTGTCTCTCAGAATCCCTTTCAATAACTTTCCCACCACTGATGTAAGGCCTGTAATTCCCTGGCTTATCCCTGCTGCCCTTCTTAAATAAAGGCACAACATTAGCTATCCTCCAGTCTTCCGATACCTCACCCATGGCTAACGATGATACAAAAATCTCTGCCAGGGCCCCAGCAATCTCCTCCCTTGTTCCCATAGCATCCTCGGATACACCTGGGGATTTATCCACCTTAATGCCCTTCAAAACCTCCAACACCTCTTCCTTTGTAATGTTTATATGTTCCAGGATATCGCTGTTCCCTCCCTTGAACTCATTAGCTTCCATGACCTTCTCCATGGTAAATACAGACATGAAGTATTCATTTAAGACCTCGCCCATTTCCCCTGGCTCCACACATAGATTACCACACTGATCCCTAAGGGGACCTACTCTCTCCCTAGCTACCCTTTTACTCTTAATATACTTATAGAATCTTTTAGGATTCTCCTTTATCTTATCTGCCAGGAAAATCTCATGGCCCCTTTTCGCCCTCCTAATTTCCTTAAGTGTATTCCTACATCCCTTATACTCCTCGAGGGACTCACTTGATTCCAGCTGCCTATACCTGACATATGCCTCCTTCTCTGTCCTGACCAGACCCTCAATATCCCTCGTCAACCAAGGTTCCCTAAACTTGCCAGCCTTGCCCTTCCACCTAACAGGAACATGTCGGTCCTGAACTCTTCCTCTCTCACTTTTAAAAGCCTCCCACGCCAGACGTCCCTTTACCTGTAAACAGCCTCTCCCATTCAACTTTTGAGAGTTCCTGTCTGATGCCATCAAAATTAGCCTTCCCCCAATTTAGGACTTTAACCTGAGGACCACTCCTATCCTTTTCCATAACTATCTTGAAGCTAATAGAGTTATGGTCACTGGTCCCAAAGTGCTCCCCCACTGACACATCAACAACCTGCCCAGCCTCATTTCCTAAGAGGAGGTCGAGTGTAGCCCCTTCTCTAGTAGGGCCATCCATATACTGCTTCAGAAAACTATCCTGGACACACTTAACAAATTCTTCCCCATCTGATCCCTTGGCACGAAGGCAGTCCCAGTCAATATTAGGGAAGTTAAAATCACCTACTATTACAACCCTATAATTCCTACACCTATCGGTGATTTCCCTACATATATGCTCCTCCAATTCCCTCTGACTATTGTGGGGTCTATAGTATAATCCCATCAAAGTGATCACCCCTTTCTTATTTCTAAGTTCTACCCATATGGTCTCGCTGGACATTCCCCCCAGGAAGTTAGATGAGAAAAAGTGGGAGGAGGCTCAAGTGTAGCCTAAATGCAGACATGGACTGAATGGACCAAATGGCCTGTTTCTGTGCTGTATATCCTATGTAATTCTATGTGATACCCTTCACAGTGGGACAGCCCCCTGAAGCTCATTATCGGGGACCACAAAGCCAGATGGGCACTTAGGTGAGATACCTGAGGATGGCCGGTGCCAAGGAAACCATTACCCCAGAGTCAGTAAGGCAAGAGCAGGTGTGGAGGAAGATCTGCCTGTTGCCTTGATCATACATTTCAGAATTTTAAAAAAAATCAAGAATAATTTTAGCATGTTTCTCAAGAACATATTTTACACACACAAAAAAAAACCTAAACTTAATATGCATTCCACAGTATCATGCACTGGCTGTGAATATTTAACAAATATATATTGTCTGCTGTATTAGTTGTTGCTTATCTGTAAGATTAGTTAAGCAAATACTGACTTAGTGGTTACTGACACTGAACTATGCAAGAGATTTGAGAGTTCAAATTATATCATGACAAGTTCTGGAACTGATTCAATACATCTGGTAATTCATGGACAAGCGCCAGAAAAAATTACCATGCACAGTTTATAAAAACTCAACTGCTTTATCAATGTCCTTCCCAGTCTGGCCTTTATGTGCTTTCAGGCATAGAATTATACAACACAGAAGGAGACTTTTTGACCCGTCATGTAAAGTCTGGCTCGGGTATAAAATTAAAACCCGACCTGGGCCTGGTCCTTTAATTACTTTTTGCGCCCAACCCGACCCGACATGAATATCGTTCATCCGTTCGGGCAGCAGGCTATTCTTGCAGATGGATTTGTGGGAAATCATGGGTAAGCCTGATCCCGTGACTTCCCAGAAGCAGCACTGACCAGCCCGACCTGAGCCAAGCCCGAACGCTGGACTCAGAATATAGACCCGACCAGAACCCGACACATATAGTCGGGTCTCATCAGGTTCAGGTCGGGTAGCCAGGTTTTACTGTCACGTCTATGCCGGCTCTTTGAAAGAGCTATCCAATTAGTCCTATTCACCAGCTCTTTCTCCATAGCCCTGCAAATTTTTCCTTTTCAAGTATTTATCCAATTCCCTTTTGTAGGTTGTGACTGAATCTAACTCCACTGTCCTTTCAGGCAGCGCATTCCAGATTATAACAAGTTGCTGTGCAAAAATAATTTCATCGCGTGCTCTGCTTCTTTCGCCAATTGCCTTAAAACTTGTGTCCCCTGGTTGATCTTCCTGCCAGTTTTGCCTTATTTACTCTATCAAAACCCCAGTTCCATTAATATAAAAGCATCATATAGTTGATCAGTGGAGGATGACATTTTTTTTGAAATGCGTGAGATTCTCCCAAGGTAGCGTATGTCACATTTATTGCCCATCATTTGTTGCCCTGAGTAGATAGTGAGCCTTCTTCTTGAACACAGTAGCAGCTGGATGGGAGACTGCAAGATGTCCCAGCACAGACACAATGGGCCAAATAGCCTCCTTCTTGTGCTGTAAATTTCTGTGATTCTATGTTAATGGTTGAGTAGTTTACTGAAAGCATGGGAAGTGCAGCAAATGAAGATTTTTTTGTTAAATTTATTACCTTAGTGTATGTAGTGTTGTCTGCAAACTGTGACAATATTAGCTCAGGGCTCTTCAGGTCAATGCTTGCCATTCCTATTTCACCCCGAGCAAGCCCACGGCCTTCTACTACAGCCACAATTACCGAAGCAACATGAGCTGAGACTGCAGAAGAAGAAGTAACTGTACAAAAGAAAATGTGTTAGGAATACCACGAATATAGCAGTGGAACATTACTGCACTGTCTATAATATTGCACTTTGAAACTTTTCATTAAAAAGTTATTACGTCTGTGAGTCCATGCAGAGATAACAAGCTCCGGACTAATGAAAAGCAAACTAAAATGGGAGAAATATCACTTTAAATGTGGGTTATTAATCTGACTGCAGTCTTATCTAAAAAGTGTCTTTGCATTAAAAAATTCCTTCTTTTCAGTGTTTCACCAGATGTTTAAATTAAGACTTGTATTGGATTATGATTTTGGGTGGAGGGTGAATATAATGTGATACACAATAAACCACAATTGTATAGGACAGGTTGGGTGGATCAGTTAGTCTCTTTCTTTCCTAATGCATTTATATAGCATCATTCACCATCTCAGGATGTTCCAAAGGACTTTACAATTTTGAAGTGTAGTCTTTGTTGCAATGTAGAAAACGCAGCAGCCAATTTACGCACAGCATAAGCAGCAATGAAATAAATGACCAGATAACGTTTTAAGTGTTGGTTGAGGGATAAATATTGGCCAGGACGACAAGGAGAACTCCCTTGCTTTTTCTTTGAATCATGCAGTGGGATCTTTTACTGCCCTTAGAGGGGCCTTCGTTTAACATCTCATCTGAAAAATATTGAAGTGCTCCCTCGATATGCACTCCAGTGTCAGCCTGAAGTTTGAGCTCAAGTTTCTGGAGTGGGACTTGTAGCCAAAGACTCAGAGGTCAGAGTGCGACCAAATGAGCCATGACTGACACTAGTTCTGCTAATGAGGAAAACCTACACTTTGCTGGTTCTTCTACAGCTTAAAACACTACTTTAATAAAAACTGTCCTCTGCTATACTAAGTATAATTTATACGTTATATGACGTTGGTAAGTAAACTAAATTGCTACTTGAAAATAACAAGTGAAGCTGTAAAAACATATACTATTTACCACGCATCCTGGGACATCGTGAACCACTCTATAAAGTCGACTGCTCTTACAACAGGAAAGTAAGCTCTGAAGAGGATGCAAAGAAGTTGCAAAAGGATACAGACTGGTTAAGTGGTTGGATAAGAAGGTGGCAAGATTGAGTATAATGTGGGGGAAATATGAAATTATCCATTTTGGTAGGAAGAATCAAAAAGACAATTTTTTTTTTAAGATGAGAGACTAGTACATGTTGGTATTCAGAGGGTTTTGATGGTCCTTATACATGAATCATAGAAAGTTAACATGCAGGTACAACAAGCAATTAGGAAGGCAAATGGTATATTGGTCTTTATTGCAAGGGGGTTAGAAGAGAAAAGAAAGGATGTCTTGCTGCAATTATATAGGGCTTTGGTGAAACCACACCTGGAATAATGTGTGCAGTTTTAGTCTTCTTACCTAAGCAAGAATGTACTCATCTGAGAGAAGGATGCAACCAAGGTTCACCAGATTGATTTCTGGGATGAGAGGGCTGTGCTAGGAGGAAAGACTGAATAGACAGGCCTATATTGTCTGGTGTTTAGAGATTGAGAGGTGATCTCATTGAAGTGTATAAAATTATTAGAGGGCTTGACAGGGTAGATGCTGAGAGGCTGTTTCCCCCTGGCTGGAGAGGCTAGGACACAGGGGGCTGGACTTTACAGATCGCCCGACGTGGGGGGTGGGGCCATGGCGGGGGGGAACCGGAAAATGCCTCCAGGAGAGGCCCGCCACGCTCCCCGACACTGGGAAGGCCCAGCCTCTTATTGCCATTGGTGGCAAGGCCTCGTGGCACCCCTCCCCCCCACCCACCCGCTGCATGGCGACTAGAGCCAAATTTAAACATGCAAAGCGCTACTTACCTTTCCGCATTATGCATCCCACTGTCACTTCGGAAAGACTTTTGAATATTCAGGTGAATGGGCGTCTCTCACGTGCCTTCCCATTTCCGACTGATAAAAGCCAGCGGGACAGAAGTTGCAGTGCTCGGAGCCTGTGAAGGTTAGTGTTGCGAGACAGGTCTCAATTCTGCATGCATGTGTAAGAGCTGGGAGGGGGATGGTATTACCAGGGGCACAACTCAGCATTGGTCAAAGGAGGTGGGATACTATTACCAGGGGCACAACTCTGCAGGCAAGAAGGGGGGGTAACGCATACCCTCCTTCCGTAAAGGGGGGCACATTGTGCCCTTGAATGTTTGTGTGAGTGAAGTGTTACAACCAGGTGAGGAAGGGGGTCTCATGGTCCCCTTTTGCCCCTTCTCTGATTTGACCGAATCAGGGTTTATCCTTGTTTAACAGTAATTGAACTTAGCACCTCAGTGAGTGAACTTAGCACCTCAGTGAGTGCTTGCTCCTGTTCCTCTAATATCGTTGCAAATGAACCAGACAGGTTTTCTTGAGTTTAAACAAGCAAGATGTAACTTTATTACCCTTATCACTCTAAACCGGTTACTAAAATATGCTACGCATCCATGCTCAGATTCATGAGACACACACACACATACAAATAGATTACAGAGGGAAACAGACTTGGGTGGTTGGAGTAGTCCGAAATAAATGGAATTTAAATACTGAATCGTAGTCCCAGAGTCCTGAGCTGAAATTGTAGCCCTGAAGTCCTCACTGGGCCACGTGCACGGTTGTAGGTTTGCTCTCAGGCTCCAGAAGGCAGAAGAGGGGGTTTTATCCTTGTCCCCTAGTTGCTGGCTGTGCTGGTCTGTAGGTTTGAGGCTTTAGTCGTTTCAGTCAAGCCTTCTCTGGATCTTTACTGTTCCCTTGATGGCTTCCAGTTAGTGTCTGCTTTCTGACTGACAAAGCTTAGCCTCTCCAAAGCTGCACAGTAATCACATGACATTCCCAAATCTCTTTGTTGCGTTAGTGAGGCCCTTCTGGAAAATTCTTTGAGATTCAAGGCACCATACCTTAAGCTGTTCAGTCACACTTGGAGGGGTTGGCTCTTTCAAAGTCAATGGATGTCGATGGCTCTTGACGACCGTGTTGACAAAGCAATTTTAGGTAATTTAATCAGCGAGCACCCCATTGTTCTGGCTAGGTTGAATCAGTTATGTTGTCTCCCGTCTAATCATTTGGTATTTCAAATACAAATGTTCATGGTTGCCCGGTTACTCTTTTTAAAAGAAGTTATTTGTAAGAATTTTCAGCAAAAGTCTCAGGCAAAGTTCCAATCGATGAAATTAATATTGCCCATTTGGCATGTGGGTTTTCATACCAGAAGGAACAACAAAACTCCAGGATCTCTTTGTATGGGGTGGGTGCCATAAATGGTAGGCATTTAAAGGTAATCTGGCTGGTGGGCCTATCGATGCAACTGCAACAATCTGAATGTAGTTATGCTGTGCCACTCTTAGTGAAGCTAAGATGGGCAACGCCATGCCATGCCACATAGTTGATGCATGAAAGCATCTGATGTACCAATCAACATCATTCTTTACCCTGTTCGCTGCCTCTGAAGGAATGAAGGAACCAAGTTTAATTGCAACTTGGAGATGGGTATGACACACTCTGTATTCGTTGATCCATTTGTCGTGAGCAGCCATATGCACCGCAGGCAGAACCAAGAGCAGGTGCAGCCAACGTGAAAGTCGTGAGCAGCAGCAGCCCACCACTATAGAACACCGCTACAAGACATACTTGCAGATGTCTGAGCACCAGTGTCAGAGGCAACTGCGGATGTCAAGAGAGGCGCTGGCACATCTCTGTGCCCTGCTGAACGATGACCTGCAGCCGATGGGCTTCAGCGGACATCCTATGCCTGTGACCCTCAAAGTGACAGCGGCTTTTAACTTCTACGCCTCTGCATCATTTCAGGGACCCACTGGCGACCTATGTGGGGTGACACAGTCAGCAGTGCACCACTGCATCAAGGACGTCACCGATGCCCTGTTCCAGAGGGCTGGTGACTATGTCGCTTCAAGACAGATACTGAGAGCCAGGCCCCGAGGGCCATCAGATTTGGCTCCATCGCGGGATTCCCACAGATGCAAGGGGTTATAGGCTGTGCCCATGTGACCATCAAGGCTCCCACTGGGCAACCAGCTGCATACCTAAACTGAAAGGACTTCCACTCGCTCAATGTGCAGCTAGTATGTGATCACAAGCGCTTTATGCAAATCTGTGCCTGCTTTCCAGGCAGCTGTCATGATACCTTCATCCTGCACCAGTCCCAGCTGCCACTGCTGTTCAATGAACTGGCTCACATCGAGGGGTGGCTTCTTGGAGTCAAGGGCTACCCTTTGCAGACATGGCTCCTGACGCCAGTGAGAAACCCCACCAGTGATGCAGAAGAGAGATACAACGCCTGCCATGGCACTAAAAGAGCCACCAGTAGGCAGGCGATCAGCATGCTGAAAATGCGCTTCTGCTGCCTGGACAGATCGGGTAGTGACCTGCAGTACAAACCGGAAAGGGTAGCTCTTATAGTTGCTGTTTACTGTGCTCTGCACAACTATGCACTAAATAGGTGGGAGGCCTTGCAGGATAAAGAGAGACATGAGCAGGACTCCTCCTCGGACCATGAGAACACAGAGGACTTGCAGCAGGAAAGGCGCATGGGAGGAGAGAGCATCCAGGTGCCACATGCAGGGCGAGCAGAAAGCAAGGGAAACACAACACCTTATTGATCAACGGTTCTCCACGCCATAAAGTCTACCATGTGCTCTGCAAGCTGCACAGCACCCTTGTTCACTTATTGTGCAGCAGTCCGCATCTGCAACATTTTTGTCTCCATTACTGGCAGCAGCATACTGAGCCATTGTCCATGTTACTGCATCCGTGATGACGCACATTCGTAATGCTGGCATGGCAATGATGTTACTTCATACATTGGCAGTTCTGAAAGGCCAATGATGTAATGGGAGGAGGTACGATCGGTACATGCTGGCAAATGTCATTGACGCAGTAAAAATGAAGGACATGTTAGTAAAGAACATTTAGTGATTTAACTTTTTACAGTGTAGTGTCACCCATGCAGACCCATTTGTGTCACGGTGTTTTTTTGAAACGTTTGTGGGTGCTCCTTCACGGTGCCACTTCTGCGCTAGCAGCTTGACTGGTGGTAGGCTCCTATCAGAATGCTGTTTGATGACTTCGGCAGTCATGCTCTGTGCGCACAACGCCCGGAGGACCCTGGCTGGCTGGGGGAATCCTGCATCAGGGCAGAGCTCTCCACAGACATCGTGACTGCTGGAGCTTGACTCATCGGCAGAGGGGCCGGTGTCCACAATAGAATCATCTTGAGGGGGGACCCCAGATATGGCGCGCAGGTTCGCCTCCTCCATCTCAAGACTCATTTGAGCCTCTAGGCTCTCCCATGTCCCTGGTCCCTCTCTCACCTTGCCACTGCTGCGTGGAACTAATGGCCACGCGAGGAATTGCAGGTCAGCGCGAATCAATGGAATCTGGCTCTCCAAGATGGCCGCAGTCCTCTCCATGGATGAAGCCATGCGCTCAAATGCCTGGGCCATGGCAGTTGTGATGGCCTGGATGGTCTCCCCCATCGTCCGCTCAAGGCTGCGCATGGCCTGTGGCATCTCCACCAGATGTTGCCATGACGGCTGCTGCTGCTCCAACATGCCCTATGCTATTGACAAGAGAGGGTCATCAGTAGCCTGGGGCTCAGCATGGGCCTGGCCACCCACAGCCTCCAAATGTCAGGGGCCTCAGCTGTCTCTACCTCAGTCAGCTGCTCGAGCGCATGTGCAGTGCTTTCACTAGCGCATTCCCACCAAGGTGAAAGTATCTGCGCTGGTGGAAGGTGCAGGGGTGTCATGGGACACTGCGTCCTCTGAGCATGGCTCTTCCTCAGAAGTGCGGGAGGAGTCCTGGGTCGTTGGGTTGGATTCAGAGCGTTGACCTGCAAGATACAATGTGAAGAGCACACTGTCAGTCTTTATGGTGCGCACGCAACAATTGTCTCAAACAATAAAATTTTCACACTGATCATTGTGTATATCAAATGGCTGTCTGTTCAACCAGGACCCCAATCTCAACGTCACCAACGGAACGGTCCACATGGATTTGCACGAGTTCCAGAGCCTCCTCCTCAGCCTGTATCAGTGGTCGCACATCTGGCACTCCTCCACCAGTCCTGTTTGCCTCCCGTGCACTATGGGCCCTCTTTGCCTGGAGGAGCAAGGAGGCAGAGATTAAGCATTGCAAAGCAACAACACGACACATGTCATAACAGGGGTGCTGGGCCCAAAGTTGGGAAAGGCTCAGCCTGCTCTACTGAGTGAGCCTGTCATATAGGTGTCATGCTCTGAGCAGCAGACAATGGTGAGTTCTTTCATACATGTATGTAACATCATTCCTCCCTGCCCGACCTCCCTGTCTTTGGCATGGCAGTGGCACACATGTGCCACTCTGTGTGGGGACACCCAGGTTCAGAGGAGCCATGAAACAAAGTGCCACTTGCCGAGGGCAAGAGATCGTTCACCCTGTTGCAGCACTGCACCCAGTCCCAGTGACTGGGCCCATGGCTACTAACCTCCTCTGCCATCTCCACCCAGGCTTGCTTGGTCAGGCAGGAGGGCCTCTTCTTACCATTGCTGGGGAAAAGGACCTCCCGCCTTGCCCGCACAGCCTGGAGGAGACTGAGCAGGGAGGCATCGCTGAACCGAGGGGTCACCCTGGATCACGCCTCTGCCTTCTTCTGAATGTTCAACGGACCTCGGTCTCAACAGGTTTCGC
This sequence comes from Heterodontus francisci, assembly GCF_036365525.1. Lineage (NCBI taxonomy): Eukaryota > Metazoa > Chordata > Chondrichthyes > Heterodontiformes > Heterodontidae > Heterodontus > Heterodontus francisci. The sequence continues at coordinate 6,174,797 of NC_090378.1, read as the reverse complement.
AACAATCTTCACTTCGCAGCTGCAGCAGCAAGGTTGTATTTCTGATTTGTAAGTAATGCAGGGCTGGCTGTCGTTTAATTAGGACGCCAGCACCTGCTTTCCTGTCCCTGGCGCCGATCACGGCAGCATCTACCCCACCCCTAAACGTCATTGGTGGGGGGGTGGTTGCAGCACAACCCGTGCACGTTAATGATCTGCCGTGCTGAATATCGCAGCGGCTCTGTGATGAGCAGTCCACCCATTTTTGGAGCTTGCCGTGATTGGCGGCGCCCTTATAAAATCCAGCCCAAGGTCTCAGAATAAGGGATCGACCTTGTAGGGCTAAGATAAAAAGACATTTATTCACTGAGAAGGTTGTGAATCCTTGGAATTCTCTACCCCACAGAGCTGTGGATGCTCAGTCTATAAGTATATTCAAATTGAGATCGATAGGATTTTTAGACACTAAAGAAATCAAGGGATAAGGGGAGAGGGTGGAAAAGTGGCGTTGATGTAGAAGTTCAGCCATGACCTTACTGAATGGCAGAGCAAGCTTCAGGGGCCGTCTGGTCTACTCCAGCTCCTATTTCTTATGTTCACATTCTATCTTTGAAACATGTACACTGAAATATATGTACTGTCTACTTCTTACTTCTTAGGCAGTTCCTTGGGATAGAGGGTGACCTGCTTCCACTGCCGCTCAATGGGTTCTGAGATGGCTGATAAGTGTAATGCATGATCTGCAGACTCTGCTACATGAGGGGCAGATGGTGCTTGAAGGGTTAAGTAGATGAGTAGCTTGGAGGTTTGTGTGCTCCCTCCAATGCCTCGACTTCGTCTCCGCATGTTCCCAGGTGTAAGATGCCTGCCCGAATGAGCTTTCTCCATCGAGGATGATCACGAGCCAGGGACTCCCAGGAGTTGACAAGAATGTCTGATCTCTTCAGGGATGCTTGGAGGAAATCTCTAAAGTGTTCCTGCTGTCCTCCTGGGAGTCTCCTGCCACAACCAAGTTCTGAGTCGAACAGCTGCTTCAGGAGTCTGGTGTCAGGCATGGGAACAACATGTCCCGCCCAACAGCTCAGGTTTTGGGAAATTAGTGCTCCAATGCTGTGCAGGTTGGCTTGAGAAAGGACACTGCTGTTGGGCCGCCTTTCTTGCCACTGGATCTGGAGGATCTTGCACAGGCACCTCTGGTTGTACTTCTCCAGTGCTTTGAGGTGTCTGCTGTAGGTTGTCTAAGTCCCTGAAGCAGATAGAAGTGCAGGGATCACGGCTTCCCAGTAAACAATGATCTCAGTCTCTGTAGGTAGGCAGTGGCGTAGTGGACTAGTAACCCAGAGACCCAGGGTATTTCTCTAGGGACATGGGTTCGAATCCCACCATAGCAGAAGGTGGAATTTGAATTTAATTAATAAATCTGGAATTAAAAGCTAGTCTAATGATGGCCATGAAACCATTGTCGATTTTTGTAAAAACCCATCTGGTTCACTAATGTCCTTCAGGGAAGGAAATCTGCTGTCCTTACCTGGTCTGTCCTACATGTGATTCCAGACCCACAGCAATGTGGTTAACTCTTACATGCCCTCTGAAATGGCCTAGCAAGTCACTCAGTTGTACCTAACCGCTACGAAGTCAATAAAAAGGAATTAAACCGGACGGGCCACCCGGCATCGACCTAGGCACCAGAAACGACAATGGCAAACCCAGCCCTGTCGACCCTGCAAAGTCCTCCTTACTAACAACTGGGGCTTGTGCTTAAGTTGGGAGAGCTGTCCCACAGACTAGTCAAGCAACAGCCTGACATAGGCATACTCACGGAATCATACCTTACAGACAATGACCCAGACACTGCCATCACCATCCCCGGTTATGTCCTGTCCCACTGGCAGGACAGACCCACCAGAGGTGGTGGCACAGTGGTATACAGTATGGAGGGAGTTGCCCTGGGAGTCCTCAACATCGACTCCGGACCCCATGAAGTCTCATGGCATCAGGTCAAACATGGGCAATGTAACCTCCTACTGATTACCACCTACCGCCCTCCCTCAGCTGATGACTCAGTACTCCTCCATGTTGAACACCACGGAGGAAGCACTGAGGGTGGCAAGGGCACAAAATGTACTCTGGGTGGGGGACTTCAATGACCATCACCAAGAGTGGCTCGGTAGCACCACTACTGACCCTGCAGGCCGGGTCCTAAAGGACACAACTGCTAGACTGGGTCTGTGGCAGGTGGTGAGGGAACCAACACGAGGGAAAAACATACTTGACCTCGTCCTCACCAATCTGCCTGCCTCAGATGCTTCTGTCCATGACAGTATTGGTAGGAGTGACCACCGCACAGTCTTTGTGGAGACGAAGTCCCGCCTTCACATTGAGGATACCGTCCATCGTGTTGTGTGGCACTACCACCATGCTAAATGCGATAGATTTTGAACAGATCTAGCAATGTAAAACTGGGCATCCATGAGGCGCTGTGGGCCATCAGCAGCAGCAGAATTGTACTCAACCACAATCTGTAACCTCATGGCCCGGCATATCCCCCATTCTACCATTACCATCAAGCCAGGAGACCAACCCTGGTTCAATGAAGAGTGCAGGAGGGCATGCCAGGAGCAGCACCAGGCATACCTCAAAATGAGGTGTCAACCTGGTGAAGCTACAACACAGGACTATCTGCGTACCAAACTGTGTAAGCAGCATGCGATAGGCAGAGCTAAGCGATCCCTTAACCAACGGATCAGATCTAAGCTCTGCAGTCCTGCCACATCCAGCCGTGAATGGTGGTGAACAATTAAACAACTAACTGGAGGAGGTGGCTCCACAAATATCCCCATCCTCAATGATGAGGGAGTCCAGCACATCAGTGCGAAAGATAAGGCTGAAGCATTTGCAACAATCTTCAGCCAGAAGTGCTGAGTTGATGATCCATCTCAGCCTCCTCGTGAAGTCCCCAACATCACAGATGCCAGACTTCCGCCAATTCGATTCACACCGCGTGATATCAAGAAACGAATGAAGGCACTGGATACTGCAGAGGCTGTGGACCCTGACAATATTCCGGCAATAGTACTGAAGACCTGTGCTCCAGAACTTGCCACGCCCCTAGCCAAGCTGTTCCAGTACAGCTACAACACTGGCATCTACCCTGCAATGTGGAAAATTGCCCAGGTATGTCCTGTACACAAAAAGCAGGACAAGTCCAAACCGGCCAATTACCGCCCCATCAGCCTACTCTCAATCATCAGTAAAGTAATGGAAGGTGTCATCAACAGTGCCATCAAGCAGTACTTGCTTAGCAATAACCTGCTCAGTGATGCTCAGTCTGGGTTCTGCCAGGGCCACTCAGCTCCTGACCTCATTACAACCTTGGTTCAAACATGGACAAAAGAGCTGAACTCAAGAGGTGAGGTGAGAGTGACTGCCCTTGACATCAAGGCAGCATTTGACCGAGTATGGCATCAAGGAGCCCTCACAAAACTGAGGTCAATGGGAATCAGGGGGAAAACCTTCTGCTGGCTGGAGTCATACTTAGCGCAAAGGAAGATGGCTGTGGTTGTTGGAGGTCAATCATCTCAGCTCCAGGACATCACTGCAGGAGTTCCTCAGGGTAGTGTCCTAGGCCCAACCATCTTCAGTTGCTTCATCAATGACCTACCTGCAATCATAAGGTCAGAAGTGGGGATGTTCGCTGATAATTGCACAATGTTCAGCACCATTTGTGACTCCTCAGATACTGAAGCAGTCCGTGTAGAAATGCAGCAAGACCTGGACAATATCCAGGCTTGGGCTGATAAGCGGCAAGTAACATTAGCGCCACACAAGTGCCAGGCAATGACCATCTCCAACAAGACAGAATCTAACCATCTCCCCTTGACATTCAACGGCATTACCATCGTTGAATCCTCCACTATCAACATCCTAGGGGCTACCATTGACCAGAAACTGAACTACAAGAGCAGGTCAGAGGCTAGGAATTCTGAGGCGAGTAACTCACCTCCTGACTCCCCAAAGCCTGTCCACCATCTACAAGGCACGTCAGGAGTGTGATGGAATACTCTCCACTTGCCTGGATGGGTGCAGCTCCAACATTCAAGAAGCTCGACACCATCCAGGACAAAGCAGCCCGCTTGATTGGCACCTCATCTACAAACATTCACTCCCTCCAGCACCGACGCACAGTGGCAGCAGTGTGTACCATCTACAAGATGCACTGCATCAATGCACCAAGGCTCCTTAGACAGCACTTTCCAAACCCGCGACCTCTACCAACTAGAAGGACAAGGACAGCAAATGCATGGGAACACCTGCAAGTTCCCCTCCAAGTCACACACCATCCTGACTTGGAACTATATCGCCGTTCCTTCACTGTCGCTGGGTCAAAATCCTGGAACTCCCTTCCTAATAGCACTGTGGGTATACCTACCCCAAATGGACTGCAGCGGTTCAAGAAGGCAGCTCACCACCACCTTCTCAAGGGCAATTAGGGATGGGCTATAAATTCTGGCCTAGCCAGCGACGCCCACATCCCAGAATGAATAGGATGGGCTATAAATTCTGGCCTAGCCAGCGACGCCCACATCCCTGAATGAATAATTTTAAAAAAAGTTTTGAGATCCTGATCCTCAAATACTCTCTTCCTCAGTCGGCCAAAGACTGAGCTAGCACATTGGAGGCAATGATGAACCTCATCATCTATGTCTGCCTTCACTGACTGTGTCATCCCACCAACCCTCTTCTCCATTTTCCTCCCTGCAATGCTACAACTCACCTCCAACAAACTACCCGCAGTCGTGGAGATAATCTTCAGAACAGACGGGAAACTGTTCAACCTATGCTGCCTTCAATCCAAAACAAAAATCACTCCAACCTCAGTCGTCGAGTTTTAGTATGCAGATGATGCTTGTGTGCACACAAGCTCCAGATCATTATCGACTCCTTCTCAGAAGCATATGAGAAAATGGATCTTTCACTTAATACTCAGAAAATGAAGGCCCTCTTGCAACCAGCTCCCACAACACATGTACTGTACACTACACAAATAACATAATATAGAATCATAGAACGATGCAGCACAGAATGAGGCCATTTGGCCCATCTTGCCTGTGCTGGCTCTTTGAAAGGGCTATCCAATTAGTCTCTCTTTCCTTCTTCTAGTATTTATCCAATTCCCTTTTGAAAGTTTTTACTGAATCTGCGTCCACTGCCCTTTCAGGCAGTGTACTCCAGACCACAACACACTGCATAAAATAAATTCTCCTCATCTCCCCTCCAGTTCTTTTGCCAGTCACCTTAAATCTGTATCCTCCGGTTACCGACCCTTCCACCACTGGAACCAGCTTCTCCTTATCTACTCTGACCCTTCTACCACTGGAACCAGCTTCTCCTTATCTACTCTATCAAAAACCTTCAAGATTTTGAACACCTCTATTAAATCTCCCCTTAACCTTCTCCGCTTTAAGGGGAATAATCCCAGTTTCTCCACAAAACTGAAGCTCCTCATCCCTCGCACCATTCTAGTAAATCTCCTCTGCACCCTCTCCAGGGCTTTTCCATCTTTTTACAACGATGTGTTGCAATTGAGAATAACCTCATTAAAAAAAATTACCTTCCACATGGTAGAGCATGGCTTTCCAACCCGAACCCGACGGGACCCGACGACCTGTCGGGTTCAGGTCAGGTTGCTCTTCCGGGTCCAGCATTCGGGCTTGGGTCGGGTCAGGCCGGGTCGGACACACTCTGACAGCCTTGCGTTACAATTGTGTTCGTGAAACACTGGAAACCGCAGATCTTTTGAAGTGTGCTTCCTACTCTGCTTAGTATTTCAACTTACTGTGTACTAACTAATAAACGGTTCTTGCATACATTGCAGCAGAACTCAGCCCCAGGCTCATAATTATCCCGTAAGCCCTTTCTTGCCCTTTCCTGATTCTAGGGGTGTTGAAGGTCTTTGAAATTTTAATCTTAATGAAATATTTACAATGTAATCAGTTTCTGCACTGTTATGTAATAAGATGTTTTTAATGAGTTATATTTTTCATTGACACAAATTTAACCTTTTTGTGTTTTCGTTTATCTCTTGGTTTTCCTTCACGCTTTGTATTCTTGGCGACAAAAGCAGCTTAACAGCTTCAATCTGCATGAATAGGAACTTGTCCCTTTTCGTTAATTACAGTTTTGAAATGAATTGACTGCATCCCGTTAGGAGTTGGCAAGACTTCTCGTGCCTGCCTCAAAACGTACTGTATTGAATAAAGAATGTAAAGTAAAGGAGGCTTGTAAGTTAAAATAAGAGATTTAAGGGTAAAGACAACGAATTATGCTCTGAATTTGGAATATATTTATTAAATGTCAGACCTGATAAATCGTTGCTTTTAGTTTAATGTGGCCTCAGTGTATATGGATAATTAATGAAATTAAGAAGCATTTTCTATATACAAAGCTGAGCATTAGTACTTAATAGTTGATATATAATTTCAAATATATTTTAATTTCTTAATTCATGTGACACCGCTAAATATGAAGCAGTCTTAAATCAGTTAATATTTTTGTTTGTAAAATCTGACCTACCGGATTAAAATATTAAATCAAGAAGGGACATTTCAAAGATTACTGGACTAGTAATCCAGAAGCCTCGACTCATGATCCAGTGATAGCCAAGGCGTCAAGGCGGGAAACACTCCGCAATAGTCTGCAGTGAACGATTCCATCATAGATCACAACCTCTTTAATATAGGAATGTATATTTTATAATAATTAATCACTCAGGACCTTCCTGGTCGCTGCATCTCAGCTGCTCACTGGATAAACTTGCAACAAGTATTTCAACCTGTAAAGCAGGAGTCTAGGTAATATATAATGATACGTTCTGAGCCTTCAGGCAATGCTGTTTTTATTTTAAGCAATACAGATACTGGTATAGTGCGGGACAACCTGTCTGGGCACAACTCCATGGGCATCTGTTTAACTAGTGACCAAACAATCACTAACTTCTATGGTAACAATCTTCGGCTCACCACCTTCGGTATGTGGCTCCAATCTTAATGTACTTTTTAAACAATCTTTCAGGTCCAGTCACAGTTTTTGTTGCTTATCTGCACAAGCTTAAAAAGTGAAAAACGGAAGCTAGGTTAACTCAACATTCTGGTGGTCGGGTCGGGCGCAGGAAAAAATGAAAGGAGTCGGGCCGGGTCGGATTTCATTTGCAGACTCGAGCAGGCCTTTACCAATTATAGGTGCAATAAAAATGTAAATAACATAAATATCATTCAATCATAGCTCCTGAATACGGAAAGCCAATTGGCAGCAAGTATTGATTCTCACAGGTATGCTACTAATGATGGCATAACACTTAATGTGATGTCACAAAGGACTCACCCACAAACAAAATGGGGGACTGCAAAACCAGACAAATAGTGAGTACCACAGCTATTTTAAAGAAAATAAAGACTCACATTTCTACAGCACTTTACACAACCTCAGGGCATCCCAAAGTGCTTTACAGCCAATGAGGTACTTTTGAGGTGTAATTACTGTCGTAATGTAGGAAATACGACAGGCAATTTGTGCACAGCAAGCTCCCACAAACAGTAATGAGATAATAACTAGATAATCTGTTTTAGTGATGTGAATTGGCCAGGACTGTGGGGAGAACTCCACTGCTCTTCTTCAAAACAGTACCATGGGATATTTTACATCCATCCAAGAGGGAAAATGGGGCCTTGCTTTAACATCTCATCTGAAAGACAGAACCTGTGACAGTGCAGCAGACACCCTCAGTAACTGCATGAGAATGTCAGCCTAGTTTATGCTCTCAAGGCTCTGCAGAGGACTTGAACCCACAAACTTCTGATTCAGAGGCAAGAGTGTCATCAACTGAGTTACAGCTGATATAAAGATACCAAACAGCTAACTACTAGCTTTCAAACTTCAGGCATTGCATTACAGTGGGGTTTGAATTACATTGGATGCTATTTTTGGCTCATAGGTTCATGTGTTCTCATTAAATTACTGTTTGTGCATTTATACTAAAAATGGTGCAGAGGAAATAGAGCCCTCCCAATGCTTTACAATTCTATCTATCTAAAAGCCTATAAAATACTATGATTCATATTAGCAATCAGGTTCAGCAAGATACACTTTCAAATCATTCTCTGCGCCTCAGATTTTCCTCAGAGGCATTGTGGTTTTGAATCAAAGCCAAGTTCATGACATGTAAGACTGTATGTTAATCTAAATCACAGAAACATACAGCACAGAAGGAGGCCATTTGACTGATCATGCCTCTGCCAGCTCTTTGAAAGAGCTATCCAATTAGTCCTACACCCCTGCTCTTTCCCCATAGTCCTGCAATTTTCTTCCCTTCAAGTACTTACCCAATTCCCTTTTGAAAGTTTCTGCTGAATTTGCTTCCATCATGCTTTCAGGCAGTGCATTCCAGGTCACAACAACTCACTACATAACACAAAATTCTTATCCCACCGCACCCACCCCCCCCACCCCCCCCCCCTACTTTGGCCAGTCAGTTTAAAGCCGAAGGGCCTGTACTGTGCTGTATAACTTTATGACTCTAAAACTGTGTCCTCTGGTTACCGACCCTCCTTTGAAACAGTTTCTTCCAATCTACTAGGCATAAAGAAGATGTTTCCAATTGTGCGGGGATTCCAAAGCTAGGGGCCATAAATATAAAAGCAAAATACTGCGAATGCTGGAAACTTGAAAACAGAAAATGCTGGAAATACTCATCAGATCTGGCAGCACCTGTGGAAAGAGAAACAGTTATGTTTCAGGTCAATAATCTTTCATCAGAACTGGAAAAAGTTAGAAATGCAATAGGTTTTAAGAAGGTGAAATGGGGGAGGGTAGAAAAAAAGCAAAAGGGAAAGTCTGTGATAGGGTGGATCTCAGGAGAGATTAAATGACAAAATAGTTTCCATACAGTCAGCATGGATTTGTTAAGGGAAAATTGTGTTTAACGAATTTTCTGGAGTTTTTTGAAGAGGTAACTGTCATGCACACAGAAAGTGTCATGATACAAATTATGGACTAAATCTGAAGAGTTATAAAAAACTGACTGTGTCTTTTAAAAATGACCTTTATTTTAAAAAAGTGAACAATGGTCCAAAATGGCCACCGAAGAAAAAAGGGATTGGCCTTTGTGGATTCAAACTGTCTGACAGGGACAAAGGAAAAATATTCAAACCTAAGAGGTGTCAACTGCATCTATCTTAAAACATTCCAGAATTGAATGTCTTCTTCTGAAACAAAGAAGGTGTGAAGTAGCCACTTCCTGGGCCATTGTGCATCGCCATGGGAAAGAGACCAGAGTGTCTCCTACCAGCAGGTGAGAAGTAACACAGATTTACCTTTAACAAAAACAGACTAGATAGAGGCTCCACAGAGAAAGAGAAAGAAAAAGCAGCATCCAGCAGGTTGTTTTCCAGCAAATCAGAAGGCACATGCCTTGCTGTCGAATCCTAACCTACACTAGACAGCACTGAACCAAAAGTGATCCACCATCTTCAGCTAAGATTTCAATCAAGAGAGAAACCTACAATCATCTCAGGCCTCCACCCAACGAGAACTCAATTTCCAAGAGGATTCAACAGGTTTATCATGACCTGCCCCCACTGAAAATCACTTTCCCCTTTTTCCCTCTGTCTGTCTCGTGTGTGTGTGTGAGTGCGTGAGCGAACGAATGCGTGAGCGGATATGATTATGACAATTTCAGGATAAGACGCGTTGATTAATAAACAATTGATTTTCTGTTTTTTAAACCTACAAGAAAATCTGTCACTGTCTATTTATTTGAAAAATAAAACAACAAGGGCTAAAACCTTAATAACAGAACTCATTTGCTGCGGTCAGGTGGGGAGTTGAACAATGGAAACCACCCATATCACACTAAGTGGCCGTAACATAACAACGAGGACTGATGAGGGTAATGCTGTTGATGTGGTGTACATGGACTTCCAAAAGGCATTTGATGAAGTGCCACACAACAGACTTGTGAGAAAAGTTACAGCTCATGGAATAAAAGGGACAGTAACAACATGGATACGAAATTCAGTGAGTGGTAGGAAAGAGAGAGTCGTGATTAATGGACGTTTTTTTGGACTGGAAGAAGGTTTGTAGTGGAATTCCCCAGGGGTAATCCCCTTGCTCTTCCTGATATACATTAATGACCTAGACCTTGGTGTACAGGGCACAAATACAAAATTTGCAGATGACACGAAACTTGGAAGGATTGTGAACTGTAAGGAAGATACTGCGGAACTTCAAAAGGATATAAACAAGTTGGTGGAATGGGCAAAGAAGTGGCAGATGAAGTTCAATGTGGAGAAGTGTAAAGTGATACATTTTGGTAGGAAGAACATGGAGACAATATAAAGGGTACAACTCTAAAGCAGGTCCAAGAGTAGAGGGACCTAGGTGTATATGTGTGTAAGTCATTGAAGGTGGCAGGACAGGTTGAAAGAGTAGTTAATAAAGCATACAGTATCGTAGGCTTTATTAATAGACTTGTATAAAACACTGGTTGGGCCTCAACTGGAGTACTGCGCCCAGTTCTGAGCGCCAGATTTAAGGAAGGATGTGAAGGCATTGGAGAATGCAGAAAAGATTCGAGAGAATGGTTCCAGGGATGAGGAACGTCATCTGCAAAGATAGAATGGAGAAGTAGGGACTGTTTTCCTTGGAGAAGAGAAGGCTGAGGGGAGATTTGATAGAGGTATTCAAAATCATGAGGGGTCTGGTCAGAGCAGATAGGGAAAAACTATTCCCACTTGTGAAAGGATCAAGAACGAGAGGGCACAGATTTAAGGTAATTGGCCAAAGAAGCTAAGGTAACATGAGTAAAAACTTTTTCATGCAGCGAGTGGTTAGGATCTGGAATGCATTACCAGAGAGTGTGGTGGAGGCAGGTTCAATCGGGGCATTCAAAACAGAATTAGATAGTTATCTGAAAAAGAAGAATGTGCAGGGTTATGGAGAGGTGGTGGGGGAATGGCACTAAGTGAACTGCTCACTCGGAGAGCTGGTGCAGACATGATGGGCTGAATGGTCTCCTTCTATGCTGTAACAATTCTGTGATGCTGAGTTGCTAATGCAGGGCCAAAGAGAGTGATAATGAGACAGGTAAATAAAGAAAAGATGTGTCTAGAAGAGGTGTGAATGGCAGAATGATGAACAGCTGTCGCACAAAAGTAAAACAAGAGAAAAACAAGAGGACCAAAGCATGCAACAAGAAAGAAAACAAATTGGGAGCAGAAGATTATGGTCTGAAGTTGTTGAACTCAAATGTTGAGTCCGGAAGGCTATAAAGTGCCTAACTGAAAGATGAGTTTCTATTCCTCGAGTTTGTACTGAGCTTCATTGGAACAATGCAGTAGGCTAAGGACAGAGAGGTCAGCGTCAGAGCAAGGTGGAGAATTAAAATGACAGGCGACCGGAAGCTCAGGGTCATGCTTATAGGCTGAACTGAGGTATTCCGCAAATCCACCCAATCTGTGTTTGGTCTCCCCGAAGTAGAGCAGACAGCATTGTGAGCAACAAATGCAGTGTATTAAATTGAAAGAAGTACACATAAATCGCAGTTTCACCTGGAAGGAGTGTTTGGGGCCTTGGACAGTGTGGAGAGAGGATGTAAAAGGGTAGGTGTAGCATCTGCTGCACTTGCATGGAAAGGTACTACGGAAAGGGCACAGGCTGTTAGGGTGGTGGGGGAGGGGGGGGAGGAACAGTCCCTTTGGAATGCTGAAAGGAGATAACTTTTTTTTTATTCTTTCATGGGATGTGGGCGTCGCAGGCCAGGCAGGCATTTATTTGCCCATCCCTAATTGCCCTTGAACTGAGTGGCTTGTTAGGCCAACATGTTTGGTGATGGCATTATACTAGAGGTGGCGGAAATGGTGGAAAAATCTGTTGAATACAGAGGCTGGTGGGGTGGAAGATGAGAACATGGGGTACCCTATCATGGCTCTGAGAGGGAGGGAAAGGGGTAAGAGCAGAAATGCAGAAAATGGGTCGGATACGGTCAAGGTGGCACGATGCCACCACCAACCACATCATCCAGTGTTAACTACACTGGGTGGGGGGGAGGGGATCCTTGGGTGAGGAAAAAGGAAGACATATCAGGACCACTGGTATTGAAGATTGCGGCATCAGAACAGATGCGACAGAGATGGGAAAACTGGGCGAATGGAATGGGAGTCCTTACATGAATCAGAAGTGTGAGGAAGTTTAGTCAAGGTAACTGTGGGAGTCAGTGTGCTTATAATGACTATCATTTGATAGCCTATCCCCAGAAATGGAAACACAGAAATCGAGGAAGGTAAGGGAAGAGTCAGAGATGGATCATGCGAAGATGAGAGAAGGGTGGAAATTTGAAGCAAAGTTGATGAAGTTTTCCAGTGCAGGGACACATCAGGAAATGGCACCCAATACAGTCATCAAAGTACCAGATAAAGAGGTGAGGGATAGTCCCAAGTAAGACTAGAATAAGGAATGTTCCACATATCCCACAAAAAGGCAGGCATAGCTAGGACCTATGCTAGTACCCAAAGCAAAACCTTTGATTTGGATGAAGTAAGTTGAGTTAAAGGAGAAGTGCTGCTGGATAGAGACTGGTTGGGCCTCCGTTCAAGGAAGAAGCAGAGAGCCCCAAGACCATCCTGGTGGGGGATGGAGGTGTAGAAAGACTCCCACAGCTACCTCGACCACACTTCCTCATACCCTGATTCCTGGAACCACTCCATTCCATCTCACAGGTTCTCTGTCTCCGTCGCAACTATTCTGATAAAACCTTCCATACCAGTGCTTCTGATAGGGCTTCCTTTTTCCTCAACCGAGGATTCCCCTCCACCACGGTTGACAGAGCCCTGGACCATGATGTCTGTCCCATTTCCCACACTTCTTTTCTCACCCCTTCTTCTCCCTCCCAGAGTTACAATAGTGTTCTCCTTGTCCTCACCTTCCATTCCACCAGCCTCCGTATTCAACAGATCATCCTCCACCATTTTCATCACCTCCAGCATGATGCCACCACCAACCACATCATCCACTTTCAGCATTCTGAAGGGACATTTTGCCTCCATGACACCCTGGTCCACTCTTCAATCACCCCAAACACTTTTCGCATGGCACCTTTCCATGCAAGCGCAGGAGATGCAACACCTGCCCTTTCACTTCCTTCATCCTCACCGTCCAAAGCCCCAAACATTCCTTCCAGGTGAAAATGCAATTTACGTATACTTCTTTCAATTTAGTATACTGTATTGGCCGCTCACAGTGCAGTCTGCTCTATACTGGGGAGATCAAACGCAGATTGGTGACTGCTATGCAGAACACCTCCATTCAGTTCACAAGCATGACTCTGAGCTTCTGGTGGCCTGTCATTTTAATTCTCTATCTTGCTCTGACGCTGACCTCCTCAGCCCTCTGCAGTGTTCCAATGAGGCTTAACGCAAGCTTGAGGAACAACACCTCATCTTTCCATTAGCCACTTTATAGCCTTCAGGACTCAACAATGAGTTCAACAATTTCAGACCATAATCTCTGCTCCTGTTTTATTTCCTTTTCTTGTTTTCACTTTTTTGCCAGAAATAAATAAATTCAATAGAGAATTCAGGAGAAATTTCTTCAACCAGGGAGTGGTGAGAATGTGGAACTCAATACCATGAAGAGTGGTTGAGGCCAATAGTATAGATGCATTTAAGGGAAAGCTCAATAAGCATTATGAGGGAAAAGGGAATTGAGCATTATGCTGATAGTTATAAGAGGAAGGACTGGAGAAAGGAATAGAACAATATACTGAAGGGTGAGATGAAGTAGGATGAGGGAAGGCCCACGTGGAGCATAAAAACTGGCACTAACTTGTTAGACTGAGTGATCTGTTTCTGTGCTGTAAGTTCTATCAAAAACGCTATCAAAAACTCTATTATCCAATGTACATTTTTGCTTTGATAACAATACAAATTTAGAAACACGCAAGTAACTACTGGAACTGAGAAAGAATATGCCCATATTGTTTTTGGATAAAAGACAAAAAATAAGATCATTATCAGTGAACCTGAATGACCGGTTTGGGGAGTACGAAGTTTGCAGGTGGGTCTTGTATTGCGACTGCTGCTGGTTGTGGACACGGGTGTCTTCCCTATTCTGGTATCATCAAAACCCTTCAGTGAAGAACTGCTCTGTGCCGAGGCAGCAGTAAACAGGCTTCTATTCCCTGCATTTGAACTTTTATCACCAAAGTATGATTCTGCCAAAACAAAAATGAAGGTGGGTTATAACAAAAATATCCACTAACAACTTAGATTTATATATTAGCTTTAATGTAAGTGAAATACTCAAAGGCACTTCACAGGAGCATTATCAGATAAAATTTGATACTGAGCCACATGAGAAGATATTGGAACTGGTTTGGTTTTAAGGACCATCTTAAAAGAGGTTAAGAAAGCCTATGGGATACTTGGCTTTGTGATAGGGGCATTGAGTACAAAAACAAGGAAGCCATGTTAAACTTTTACAAAGCACTGGTTAAGTCTTAGCTGGAATATTGTATCCCATACTGGGCACCACACTTTAGGAAGGATGTCATAGAGCAGACTTACTAAAATGGTACCAGGGATGAGGAACTTCAGTTATGTGGAGAGACTAGAGAAGCTGGGACTTTTCTTCGAGCAGAAAAGTTAGGGAGAGGTTTAATAGAGGTATTCAAAATTGCGGGGTGTTGATAGAACAAGTAGGCAGATACTAATTTATCTGGGAAGTGAGTCAATAACGAGAAGTCATAGCTTTAAAATAATTCACAAAAGAACTAGAGGGGAAATGAGAATAAATTTCTTCATAAAGAGGATTGTTAAGATCTGGAACACACTACCTGAGAGGCAGAATCCGATTCTATTGAAACCTTTCTAAGGGCAACTGGACACATACCTGAACAGGACTAATTTGAAGGGTTAGAGAGAAAAAGCTGGGGAGCAGAACTAAATTGGGCAGTTCTTTTAAAGAACTGGCCTATCATGCCGAATGACCTGCTTTTGTGCTGTATGATTTTATGCTTCTCTATGAATGAAGATGAAGAGAAGCTGAGAGGTTTAGGAAGGGAATTCCAGAGCTTAGGACTTAGATGGCTGAAGGCATGGCCACCAAATGTAAAGGGAGTGGAGGATGCATAGCTTACCAGAATTAGATTTATGAAACACTTAAGTAAAACAACCCAAGGTGTTCCATAAGGGAGTTATCAGACAAAATGTGACACCGAGCCACATATGATTATCAAGTGTGACCAAAAACTTGGTTTTAAGGAGTGTCTTAAAGTTGGAGAGAGAGGTGAAGAGGTTTAAGGAAGGAATTCCAGAGTTTAAGTTGTAGGCATCTGACGGTATGGTCGCTAACAGTGGAATGAACAAGTGGCCAGACAAAACTGGAGGAGTGCGAAGATCTGGGAGGGTCGCAGGGCTGGAGGAGGTTACAGAGATAGGGAGGGCTGAGGCAGTACAGGGATTGAAAACAAAGATAATTTTAAAATTGGAGGCACTGTCGGACTAGAAGCCAAAGACACGTTCCAGTTGGGTTGGGCGTTGGGGCAGTAAATGCTTCATCCTCTTCCAGCTGAGGGTGAGAGTGCGGGTAGTGTGGTATAACTGGCGTCCAGAAGACCCTAGGACATGAGGAAAGCACACCATGGGGGGGGATGGGGGCACCGCCCGCGGGTTCAATCAGACCCAGGGGATGCGCGCTCCCAAAAACAGCCTCTCAACTGGAGCGCGCACCGAGCCGTGGGCGGGAGCGCGCGGAAGTAGGTCACGTGAAGCAAAACGGGCGATGAAAGGTGTGTGGCACCGCACCGGGAGCGGACTCGGAGGCGCGGCCTTGCGGCGCTCCCTCTCACCTCTGGTGAGGCCGTTGTTGTCGCCGGAGCCGCCGCTGGGGGTGAAGCCGCTGGGAGCATGGCTCCGGGCCACCTCCGAGGCCGAAGCCGAGGCAGGCTTCCCGGTGGAGGAGCTGGAGCTTCGGCCTCCTCCGGCGCTGCGGGGAGTCTCCAGCAGCCCGAAGGCGTAGCGCGGAGGCCGGGCAGGCCCCGGTGGTGGGGTGGCGGCACCAGCCGCCGGCTCCTGAAACATCGGGCGGGAGAAACAGCGGCGGCAAAGATGGCGATGGCTTCGTGCTCGTTCTGCTGGCGACTGCGCAGGCGCGGCGCGGGGTTGAGCCACGTGACCACACCAGGCGCATGCGCATTGCTGAAACACGTGTTGTTCTTTCCAGTGGAATAATAGGTGGCATCTGAAGGGAGTTTATAGAGTGATTTCATATCTTTATTTTCAAAAAATGTTTACTCTTACAAATACAAAACTCTACCACAGGGAGTGGTTGAGGTGAATAGTATAGATGTATTTTAAGTGGGTTGGCATCCTTCCAGCTACAAAAGGTGACGGACATGCAGCAAACAATCCATTTAGGTGGGCTGTCTTCTCTTGGTGCACTTTTGTCAGGTGATGCTGTGAGTTGTTGTTTTTGATGTTGGCACCTGTTGCCAAGCTGCTGTAGCAACTGGTCATCGTGGTAGTGCACACCAGTCCATAGGATGTGACAGCATTTCCCTCTTTCGCTAGCTAGTGACTCCCAAGTGCAACAGTCAACATTTAGGGCCTTTATGTCACGCTTGCAAGCATCCTTGAAATGGAGCTTTGGGTGTCCCATTGGCCCCAGCTACTCACCATACAGAAAGTTCGTGGGTATGTGACCATCATTTCCAGCATCCGCAGTATTTTGCTTTTATTCCATCCTGTGGACGTGTCTGATCCACCGAAGCCGCCTCTGATTAGTGCCAACACACTTGAGAGCTCTGCCTTTGAGAGGACTGCCACATTTGTGATCTTGGCTGAGTTCAAGCTCTGTGGCTAGTTCATAAAACCCTGGACTAGCCAGTTAGTCATATGACCAGCTAGTTTAACCAGTTTGTGGATTGTATCACCTTAGCAGTCTGTGGAATGCACCTATTACACACAATACCTGGTGATCAAAGTCCATTTTAGGATAAGTGGATAAGGGAAGTAACCTCTCTTGTCCCTATTGGTATACAAATGTCCTCCATCCAAGTCCGGCAGCCCTTGTAATGGGCCTTTTTCCCAGCAACAATTTAAAATTTAATGTCCCTATGGTGAAATTAATATGCCTCATTCTTGGCAGCTGGGGGCCCAGCATGTCACTGTAATCTGTCAGTTGGTCAGAAGTGCCGTCTTTCAGATGAGATATTAAACGGAGACCCCCGTCTACCCAATCAAATGGATGTAAAAGACCCCTTGGAAATATTTTAAAGACAAGATGGGGAGTTCTCCTCTGTGTACTTCCCAATATTAATCCCTCAACCAATATCACTAAAATATACTATCTGGTCATCATTTCATTGCTGTTTGTGGGCCTTTTCTGTGTGCAAATTGGCTGCCATATTTCCTGCAATATAACACTGACTACACTCCAAAAGTATTTAAATGGCTGTAAAACACTTTGTGGAGTCATGAAAGGTACTAAAACTGTCAATCTTGGTCTTAAAATTCTAATTGACCAAGTATATCCCACCTTTTGTTTAAACTCCTTCATAGTCTTAGCCCTCCCTATCTCTGTTAACTCAACCAGCCCTACAATTGTCATTCCCCCCAAACATTTGTTCCTTTGACTCCAGTCCCTTATATCACACCCAGTGCTCACACCAACCACTTTGCCTCACCAATGGCAGCCACGCCTTCAGCCACCTAGACTGGGTTCAGGGCAGGAATAGTCGGGGTGGGGGGGGGGGGGTTCTTGGAGGGAGGATTAGCTTGGTGTGAAAGGGGAAGTAGCAGAGGATGATGCCAATCAGTGACAAAGCTGTCAATGAGCTCCTCACACTTCAAATCATAGAATGATACATCACTGTAGAGGGCTATTTGACCCATCATTCCGAAACCAGCTGTTTGAAAGAGTTAACCAAATAGTCCCACTCCCCCTGCACTTCTCTGTATTTCTATAAATTTTCCCCCTTCAAGTATTTATCCAATTCCCTTTTGAAAGTTAATACTGAATCTGCTTCTACTGCCCTTTCAGGAAGTGCATTCCAAATTGTAACTTGCTATGTAAAAATAAACCTCAAATCACCCCTGGTTCTTTTGCAAATTACCTTAAATCTGTGTCCTCTGGTTATCGACTGTTACAACCTCAGTGAGACTGTTAACGTTAAAATTAGAGATGAGCTCCCAGACCAATTTAGAGCATTGCACGACAAAATTTCACATTTTAAAATGTTATTATAACAACTAAACTAAAAGAAATCCCCAATTAACTAAATAGTACTTTGTAAGTAGCTGATACCCCAAATTAACAAAGAACAGTACAGCACAGGAACAGGCCATTTGGCCCTCCAAGCCTGTGCCGATCTTGATGCCTGCCTAAATTAAAACCTGCGCTTCCGGGGACCGTATCCCTCTATTCCCGTCCTATTCATATATTTGTCAAGATGTCTCTTAAACATTGCTATCGTACCTGCTTCCACCACCACCCCTGGCAGCAAGTTCCAGGCACTCACCACCCTCTGTACAAAGAACTTACCTCGCACATCCCCTCTAAACTTTGCCCCTTGCACCTTAAACCTATGTCCCCTAGTAACTGACTCTTCCACCCTGGGAAAAAGCTTCTGACTATCCACTCTGTCCATGCCGCTCATAACTTTGTAAACCTCTATCATGTCGCCCCTCCACCTCCGTCGTTCCAGTGAAAACATTCCGAGTTTATCCAACCTCTCCTCTTACAAAGAAAATTACTCATTAAAACATTTGAAAACCTCCCACCTCACTTATATATTACACAGTCCTCCTTGGTGGTGAAATCTTTGTGGTTAAAAGTCCCAAACTCCTCCCAGTTGCAATGGATTGGATCTCTTGGACCTGTCTCAAAGTAAATGTCCTCTTAGATTAGATTAGATTAGAGATACAGCACTGAAACAGGCCCTTCGGCCCACCGAGTCTGTGCCGAACATCAACCACCCATTTATACTAATCCTACACTAATCCCATATTCCTACCAAACATCCCCACCTGTCCCTATATTTCCCTACCACCTACCTATACTAGTGACAATTTATAATGGCCAATTTACCTATCAACCTGCAAGTCTTTTGGCTTGTGGGAGGAAACCGGAGCACCCGGAGAAAACCCACGCAGACACAGGAAGAACTTGCAAACTCCACACAGGCAGTACCCAGAATCGAACCCGGGTCCCTGGAGCTGTGAGGCTGCGGTGCTAACCACTGCGCCACTGTGTCGCCCCTTCTCTTCACTCACTTCTCCAAGCACTTTCGACCTAGAAGTCCATGAATAAGTTAATTCCAGCTGATCGTGTTGATATTTTCCTTCTCCGTGAACTTTGACTTTCAAAACAGGTTCAAGTCTTTGCAGCCTTTTGCTGTATCTTCTGAAAGCAGGTGTTCTCTCTCTTTCTCCCTTGAGGCTGCCACCACTGGTTGTCTTCCTTTCTTACAGCCTACTTTGAGGCTGCCACCACTGGTTTCCTTTCTTATAGCCTGTCTGCCATCAGAAAATCTGTTAAATTGATTTGGAATCAAAAGTCAATAGCTCATTGACCTTTTCCAATATGCAAAGTCCACAAGTCTGGCTTCAGCAGCACTACCCGGGCTTTCCATTATTTCCAGGTGTTAGCAGCTGCCATGAACACTTACACCCTCAGAATCACTGATTCCTTGTTAATGATCCAAGCGTCTGGGAGGATGAAACCCATTGTTCTTCAAGTGTTATACCCCTGCAGAATCTGTTTCCAAAAAAGTCTTTGATCTGTGTTCTCTGTTGTCCTGGTAATGAAGATTCCTACCTTGTCTTTAAGCAGAGTAGATATGAGGTCACTGACTTCTCTGACTCCATCTTAAACTTTTAAAAATCACAGTTTTTAAAACATAATCATGTTACAAAGTCCAGCATTCATAACACTGACCCTCCTGTCACTGGAAACACGTTCTCCTTATTCACTCTTATCAAAACCCTTCAAAATGTTGCATATCTCTATTAAATCTCTGCTAAACCTTCTCTGTTGTACGGAAAGCAACCCCAGCTTCTCCAGTATCTCCATGTAACTGCATCCCTGGTACCATCCTGGTGAATCTCCCTTAACCTTCTTTGCTCTAAGGAGAACCATGGCTTTTCGAGTTGTTCTGTTGCTGTTTCAAGTGGGCTGAAGGGGGAAGATAAGACAATTGATAATACAGAAAAGAAACCAGAGGTTATCTTTGCTCTCCAGGTTGATGCTAGAATATTGGATGGTTGATGTGACCCAGTTAGTATCTGATTGTTCCAGTGGCAATGGCAGCTCTCATTTCCAGTCTGGATTCTGCTGAGCCTGGCCCTGCTCTTTCCTATTCGACAAGCCAAGACAACATTTTAGGAGCAGAAGTGTTTTGAGATGGTTTTTGTTTTCCTAGCCAAAAGTCTAAATTCTTTCTGAAACTCTTTACAAACCACAATTACCAAATTCCTCAGGAATGCAGAAGTTCAAACATGCTAAGGAATCATTATTGGGGGTTCCAGTAATATAGCTGGAAATCTCTTTCTCTTTCAAACAGAGGCACATCAATGCACAGTTCCCAATTGGATTGATTCCCAACTGGCAGCTCTGATCCACTGGTAACAACTGTTCCATTCAGCAATATTTAATCCAACTTTCCTGTTTTTACAAATTTGTCCCAATATTGTATAATTGATTAGAACACAAGAACAAAGGAAATAGGATCAGGAGTAGGCACTACAGCCCCTCAAGCCTGCTCCACCATTCAATAAGGCTGTTCTTCTAACTCAACTCCACTTTGCCACACTATCCCCGTATCCCTTGATTCTCTTCATGTCCAAACATCTATCAAACGCAGTCTTCAATATTTTTTTTATTTGTTCATGGGATGTAGGCATTGCTGGCTAGGACAGTATTTATTGCCCATCTCTAATTGCCCATGAGAAGGTGATGGTGAGCTGACTTCTTGAATCGCTGCAGTCCATGTGGGGTAGGTATACCCACAGTGCTGTTTTTTTTTATTTATATGGCTACTCCAGTTTGTGGTCAATGGTAACCCCAGGAGGTTGATAGTGGGGGATTCAGCAATCATAATGCCATTGAATGTCAAGGGGAGATGGTTAAATTCTCTCTTGTTGGAGATGGTCATTGTCTGGCATTTGTGTGGCGGGAATGTTACTTGCCGCTTATCAACCCAAGCCTGGATATTGTCCTCGTCTTGCTGCATTTCTACACTGACTGCTTAGGTATCTGAGGAGTCACGAATGATACTGAGCATTGTGCAATCATCAGCGAACATCCCCACTTCTGACCTTATGATTGAAGGAATGTCATTGATGAAACAGCTGAAGATAGTTGGGCCTAGGACACTATCCTGAGTTTGTAGAATGTTGTTGTGACAGTTTCTTGGAGCAATACATTGTGGAACCGACTAGGAATAAAGCGATTTTAGATCTAGTATTGTGTAATGAGGCAGGGTTAATTAGTAATCTCATTGTAAAAAATCTACTGGAGAAGAGTGATCATAATACCATTGAATTCCATGTTAAGTTTGAAAGTGGCATGCTCCAATCACAAACAAGAATCTTAAACTTTATCAAAGCCAATTACATAGGTATGAGGGGAGAACTGGCTAAGATTGATTGAGTAAATAGACTAAAAGTTATGGTGGGAAACATTTAAAGAAACAATTCAAAATGTTCAACAAAAATATATTCTATTGAAATACGAAAGCTGAGCAAGAAAGACCCAAACATGTCTAACTCAGGAAGTTAAGGATAGTAATAGATTAAAAGAAGAGGCTTATAATGTTGCAAAGAACAGTACATACAAACATACGAATTAGGAGCAGACATAGGCCATTCGGCCCCTGAAGCCTGCTCCACCATTCAATAAGATCGTGGCCGATCTGTTTGTTTCGAATTCCACACTCCAATAATCTTTGATTCCCTTGCCTATCAAGAATCTATCTACCTCCGCCTTAAAAATATTCAATGATCCCGCCTCCACCACCTTCTGAGGCAGAGTGTTCCAAAGTCGCCCAACCGTCTGAGAGAAAAAATATTTCCTCGTCTCTGTCCTAAAAGGGTGATCCCTAATTTTAAAACAGTGTCCCCTAGTTCTGGACCCACCCACAAGAGGAAACATCCTTTCCACATCCACCTTGTCTAGACCGTTCAGGATCTTATATAATTCAATCAAGTCTCCCCTCACTCTTCTAAACTCCAGTGAAAACAAGCCCAGTCTGTCCAATCTTTCCTCATAAGACAAGCCGCTCATTCCAGGTATCAATCTAGTAAACCTCCTCTGAACCACCTCAACGCATTCACATCCTTCCTTTAATAAGGAGACCAAAACTGCACACAGTATTTGAGATGTGGTCTCACCAATGCCCTGTATAACCAATGCATAACATCCTTACTTTTATTTTCAATTCCTCTAGTAATAAAGGACAGCATTCCATTAGCATTCTTTATTACTTGCTGTACCTGCACACTTTTCTAGTAGTCTGAAGAGACCACGTCTGCTGACGAGGTCAAAGGCTTTGGTGAGATCAATGAAAGCAATGTAGAGGGGCATCTGTTGTTCACGGCATTTCTCCTGTATCTGACGAAGGGAGAACAGCATGTCAATAGTCGATCTCTCTGCACGAAAGCCACACTGTGCCTCAGGGTAGACGCGCTCGGCCAGCTTCTGGAGCCTGTTCAGAGCGACTCGAGCAAAGACTTTCCCCACTATGCTGAGCAGGGAGATTCCACGGTAGTTGTTGCAGTCACCGCGGTCACCTTTGTTTTTATAGAGGGTGATGATGTTGGCATCGCGCATGTCCTGGGGTACTGCTCCCTCGTCCCAGCACAGGCATAGCAGTTCATGTAGTGCTGAGAGTATAGCAGGCTTGGCACTCTTGATTATTTCAGGGGTAATGCTGTCCTTCCCAGGGGCTTTTCCGCTGGCTAGGGAATCAATGGCAACACTGAGTTCCGATTTGGTTGGCTGTATGTCCAGCTCATCCATGACTGGTAGAGGCTGGGCTGCATTGAGGGCAGTCTCAGTGACAGCATTCTCCCTGGAGTACAGTTCTAGGTAGTGCTCAACCCAGCGGTCCATCTGTTTGCGTTGGTCAGTGATTATGTCCCCCGATTTAGATTTGAGGGGGGTGATCTTCTTGATGGTTGGCCCAAGAGCTCTCTTCATGCCATCATACATTCCTCTGATGTTTCCGGTGTCTGAGGCCAGCTGAATATGACTGCATAGGTGTTGCCAGTAGTCGTTTGCGCAACGCCTAGCTGTTCTTTGTGCAGTACTTCTGGCTGCTTTAAGTGCTGCGGATGTTAAATCGCTGGGGGCTTTCTTGTAGTTCAAAAGTGCAATGCGCTTAGCGGCTATGACAGGTTCCAGCTCTTCATTATGAGATTGAAACCAGTCTGCATTTCTCTTCGCACTTTTGCCGTAGGTGGTCAAAGCTGACTCATAGATGCCGTCTCTGATGTGGGCCCACTTGGTCTCAGCATCCCCTGTGGGAGTGTTTTGAAGGGCTGTTACAAGTGAATTTAGAAATTTTTGTAACAGCTGTGGGTGAGAAATTCTGCTCGTGTTGATGCGCGGGTGGCCCTTCTGCTTGGAATGATGCAACTTCTTTGGTCTGAGTCTAACCTTGCTGCACACCAGGGAGTGGTCGGTGTCGCAGTCCGCACTGTGGAAGCTGCGTGTGATTTGAACACTGTTTAAGGCGGCTCGCCTTGTGACAATGAGGTCTAGCTGGTGCCAACGACGTGATCTTGGGTGCCTCCATGAAACCTGGTGACAGGGTTTAGTGTGAAAGAACGAGTTGGTGATGCAGAGGTTATGATAGGTACACAACTCAAGCAGTCTCTGCCCGTTCTCATTCATCCTTCCAACGCCATAGCGCCCAAGGCAGGAGGGCCATGAGTCATGGTCGGCCCCAACCCTGGCATTAAAGTCCCCCAGCAGGAATAGGTGTTCGGTGTTGGGGATGCTGCTAATGATGTTATGGAGTTGTTCATAGAACTGGTCTTTAGCTTCAGGTGCGGAACAGAGTGTTGGAGCATAGATGCTGAGTAGGTGTACTGGACCAGAGGTGGTGAGCAGTCGGATGGACAGTATGCGTTCCGAGCCATTTGAGGGAGGCTCTATCATGCTGAGCAAGGAGTTTCTGATGGCGAAGCCCACTCCATGCTGTCTTGGTTCTTCAGGATCCCTGCCCTGCCAGAAGAAGGTGTAGTCTTGCTCTGCTAGAGAGCCACTCGCGGGGAGGCGAGTCTCCTGAAGTGCTCACCAAAGCTACTAAGTATCATCACCTCATTCCATGACAATATGAAAGGCACAATTCAACATGGTGGCTCCTCATCAGAGCCCTTTCCTATCCTGAGTGGTGTGAAACAGGGCTGTGTTCTCGCACCCACACTTTTTGGGATTTTCTTCTCCCTGCTGCTTTCACATGCGTTCAAATCCTCTGAAGAAGGAATTTTCCTCCACACAAGATCAGGGGGCAGGTTGTTCAACCTTGCCCGTCTAAGAGCGAAGTCCAAAGTACGGAAAGTCCTCATCAGAGAACTCCTCTTTGCTGACGATGCTGCTTTAACATCTCACACTGAAGAATGCCTGCAGAGTCTCATCGACAGGTTTGCGTCTGCCTGCAATGAATTTGGCCTAACCATCAGCCTCAAGAAAACGAACATCATGGGGCAGGATGTCAGAAATGCTCCATCCATCAATATTGGCGACCACGCTCTGGAAGTGGTTCAAGAGTTCACCTACCTAGGCTCAACTATCACCAGTAACCTGTCTCTAGATGCAGAAATCAACAAGCGCATGGGTAAGGCTTCCACTGCTATGTTCAGACTGGCCAAGAGAGTGTGGGAAAATGGCGCACTGACACGGAACACAAAAGTCCGAGTGTATCAGGCCTGTGTCCTCAGTACCTTGCTCTACGGCAGCGAGGCCTGGACAACGTATGCCAGCCAAGAGCGACGTCTCAATTCATTCCATCTTCGCTGCCTTCGGAGAATACTTGGCATCAGGTGGCAGGACTATATCTCCAACACAGAAGTCCTTGAAGCGGCCAACATCCCCAGCTTATACACACTACTGAGTCAGCGGCGCTTGAGATGGCTTGGCCATGTGAGCCGCATGGAAGATGGCAGGATCCCCAAAGACACATTGTACAGCGAGCTCGCCACTGGTATCAGACCCACCGGCCGTCCATGTCTCCGTTATAAAGACGTCTGCAAACGCGACATGAAATCGTGTGACATTGATCACAAGTCGTGGGAGTCAGTTGCCAGCATTCGCCAGAGCTGGCGGGCAGCCATAAAGACAGGGCTAAATTGTGGCGAGTCGAAGAGACTTAGTAGTTGGCAGGAAAAAAGACAGAGGCGCAAGGGGAGAGCCAACTGTGCAACAGCCCCAACAAACAAATTTCTCTGCAGCACCTGTGGAAGAGCCTGTCACTCCAGAATTGGCCTTTATAGCCACTCCAGGCACTGCTTCACATACCACTGACCACCTCCAGGCGCGTATCCATTGTCTCTCGAGATAAGGAGGCCCAAAAGAAAGAAAAGAAAGAACCTGCACACTAATGTTTTGTGACTCCTGCACTCGAACACCTAGACCCCTCTACACCTCGGAATTCTGCAGACGTTCTCCATTTAAGTAATACTCTGCTTTTTTATTCTTCCTGCCAAAGTGAATCTGCCAGATTTTTGCCCACTGATTCAACCTATCTATATCGGTCTGCAACCTCCTTATGTCCTCTTCACAACATACCTTTCTGCCTATATTTGTGTCATCTGCAAATTTAGCTACCATGCTATCACTCCCCTCATCTAAGTCATTGATATAAATTGTAAAAGGTTGAGGCCCCAGCACAGACCCCTGCAGGACTCCACTCGTGACATCAAAGAACAAAGAAAATTACAGCACAGGAACAGGCCCTTCGGCCCTCCAAGCCTGCGCCGATCCAGATCCTCTATCTAAACATGTCGCCTATTTTCTAAGGGTCTGTATCTCTTTACTTTCTGCCCATTCATGTATCTGTCCAGATACATCTTAAAAGACGCTATCATGCCCGCGTCTACCACCTTCGCTGGCAACGCGTTCCAGGCACCCACCACCCTCTGCGTAAAGAACTTTCCACGCATATCCCCCCTAAACTTTTCCCCTCTCACTATGAACTCATGACCCCTAGTAATTGAATCCCCCACTCTGGGAAAAAGCTTCTTGCTATCCACCCTGTCTATACCTCTCATGATTTTGTACACCTCAATCAGGTCCCCCCTCAACCTCTGTCTTTCTAATGAAAATAACCCTAATATACTCAACCTCTCTTCATAGCTAGCGCCCTCCATACCAGGCAACATCCTGGTGAACCTCCTCTGCACCCTCTCCAAAGCATCTACATCCTTTTGGTAATGTGGCGACCAGAACTGCACACAGTATTCCAAATGTGGCCGAACCAAAGTCTTATACAACTGTAACATGACCTGCCAACTCTTGTACTCAATACCCCGTCCGATGAAGGAAAGCATGCCGTATGCCTTCTTGACCACTCTATTGACCTGCGTTGCCACCTTCAGGGAACAATGGACCTGAACACCCAAATCTCTCTGGACATCAATTTTCCCCAGGACTTTTCCATTTACTGTATAGTTCACTCTTGAATTGGATCTTCCAAAATGCATCACCTCGCATTTGCCCTGATTGAACTCCATCTGCCATTTCTCTGCCCAACTCTCCAATCTATCTATATTCTGCTGTATTCTCTCAGTATCTTCTCCAGCAGCTTCCCTACCACTGACGTCAGGCTCACCGGTCTATAATTACCTGGATTTTCCCTGCTACCCTTCTTAAACAAGGGGACAACATTAGCAATTCTCCAGTCCTCCGGGACCTCACCCGTGTCTAAGGATGTTGCAAAGATATCTGTTAAGGCCCCAGCTATTTCCTCTCTCGCTTCCCTCAGGAACCTGGGATAGATCCCATCCGGACCTGGGGTCTTGTCCACCTTAATGCCTTTTAGAATACCCAACAGTTCCTCCCTCCTTATGCCGACTTGACCTAGAGTAATCAAACATCTGTCCCTAACCTCAACATCCGTCATGTCCCTCTCCTCGGTGAATACCGATGCAAAGTACTCGTTTAGAATCTCACCCATTTTCTCTGACTCCACGCATAACTTTCCTCCTTTGTCCTTGAGTGGGCCAATCCTTTCTCTAGTTACCCTCTTGCTCCTTATATATGAATAAAAGGCTTTGGGATTTTCCTTAACCCTGTTTGCTAAAGATATTTCATGACCCCTTTTAGCCCTCTTAATTCCTCATTTCAGATTGGTCCTACATTCCCGATATTCTTTCAAAGCTTCGTCTTTCTTCAGCCTCCTAGACCTTATGTATGCTTCCTTTTTCCTCTTAGCTAGTCTCACAATTTCACCTGTCATCCATGGTTCCCTAATCTTGCCATTTCTACCCCTCATTTTCACAGGAACATGTCTCTCCTGCACGCTAATCAACCTCTCTTTAAAAGCCTCCCACATATCAAATGTGGATTTATCTTCAAACAGCTGCTCCCAATCTACATTTCCCAGCTCCTGCCGGATTTTGGTATAGTTGGCCTTCCCCCAATTTAGCACTCTTCCTTTAGGACCACTCTCATCTTTGTCTATGAGTATTCTAAAACTTACGGAATTGTGATCACTATTCCCAAAGTAGTCCCCTACTGAAACTTCAACCACCTGGCCGGGCTCATTCCCCAACACCAGATCCAGTATGGCCCCTTCCCGAGTTGGACTATTTACGTATTGCTCTAGCAAACCCTCCTGGATGCTCCTTACAAATTCTGCTCCATCTAGACTCTAACACTAAGTGAATCCCAGTCAATGTTGGGAAAATTAAAATCTCCTATCACCACCTCCCTGTTATTCCTACATCTTTCCATAATCTGTTTACATATTTGTACCTCTATCTCATGCTCGCTGTTGGGAGGCCTGTAGTACAGCCCCAACATTGTTACCGCACCCTTCCTATTTCTGAGTTCTGCCCATATTGCCTCACTGCTCGAGTCCTCCATAGTGCCCTCCTTCAGCACAGCTGTGATATCCTCTTTGACCAGTAATGCAACTCCTCCACCCCTTTTACCTCCCTCTCTATCCCGCCTGAAGCATCGATATCCTGGGATATTTAGTTGCCAATCATGCCCTTCCCTAATCCTGCCAATCAGAAGCAGTAGCAGTAGCAAGTCTGAGGATTGGGAATGTTTTAGAAACCAACAAAGGGCCACCAAAAAGTTGATAAAAAGGAAAAAAAATAGACTATGAGAGTAAACTAGCCAGAAATATAAAAACAGATTGCAAGAACTTTTATGTATATAAAAAGGAAGAGAGTAGCTAAAGTAAACGTTGTCCCTTAGAAGCAAAGACAAGAGAAATTATGGGGAATGAGGAAATGGCAGAGGCATTGAACAAATACTTTGTGACTGTCTTCACAGTAGAAGACACAAGTTGCATACCAGATATAGAGGGTAGCCTACGGGCTAATAGGAGCGAAGATATCAGCAGAGAAAAAGTATTGGAAAAACTTAAGGGATTAAAATCTGACAATTCCCCAGGACCTGATCACCTACATCCTCGGATTCTAAAAGAGATACCTGTAGAGATAGTGGATGTGCTAGCTATGGTTTTCCAAAATTCCTGAGATTCGGGAACAGTCCCATCAGATTGGAAGTTGGCAAATGTAACACCGTTTTTAAGAAAGGAGGGAGAGAGAAAACAGGGAACTCCAGGCCAGCTAGCCTAACATCAGTCATTGGGAAAATGCTGGAATCCATTAGGAACATAAGAACATAGGAGCAGGAGTAGGCTATTCAGCCCATCAAGCCTGCCCCGCCATTCAATATGATCAGGGCCGATCATCCACTTCAATGCCTTTTTCCCACACTAACCCCATATCCCCTTATTAGATTAGATTAGAGATACAGCACTGAAACAGGCCCTTCGGCCCATCGCGTCTGTGCCGACCATCAACCACCCAGTTATACTAATCCTACACTAATCCCATATTCCTGCCAAACATCCCCACCTGACCCTATATTCCCCTACCACCTACCTATACTAGTGACAATTTATAATGGCCAATTTACCTACCAACCTGCAAGTCTTTTGGCTTGTGGGAGGAAACCAGAGCACCCGGAGAAAACCCACGCAGACACAGGGAGAACTTGCAAACTCCACACAGGCAGTACCCAGAATCGAACCCGGGTCCCTGGAGCTGTGAGGCTGCGGTGCTAACCACTGCGCCACTGTGCCGCCCTTGTCATTTGTATTTAGAAATCTGTCAATCTCTGCTTTAAACATACTCAATGACTGAGCTTCCACAGTCCTCTGGGGTAGAAATTACAGATTCATCACCCTCTAAGTAAAGAAATTTCTCCTCATCTCTGTCCTAAGTGGCTTTCCCCTTATTTCAAAATTGTGTCCCCTGGTTCGAGACTCCCCAACCAGGGGAAGCATCTCACCCCCCGCACAGATAAACTTACCTCCCCCGCCACCTCCCCCCATCATCAGTGTGGCGCCTTGTTTCCCCGGACGGGGATCCGAAGGCGCAGCAGTGCTGGCTGCTAGGCCGAAGATCACAGCGGGACATCAGAATTAAGGGTAAGTACTTGTAAATGTTATAATTTTATTCATTTGCATATGCTGAATGTGGTGCCATCGCCGAGCACCTGGGGGGTGGGGGGGGGGCGGGTGGGGTGGGGGGTGCCGCCACAGTGCCCCACCACCACTGGGAGGATTGGGCCAGGACCCTGTCTATCCCTTTACGTATTTTGTAGGTTTCAATGAGATCACCTCTCATTCTTCGAAACTCTATGAATACAGTCCCAGTTTCCCCAATCTCTCTCATAGGACAGTCCTGCCATCCCAGGAACAAGTCTGGTGAACCTTTGCTGCACCCCCTCTATGGCAATAATATCATTCCTAAGGGGACCAAAACTGCACACAGTACTTCAGGTGCAGTCTAATCAAGGTTCTACATAATTGAAGCAACACTGCACTACTCTTATACTCAAATTCCCTTGTGATAAAGCCTAACATAACATTTGCCTTCTTAATTGCTTGCTGCACCTGCATGTTAGCTTTCAGTGACTTATTGAAAAGGACTCCCAGGTCCCTTTGTACATCTACACTTTCTAATCTCTTACCAATTAAGAAATACTCTGCACATCTATTCCTCCTGCCAAAGTGGATAACCTCACATTTTTCCACATTATATTCCATCTGCCAAGTTCTTGCCCACTCACTAAGTCTGTCCAAATCCCCTTGAAGCCACTTTGCATCTTCCTCACGACACACATTCCCACCTAGTTTTGTGTCATCCGTGAACTTGGAAATATTACATTTGGTCCCCACATCCAAATCATTGATATATATTGTAAACAGCTGGGGCCCAAGCACTGATCCCTGCGGTACCCACTAGTCACAGCCTGCCAACACGAGAATGACCCATTTGTTCCTACTCTCTGTTTTCTGCCTGTTAACCAATCCTTAATCCATACCAGTATATTACCTCCTATCCCATGTGCTTTAATTTTGTTAACCAACCTCCTGTGGGGGACTTTATCAAAGGCCTTTTGAAAATCCAAGTATGCCACATCCACCGACTCCCCTTTATCAATTCTGTTAGTAACATCCTCAAAAAACTTCAACAGGTTTGTCAAACATGATTTCCCATTCATAAATCCATGTTGACTGAGCCCAATCAGATCATTATTATCCAAGTGTCCATTTATCACATCCTTTAGAATGGATTCCAGCATTTTCCCAATGACTGATGTAAGGCTAACAGGTCTGTAGTTCCCTGTTTTCTCTCTCCCTCCCTTCTTAAATAGTGGGGTGACATTTGTGACCTTCCAATCTGCAGGAACCGCTCCAATATCTATAGGATTTTGTAAGGTGATCACCAATGCATCCACTATCTCCAGAAGGAAGTCTTGACTATACACTTAGAAAAGCAGAGTATGATTAGAACAAGTCAACATGGTTTTTACTACAGGGAAATAAAAACAAGAAATGCTGGAACCACTCAGCAGGTCTGGCAGCATCGGTGGAAAGAGAAGCAGAGTTAACGTTTTGGGTCAGTGACCCTTCTTCGGAACAAGCAAATATTAGAAATGTCAAAGGTTATAAGCAAGAGAGGCAGGGGTGGGGCAAGAGATAACAAAGGAGAAGGTGTAGACTGGACATAGCTGACCACATAGCTGACCAAAAGGTCATGGAGCAAAGGCAAACAATATGTTAATGGTGTGTTGAAAGACAAAGCATTAGTACAGATAGGGTGTTAACGGACTGAAGATTGAACAGCAGCAAGTACAAACATGAACAAAAACAGTGGGTAAGCAAACTGAACAAACTAAGATGAAATGAAATAAACAAAAAAAAATAGTAAAAAATGTAAAAAAGAAAAAATAACTAAAAATAGAAGTAAAATGGGGGGGCCCGTCATGCTCTGAAATTATTGAACTCAATGTTCAGTCCGGCAGGCTGTGGTGTGCCTAATTGGTAAATGAGATGCTGTTCCTCGAGCTTGCGTTGATGTTCACTGGAACACTGAAACAAGCCCAGGATAGAGATGTGAGCATGAGAGCAGGGTGGAGTGTTGAAATGGCAAGCAACCGGAAGCTCAGGGTCCTGCTTGCGGACTGAGCGGAGGTGTTCCGCAAAGTGGTCACCCAGTCTGCTCAACGCCAACTCACAGACACTTCTTCCTACCTCCCTCTGGACCATGACCCCACCACCGAACATCAAGTCACTGTCCAAAGGACAGTCACTGACCTCATCTCCTCTGGAGATCTTCCGTCTACAGCTTCCAACCTCATAGTCCCGCAACACCGGACAGCCCACTTCTACCTCCTTCCCAAAATCCACAAACGGGACTGTCCCGGCAGATCCATTGTGTCAGCCTGCTCCTGCCCCACTGAACTTATTTCTTCCTATCTTGACTCTATCTTTTCTCCGCTGGTCCAGTCTCTTCCTACCTACATCCGTGACTCTTCTGACGCCCTACGTCATTTTGACAATTTCCAGTTTCCTGGTCCCGACCGCCTCCTCTTCACTATGGACGTTCAATAATCCCCCACCAGGACAGTCTGAGGGCTCTCCGCTTCTTCCTGGAACAGAGGCCCAACCAGTCCCCATCCACCACCACCCTCCTGCACCTGGCTGAACTTGTTCTCACATTGAACAACTTCTCCTTCAACTCCACTCACTTCCTTCAAGTAAAAGGTGTCGCTATGGGTACCCGCATGGGTCCTAGTTATGCCTGTCTTTTTGTGGGATATGCCAAGCATTCTTTGTTCCGGTCCTACTCAGGCCCCCTCCCCCAACTCTTTTTCCGGTACATTGATGGCTGTATCGGTGCTGTTTCCTGCTCCCGCCCCGAACTGGAAAACTTTATCAACTTTGCTTCCAATTTCCACCCTTCTCTCACCTTTGCATGGTCCATCTCTGACACTTCCCTTCCCTTCCTCAATTTCTCTGTCTCCATCTCTGGGGATAGGTTGTCTACTAATATCCATTATAAGCCCACCGACTCCCACAGCTACCTGGACTACAGTTCTTCACACCCTACCTCCTGTAAGGACTCCATTCCATTCTCCCAGTTTCTCCGTCTCCGACGCATCTGCTCTGATGATGCTACCTTCCATGACGATGCTTCTGATATGACCTTTTTCCTCAACCGAGGATTCCCCTCCACTGTGGTTGACAGGGCCCTCAACCGTGTCCGGCCCATTTCCCGCACCTCTACCCTCATCCCTTCCCCTCCTCACCCAGAACCATGATAAGGTTCCCCTTGTCCTCACTTTCCACCCCATCAGCCTCCATATCCAAAAGGATCATCCTCCGCCATTTCCGCCACCTCCAGCGTGATGCCATTACCAAACACATCTTCCCCTCCCTTCCCCTGTCAGCACTCCAAAGGGATCGTTCCCTCCGCGACACCTTGGTCCACTCCTCCATTACCCCCATCACCTCATCCCCGTCCCATGGCACCTTCCCCTGCAATCGCAGGAGGTGTAATACCTGCCCTTTTAACTCCTCTCTCCTCACTATCCCAGGCCCCAAACACTCCTTTCAGGTGAAGCAGCAATTTACTCGTACCTCTTTCAATGTAGTATACTGTATTTGCTGCTCACAATGTGGTCTCCTCTACATTGGGGAGACCAAACGCAGACTGGGTGACCGCTTTGCGGAACACCTCCGCTCAGTCCGCAAGCAGGACCCTGAGCTTCCGGTTGCTGGTCATTTCAACACTCCCCCCTGCTCTCATATCTATCCTGGGCTTTCTGCAATGTTCCAGTGAACATCAACGCAAGCTCGAGGAGCAGAATCTCATTTACCGATTAGGCACACTACAGCCTGCCGGACTGAACATTGAGTTCAATAATTTCAGAGCATGACGGGCCCCCCATTTTACTTTTATTTTTAGTTATTTTTTCTTTTTTTACATTTTTTACTATTTTTTTTTTGTTTATTTTATTTCATCTTAGTTTGTTCAGTTTGCTTACCCACTGTTTTTTTTCATGTTTGTACTTGCTGCTGTTCAATCTTCAGTCCGTTAACACCCTATCTGTTTGTTGAAGAAATTTGATTGTCAAAGAAATTCTCCAGACTCAGACCTTGAGCATTAACAAATTTTATTGCATGATATCATGGGAAGCACACCTTTCCTAATCATGGTCCGGTGCTACTCCAAAGCGCTCCAGATCTCCGCGGATTTATATAGTACAACAGATGCCGAGCTGACAGTTTCCCAATTATTTACAAAACCACAAGATAAGCACAGGACGGCCTACGTGACTATACACCATGCAGAATCTGAGGTCAGCTTCGCATAAGGCTGTACATAACAAGCTATTATTTTCCTTAAGTCAATGCATACTCCAGATACCACATTCGCCCGTTGATAACGTCTGTGTGGGTTGCGGTTTTGCTTAGCAGGTTGCTGCAGACAAACGAGTCATTAAAGCAAAGAGCTGTAGACCCCAATGTCAGCAAAACTGCGACCACAATCCCTCCTTTTTGATCATAAGATCAGATAATCCTGGGGGATTATCCGGCGGTGGAGGCTCGGAATCAGAAGGGTAGTCCTCAGGGTCTGATTGGGGCACTGCCTTGTCATCCTTTCCTCAAGCAGTTTCTTATTCCCCTATCTCCCTGGGAACGTTAGGCTGAGCCACCCTCGGACAAGGGGCGTGAGTTTGCCTGGTCAGTATGTTTCACACACTAACTGTTCCTTAGGAATGTGTCATGTCTGGGTGATGAGATAAGAAGAGTGTTGCTGAAGCACAATGTCTCTCTCTGCTATTGCGCTATACCAGCTGCAAGGCCAAGTTGCCTCTGCAGCCCTGAAGTTATGAAGTCATTTCTGATAAGCTGTCCCTCCCTGCAGCACTGAAGCTAGCTTGTTAGCAATACATGATTGATTAATTATTTCATCTTAAATGTCCCCATAAAATTCTGTTCTTAAAATTCTGTTCTCACAGTCCCCCCTTTGATTCTTCAAAACACTTTTAAGAATCCTTCCCTTGATCCCACCTAGGTGCCTTTGATGGTCTCTATTTGTCAAGAAACAGCCTTCAACACCCGGAAGGGTCGCACTCAATACGTTGCCTGCTTGTGCCACAAGAGGGGCCTGCGGAAACTCTGTAAAGGCATAAGTTTTGCAGGGGCTTCAATTACTTGTTTACAACATAAAAGGTGGTACACTTGTACAATTACAATTTCATTTAAGCATCACTGTTACATAATCGATTGTACAAACATAATACAATTCCATTCTTAGAGTACATTGATCATTCATTAATTCATTTTAAGTATATATGAAATTACCCTTTTATGGCATAACTAATTGTCCCTCCTTTGACAGAGCAAGTTCGAACACTAATTGCTTTTCGGGTAGCTGTCCAACCTGTGTTCATACATCCTCTTACATCGCCTAATTAATTTCTAAAGTTGCCAAATTAAGTAGGTCACATATAACACCATGATACCCAAAACCACTATCAGGACATGGGAGATAATTCTAAACCAGGGGTGTATCTGCACGTCTGACCCTCAGTTCCATAAGTCCTCCTGCCATTTATCTCATCAATCTCATCTTGTAGCATCTTCGACTGTTGTTCCAGATTGTAGTACACTACAGCAATGACTTCTAGCTGCTGTCTCTCTTTACCCAAGTCTGTGGGAAATGGCTGAATAGTATATTCAAAGTCCCGGAGGTAATTTGTCAAATCCTCCTTAATACTTTCTGTCACAGTTATCGTTTCTGTCTTTTGTTTATGTATCTGTACCAACTCCATCTTCCCTACTCGGGTTGGTATTTGTGGGTTGAACCAAAATGTACTGTTGCTCACCGGACAAGTCCGTTTATGTCCATACTGGTACTCCTTCGCTGTGGTGGTTAAGCAATATCTCCCCTTTCCCATCTAGGCCACATGGGTTAGCTCTGACAATGCTTTCCTAGTCTCCATGGTGCAATTTACAGTGGCATTAAATCCACATTTTGATTCTGCCATTTTATTTATAGGATGAGGACATACAACCACCTGGTTTTCCAGACGACACTCAGACAATGGACAATGTTGTTCCAATTACCTCTTTTCCAATTTCCATAACATAGGGTAATATATCATAGTATTTTATGTAATCTTTTCCCCTCATCACCCCTATATTTTCTACTTTGTATAATTGCATCCCTAACTTATCTCAGAATTACAGGTATTCCCAACACTACTCCAATACTCATAGATCCTGTATTTACACACTCCTGACCTTTCCATACCTTAAGTTTTCTGAGTTGGCACCTGGTAATTTTATCATTTGTGTGACTAGCTAAGACCTCCAACTGGGTGTAATTGATCCAAACTGGCACCTGTCCTGCGTCAATTTGCCTCCAATCTGAGATATTCAATATTACTGGTACCAACTCAAGCTTTATATTATCATATACAATTTTATTAGTTTTTATTATCGCAAGTCCATTTTCTGGTCCTGCAGTTAAGGCAGGGCAAGGGAGACCAGTCACGTGACTGCTGGGTCGTAACCTTACTCGTTGGTAATTCGGATGTGGGGGTAACCGTGGGGGTTGGTGCTTTTTGTCTGTTTAATCTCACAACCTGGAATAGGAACTGTCCTTTTTTTTTTAGAACTTTAATATCTTGCGCTAGGGGGAGTTCGAGGATTGTCTGCACTCACTTTTGCTCTGTCTCATGCTTTCCCTGTGTTACTACTATTCCCAAATAAATTTTCCTTCATTATCTGTGCCTTTTTCAGCTTAACTTTCACTCTGACCTTCTGGAGGAAGGTGAAATATCGATCAATTATTATAAAATCCCTGGGAGAGACACGTCCAGGTGAACTGTTGTCCCTGGAACGTAAACGTAAAGAACCCAATGCTAATATCCAACACAGTAAACCACTTAGACTGTTTTGTTTTTTTTTATTTTCTAAAACTTTGATTGTCCTCTTAAATATCAGATAAATTTCCCTTTGAGTGCTTTAAATAACCACTCATATCAATTAAATTTTGTTTATTGATTCCAATTTCTTATGCCCAGACTTTGTTGTACTTTTTGTACGTTAAAGACAG
The DNA here is from genome assembly GCF_036365525.1 of Heterodontus francisci. Lineage (NCBI taxonomy): Eukaryota > Metazoa > Chordata > Chondrichthyes > Heterodontiformes > Heterodontidae > Heterodontus > Heterodontus francisci. Next base: position 6,138,108 of record NC_090378.1, on the reverse strand, counting down.
AAGTGCTTGCAACTATCTCTCCTTCTCAAGCACTTTGTCTCATTGATAAAGATGCTGTGATATTTGATGTCTGCAATTAAATTCTTAAATTCTCAAAGCTGCTGGATCTCTTGCTGTGGCATCAGTTCTCACATGGCCTTGGAACCTGCCGTCACCTGCTTAAAAAAAAACACACAAAGAATCCATTGTGGCTCTGTCCCTGAGCCCAATGGGTTAATTTGTCCACTTATATCTGTCAATTTAGAAATTTAAAATTTAACAATGTCCAATATGTATAAATTTTACTCTCAGCAATGCAAAAAGCTGCAGCAGGGTTAAGTTCTTTGTTTGTCTCCAAGGGGGCGGAGCAAAACATTCTCAGCTGCGTCACTTTACGTAACCTTTCTTTTCTGATCGAAAAGAACTACTGTCCATTTTAAACTTTTTTTTCCAATCCTTTTGGTATCCTTAGGATTAGAAAACAACAAAATCATTCGTAACATTATCAACTTCAAAGGAAAACATCTCCTTCAGGAAAGACAGCATTTTAGATCAAACTGCAATTGTTTTCAAATTTTTAGCATCTTTTGTAAGAGGTTTCTAATGCCAGGATTTTTTTAATAACAAAGATGATTCCAAATTCCAATTCACTGCAATAAATATTTAAAAACCAAAACTGCCGATATTATATGAACGAATCTTGTGTCTGGAACTGAAGACTCCTCCAAAACCTGACATAATAAACTTGAAAGTTCATTGTGGCCACAAATGAAATTTCCAGTTTTTCAACTTAACAGGTCAATTAACCTTAACAGTATTAATTTAATTCAGACTTATTAACTTATAATACTTATTAACTGCACACAGAACAGAATAGCACGTGCTTATTTTAAAAGATAGGTAAATTACGTCATTTTTCTTGTTCTTCAGGCGCCTTTTCAAATGACTGTAATAAAACCAAAAACTAAAGAAAAAGTTATTTAACATTCTTATAACAAAAGATTTAACACCAGCTTTTTAAACAGACAGAATCTTTCCTATATCTCCTTTGTTTATCCATCCCACTCTTAAACCAATATCCAATTCCTGACATTTGCTCCTTAACAGTCAATAAAACATGTCTTTAATTTAAACTCCAGAAACTAGAACAGATTTTAAACTGGAACTCCAATTAAAGCAGGAGTTGTAAACTTCAAATTGGATTTCTACCAAACATCTTCAGACCTTCAAGGCTGAAGCTTATCTCTTAGAAAATTGTTCATTGCCTTTTCACAGTTGCAAAACCAACTTTTAAAATAATAAAACTTTAACTTAAAATATAATTCAAGTTTATATCCCATTCCTGGGTGCACAATCTTAAATCGAAATGAACACACTCAACAATCACTTTTCACACTCATTCAATTCCAAACAACTTAATAGACTCATGCTTTCAACATTAAAGCCAGACAACAAAGAGTTAACGACAGTCAGTTCTACGGAACACAATTTGTACAGAACACAAGCTGTACATCCCAGACATTCAATTCATTCGTGGACGCTTCCAACATTCACACATTCGAATGAAAGACACAGTAACTTGTCTTTTATGTCACTCTGCCATAAACTTTGTCAATGATTTTCTTCTTTCTTCAGGCTTAGGGGGCTGATGGCCTTTCGCAATTCTTTAAATTTATCTAAACACCGGAGCATGTAAGCATTATCCCACGAGGGGTCGCCGCACCCACTCTCAACACATGTCCTCCAGTAATCAATCTTTTCCAATTTAAAGGAGCCTCCATAAAGCCAGTTGCCGTGAATCACCCGTATAGATCGGAGATGAAAGGAATAACATATCAACTGTCACCTGTCTCCCTCCAAACAATATCGGCCGGTGACCCTGGTGGAACCAGAGGGTCTCCTACCTTCGTTTTACATTGCACGTATTTACCGTGGCGCTTCTGCGTCTTCCTCGAGGGGGCAAACGGACGTGGGCTGCCCTTCTCAGCGGGACATGGTTTACTTGTCCCCGGGGGCGGCCCTTCTTTCTTACGTTTAGAACTCATCGACCCCATCGTCAGTTCCGAAACGCGGATCTACGATCTGTGGAGAAATGAACAACAAACCAAAGAAAGACAAACTTGAAACAAAAACAAGAAATGCTGGAATCACTCAGCAGGTCTGGCAGCATCTGTGGAAAGAGAAGCAGAGTTAACGTTTCGGGTCAGTGAGCCTTCTTCGGAACGGAAAGACAAACTTGCGCTGGCGCCGTTGTCAATCCCTCATGGTCACCTTAATTGATTACTATTCCCGGCATTCTACGGCAGCGGTCTTTCTAGTTCCGTCTTGTCACAGCGTCTTTTCCTAACTTGGGATCAGCCTGTGGACTCAGGTCAGGATCATGCAGCCAGCCGGTTCTATACTTTAGGTTCGCTCAGGATCCCGTAATTAAGGGATCCTGCCGACTACGCCAGATTGTTGAAGAAATTTGATTGTCAAAGAAATTCTCCGGACTCAGACCTTGAGCATTAACAAATTTTATTGCATGATATCATGGGAAGCACACCTTTCCTAATCACGGTCCGCTGCCACTCCAAAGCGCTCCAGATCTCCGCGGATTTATATAGTACAACAGATGCCGAGCTGACAGTTTCCCAATTATTTACAAAACCACAAGATAAGCACAGGACGGCCTACGTGACTATACACCATGCAGAATCCGAGGTCAGCTTTGCATAAGGCTGTACATAACAAGCTATTATTTTCCTTAAGTCAATGCATACTCCAGATACCACATTCGCCTGTTAATAACGTCTGTGTGGGTTGCGGTTTTGCTTAGCAGGTTGCTGCAGACAAACGAGTCATTAAAGCAAAGAGCTGTAGACCCCAATGTCAGCAAAACTGATACCACACTGTACTAATGCTTTGTCTTTCAACACACCATTAACATATTGTTTGCCTTTGCTCCATGACCTTTTGGTCAGCTATGTGGTCAGCTATGTCCAATCTACACCTTCTCCTTTGTTATCTCTTGCCCCACCCCCGTCTCACTTGCTTATAACCTTTGACATTTCTAATATTTGCTAGTTCCGAAGAAGGGTCACTGACCCGAAATGTTAACTCTGCTTCTCTCTCCACAGATGCTGCCAGACCTGCTGAGTGGTTCCAGCATTTCTTGTTTTTATTTCAGATTTCCAGCATCCGCAGTATTTTGCTTTTATTTTACTAAAGGGAAATCCTGTTTGACAAATTTATTAGAGTATTTTGAGGGTGTAACTAGTAAGGTAGATAAAGAGGAACCAGTAGATACTTATTTTTATTATTTAGAGATACAGCACTGAAGCAGGCCCTTCAGCCCACGGAGTCTGTGCTGACCAACAACCACCCGTTTATACTAATCCTACATTAACCCCATATTCTCTACCACATCCCCACCATTCTCCTACCACCTACCTACACTAGGAGCAATTTACAATGGCCAATTTACCTATCAACCTGCAAATCTTTGGAGGTGGGAGGAAACCCACGCAGACACAGGGAGAACTTGCAAACTCCGCACAAGCAGTACCCAGAACTGAACACGGGTCGCTGGAGCTGTGAGGCTGCGGTGCTAACCACTGCGCTGCCCTGTTTATGTAGTTTACCTGGATTTCCAAAAGGCGTTCAATAAGGTGCCACACAAAGGTTAATAGGTAAGATAAGGGCTCATGGAGTTGGGAGTAATATATTAGCATGGATAGAGGATTGGTTAAAGGATGGGAAGCAAACACTGGGCATAAACAGGGCATTTCAAGTTGGCAGGCTGTAATTAGTGGAGTGCCGCAAGTATCATTGCTGGGGCCTCAGCTATTTACACTCTATATTGATGACTTAGATGAAGAGACAGAGAGTAATGTATCTAAGTTTGCTGATGATACAAAGCTTGGTGGAAGGGTAAGCAGTGGGGAGGACACAGAGAGACTGCAAAGAGATATAGACAGGTTAAGTGAGTGGGCAATAAGATGGCAGATGGAGTATAATGTAGGGAAATTATTCACTTTGGTCGTAATAGAAAAGCAGAATATTTTTTGAAGGTGTGAAACTTGTAAATGTTGATGTTCAGAGAGACTTGGGTGTGCTCATACAAGGAACACAGAAAGATAGCATGCAGGTACAGCAAGCAATTAGTAAGGCAAATTGCATGTTGGCCTTGATTGCAAGGGGATTGGGATACAGGAATAAAGATGTCTTGCTACAATTGTACAGGGTTTTGGTGAGACCATATCTGGAATATTGGGCTGGATTTTAAGGAGCCCTTGACGTCGGGATCCGTGGTGGTGGGGGAGGGGGGGGGGTGGTGGCCGAAGATGGCCCTGGATGAGGCCCAACACGGACCTTGACGCCAGCAGGACACGGCCCAATCCTCCGTACCATGGCAGCCCCCGCTTCCCCCCCCCCACCCCGATGCTCGGCGATTGGACCACAATCAGCATATGCAAATGAATAAAATGATTACATTTACAAGTACTTACCCTTAATTTTGATGTCCCGCTGTGATCTTCGGCCCGGCGGCCGGTACTCCTGTGCCACGCTGATGGGGGTTGCTGGGGGTGGGGGGTGGGGGGTGGGGGGGGGGGGGTTGGGTGAGAAGGTAAGTTTACCAGTACGGGGGCTGGGATGGGGAACGGAGTCAAATTAACGTCATGGGTGTAGGTGACATTGGACAGGGCTGTATTTAAACTTTGTGCAGTTTGGTTGGGGGGAAATTCAGATGGTAAATGTAAGTGATTTGGAGGGAAAGGGCAAATAGTTAATTTAATTGTTGTTGTTGTGGGGGGGGGGAAGATGGGCAAATGTAATGTAATTTTATTGAATATTTCTTTAAAAATTAAAATATGGCAGTAGGGCAAACTGCCCTTTAAAAATGGCGTCAGCACCTGGGCACAGGCAGTTGACACCATTGCCGGGAACTGGCAGTCCGCCCCCTCCGTGTGATTGCGGGGGAGGGGGGGGGGTGGTGGGCGGTGGTCGACGCGCCCCGACTATTTAAATGAGCCGCCGTGATGCTCTTTAGCATGCAGCCTGCCAATTTTGAAGCTTACAGTCAAGATCGGCGGCGAGTTTATATAATCCAGCCCATTGTGTGCAATTTGGGTCTCCATATTTAGGGAAGGATATACTTGCCTCGGAGGTTGTAAAGGTTCACTCAATTGGTTCCTGGGATGAGGGGGTTGTCCTACAATGAGAGACTGAGTAAATTGGGCCTATACACTCTGAAGTTTAGAAGAATGAGAGGCAATCTCTTTGAAACATACATGATTCTAAAGGGGCTTGATGGGGTAGGCTCTGAAAGATTATTTTTGCTGGTCGGAGAATCTCAAACACAGGGGGCACAGTCTCAGGATAAGGAGCCAATCATTTTGGACTGAGTTGAGCGGAAATTACTTCACTCAAAGAATTGTGAATCTTTGGAATTCTCTACTCCAGTGGGTTGTGGATGCTCCATCATTGAATACATTTAAGGCTGGGATAGATAGATTTTTGGTCTCTCAGGGAATCAATGGAAAGTGGGGTTGAATCCATAACAGTCTTCTACTCCTGCTCCTATTTCTTGTGTTCCCAAGCACGCTCTACTTACCACACGTCATGTCTACAATTAATCAGATACTAGATCCCAATGTTATCTACCAACAGAAATCTAATTTGCATTTGAATGAATCATAACTACTTCCACCATCTCCCTCGGGAGCCAGCTTCATAGATTGACCACTCCTCACGGAAATATTGTTTCTGCAAACAGTAAAATACTGTGCTGTGGAGTGGAGAAAGGTTGGCAACAGTGCGCTTAAATGATGTATAAAACAGGTTGCAATTTATATGCAATAAACACATCATTCAATGTGTGTGCCACTGCATGCCAAAGACTCAGTGGTTCGTTTACAGTTTATAGGAGCTACAAAATATAGTACGGATTTCAAATAAAGTTCACAATAATATCTAACTTTGGCAAAATTGAAAAGCTGCTTGGTTTACTTACTCAAATAGACAAACTTGATTGTGAAATTATGTTGAGAAGTTTTAGATGTGTTTATAAATTTGCCTGCAGCAATATTTCAGTTATTTTAAAAAATAAATGCAGACAGCACGATAAATCATTAATGCACGAATTCAAAGGAGGTATGCAAAGAAACAGTTTCCTGCTTTATTTAATCAAATTGAAGTGCTTCCTGACTGGACTCTGCAAGTCATGTGAAAAAAGCAAAAAGACAGACCTCAGGATATCCTCTAAAGCCACGTAAATACTTTAAGAGTAGTCACTGTTGTAATATATAGGAAGCTCCCACAAACTGCTATGAAAATAAATGACCAGATCATCTGTTTTTGGTAATGGTTGAAGGATAAATATCGGCCTGGACACCGGGGAGAACTTCCCACTCTTCCTCAAAACAGTGCCATGGGATCTTTTACGTCCATTTGAGTGTGCAGACTAGACCTCAGTTTAACATCTCATCTGAAAGATGGCACCTTCGACAGTCAGATACAGGCAAGGTACCAGAGAATTGGAGGTCTGCGAATGTCGTACCGTTGTTTAAAAAGGGTGCAAGGGATAGGCCAAATAATCATAGGCTGGTCAGTCTGAGCTTGGTGGTGGGCAAATTATTAGAATCAATTCTGAGAGGATAAACTGGCACTCAGAAAGGCATGGATTAATCAGGGATAGTCAGTATGGATTTGTTAAGGGAAGGAAGTGTCTTACTAACTTAATTGAATTTTTTGAGGCAGTAACAAGGAGGATTGTTGAGGGTAGGGCAGTGGATGTTGTCTACATGGATTTTAGTAAGGCATTTGACAAGGTCCCACATGACAGACTGGTCAGAAAAGTAAAAGCCCATGAGCTACAAGGAATTGTGGTGAGTTGTATCCAAAATTGGCTCAGTGACAGGAAACAAAGGGTAATAGTCGACAGATGCTTTTGCAAATGGAAAGCGGTTTCCAGTGGCGTTCCACAGGGCTGAGTGTTGGGTCTCTTATGGTATATATTAATGATTTGGACTTAAATGTGGGAGGCATGATTGGGAAATTGAAGATGACACAAAAATTGGCTGTGTAGTTGATAGTGAAGAGGATAGCCGTAGACTCCAGAACGATATCAATGGTTTGGCTGAGTGGGCGGAAAAGTGGCAAATGGAATTCAATCTGGAGAAGTGTGAGGTAATGCGTTTGGGAAGGGCAAACAAAGCGAGGGAATACACAATAAACGGGAGAATATTGAGAGGGATAGAGGAAGTGAGAGACCATGGAGTGCATGTCCACAGGTCCCTGAAGGTGGCAGGACAAGTAGATAGACTGGTGAAGGCAGCATATGGAATGCTTTCCTTTATTGGCCGAGGTATAGAATTCAAAAGCAGGGATGCAATGCTGGAACTGTATGAAAATGCTGGTTAGGCCACAGTTGGAGTATTGCATACAGTTCTGGTCACCACATTACAGGAAGGACATAGATGCTCTGGAGAATGTTGCCAGGGTCTGGCCTGCTGGTTGGAATGTACGTTCCCAGGCATGGCGATGGTGGTTTCTGGGACATTGTCTGCAAGGTATGATTCCGTGAGTATAACTATATCAGGCTGCTGCTTGACTAGTTTGTGGGACAGCTCTCCCAACTAAGACAACCTCCAGCTGTTAGTAAGGAAGACTTTACAGGGCCAAAAGGCTGGGTTTGCCATTGTTGTTTCCGGTGCCCAGGTCAATCCTGGGTGGTCGATGCTGGGTGATCTGGCTGGTTTCATTTCTTACTGACTTTATAGCAGTTAGATACAACTGAGTGGCTTGCTGGGCCATTTCAGAGGGTATCTGCAAATCAATTACGTTGCTGTGGGTCTGGAGTCACGTGCAGGCCAGACCAGGTAAGGACAGCAGATTTCCTTCCCGACAGGACATTAGTGAACAACAATCAACAATGGTTTCATGGTCATGAGACTAGTGAGGATTTGCAGCATTTTCTGTTTTTATTTCAGATTTACAGCATCTGCAGTACTTTATTTTTTGTATTAACATTGCAGGTGAATTGCCTTCTGAATGAAGTAACTGAGGAAAGAGATGCGGCTGTAAAAACACATTTTAATAGACACAGGATCAGAGTTCAGTTGAACGGTCATTGACCTGAAAAGTCGACTCTTTCTCCCGCCATAGATATTGCCTGACCTGCTGAGTATTGCCAGCATTTTCAGTTTTTAAATTTATGGTTACATGATAGTGTTCAACTCTATGTATTGCAGGTATGTGAGTGATGCTTTGTTTAAGCGCTAAGGCACAATATGGATGTTTTTAATTTTTGTATTTCCAAGATTAACAATTGAGATTAGATAGCCATCAAGAACAAATTCTGGGAGAGAGAAAATGAAAGCATGCACAAGTGAGCGAGACACACAATCAGTTCCTTCTTTGGGGGCCATGAAGAAAAATAACCTGGAATTTTACTTTAAAATGACTTCAATACAATACAGGAATACTCACAGACACAACAGGTGTGTGTTATTTAAACACATGGGTAAAATCAGCAAATATGCTCTTTCAGTGAGACATTTGCTAGTTTTAAATCTTCATAGTACTGCAACTAAATCATGACATACATATTCTTTACTTTGAAATAAATATATTGAACTAAAGTTGGGTTAAATTGGTCAAAAAAGACAAAACTAAAGCAGAATTCTTTACAGAGGTTATTGCAGGATTACACATCACACAAATAATTCAAATTTTTCAGTTTAATGCGATTACAAAAACGTTTCATGATCCCATATGCTTTTCCAGTTCCACTTAGTATTATTCATTATGAATATATATTTTTCCAGGAGATTACACAGATGGGCAGCACCATTCGAGTGTTTCAAAGCTGCAAAGGGAATGTGGACTTCAGAAGAGCTATTTGTAAAGTAAAAAAGAAATATGAACTTTTATTGGAGAGCATAGCATTATTTAATTTGCTTCAAGACACCAGTGGCCTGCAGAATGATTAAACTGCAAGCTCCCCCTCCTCTCCAGTGCTAATGCTACATCTACCTTAACTGTTGTCCCAGCTACTTCCTGGTGTGAGTTTCAGTTCATCCTCGGCCTATTTTCAGTTCCTTCCAAGAGCGTATTTCAGCTTCTTATATAAAAGCAAAATACTGCGGATGCTGGAAATCTGAAATAAAAACAAGAAATACTGGAAATACTCAGCAGGTCTGGCAGCATTTGTGGAGAGAGAAACAAAGTTAACGTTTCAGGTCAGTGACCCTTCTTCAGAACTATTAACATTATCAGAACTATCAAAACATTAACTCTGCTTCTCTCGCCACAGATGCTGCCAGACCTGCTGAGTATTTCCAGCATTTCCTGTATTTCAACTTCTTCCTGTTTTTGTCTCCAGTTTGACCTTCTAGCCCCTGATTCTCCCTGCAATGTTTCCTTTATCATCCTTTCAATTAGACTTTTTAAACTGTTCCCCATTATCTTTTCTCCCTACAGCAACTGCATTTCATCTTTTTTTACTGCCACATTCATATGGTCATTTGCTTGTCCAGAATCTCCTCACAATCACCACATCCAGGCACAGAAAAATAAAATTTGAGTTTTAATGAGAAGTTGCATTATAAACGTCATACGGTACCTCACTAGACTAGCTTTCATTACAAAGGTGCTACATGATCTCTGGGTAGTAGAGCTTTAACCATAATATCCAAAAAGACTACAACCTGAAATCATGTGTGCCTCCTGCCAATCTGTATTGTCAGTATTGAGAAATCTGTAGAGTAAAGCAACTCTCCAGTATCGGAAGCAGCAAAAAATGTATTTCAATTTTTTCCTCTGATGCAGTAATTTTTTAAAGATTTGTTTATAAATTAATAAAACATCTCCTTCACCCACTCCTCTCCAGATGTTTTGGAGAGCACTGAAAATTAACCACAGTTTGACAGCTAGGTTCACATCCCTAGTTTGATAGCAAATAAAGTAGCTTTGTGTTTTTATTTTAAACTGATTCTAACCAAAAGTCTCAAGGCAAAACCAGAACTTCACAAGAATGAACAAATATGCTTTTCTATAGCACCTCTCACAGCCTCAGGCCATCCTAAAGCACTTTACAGCCAATGAAGTACTTCTGAAGGATAGTAACTGTTGTAATGTCAGGAAACATGGCAACTAATCTACACACAGCAAGGTCCCATAAATAGCAATGTGATGATAACCACCAGCAGCTTTAGTGACAATTGGTTGATGAATAAATATTGGCCAGGACACTGGGGATAACTCCCCGTTCTACTTCGAACTGGTGACCATGGGATCTTTTACGTCCACCCAAGAGGGAAAACGGGGCCCTTTAATGTCTCGTCCGAAAGATAGCACCCCTAGATTATGTGCTTAAGTATCTGGATAGGGGCTTGAATCTTCAACCTTCTGACTTAAGCAGTGAGAGGGCTACGAATAAAGGCTGACTTAACACCTGAGGAATGAAAACTAATTTATTAGAATTTGGGCGTGAAGCAAACTAAAACAGGATGTACTGGAAAACAATCTGCAATTTACTTCCACAATCCTACAATTAATGTCTTTGGCCTTCATTTTGCATTAGGAGCCCCTAATTTCAGTGAAATTCCACAGCGATTTACATATCTGTATCTCAACCCAATCTTAGCGTAGTCCAGAGGCCACCCCTTCTCTATAGATAATTAAAGGTCAAAATTTAAGTATACATAAATATATATTTGTATATATGCATATATATCACATAAAACAATTTAAAATAGGAAAAAGGACGTCAGTGTGTGTAAGACAGCAAGTACATCACAATAAGACCATCTAGAAACAGCTGGTTGCAATGTCTAAAAGCACGTCATCAGTGAAGTGCATAATGCATCTCCCCCACCCCTCGCAGCAGTGATACACAATAGAAACCATACCTTTAGCGAACTGATTCCATGCAAGTTATAACCCACAAATTATTGCCAAACCCCGAGTGAGATCGTGGTTGTTGAAGTACCCTTTGTTAAATGTTGATCAGGCTCTGTCCATAATAACATTCAAACATCACCGAAAAGAGTCCTTCAATTCCATTTAGCATAGCAGCTCAGGCTGGATGCCGATTCTCCGCAGGGTCTCCTCCGGCATGCAAAATACTGGGTTCACTGGCTTGATCTGCTGGTCTCCCAGGAGGGACAGGCCTGCCACTCCAAACAAGGTGTGGAAGGGATCGACCTAGTAACAGAGAAAAAAAAAATTGAGAACCAAGACATCTCTCTTACAAAGAAACTATTATCTAACAATTATCCTTCTGTGTAAAGTTACTAATAAATCATTGTATTTTTCCACCCAAACAAAAAACACTCGAGCAGTCATTATTCAGTTCATAATAAATATATGTGAAAAAACTTGTGTTTAGATAACAGAGGAAGGAAAGTCAAAATTATGAAAGATTTTGAGAAGAGTTAAAAAAAAGAGAAACCGCTTCCAGTGGCAAGAGGATCAGAAACAAGAGGAAACAGATTTGAGAGAGTGATCGGGAATAGGCTATCTGAAAGGGTGGTGGAAGCAGATACAACTGTAACTTTCAAAAGAGAATTGGGTAAATACTTGAAAAGGAAAATTTTGCCGGATATGGGAAGAGCAGGGGAATAAGGGAATAACTGAATAACACTTTCAAAGAGCCAGCACAGGCACTAAGGGCCAAATGGCTTTATCTGATGAAGATACAGCAAAGGCTATGAACCCTGACAACATCCCAGCAATAGTACTGAAGACTTGTGCTCCAGAACTGGCTGCGCCCTAATGCAAGCTGTTCCACTACATGCTACAACCCTGGCATCTACCTGACAATGTGGAAAATTGTCCAGGTATGTCCTGTCCACAAAAAGACAAATTCAATCCGGCCAATTACCACCCAGTCTACTCTCAATCATCAGCAAAGTGATGGAAGGTGTCACAACAGTGCTATCAAGCGGCACTTACTCAGCAATAACCTGCTCACCGATGCTCAGTTTGGGTTCTGCCAGGCCACTCAGCTCCTGACCTCATTACAGCCTTGGTCCAAACATGGAACAAAAATCTGAATTCCAGAGGTGAGATGGGAGCGAATGCTCTTGACATCAAGGCAGCATTTGACTAGGTGTGGCATCAAGGAGCCCTAGCAAAATTGAAGATATTGGAAATCGGGGAAAACTCTCCACTGGAGTCATACCTCACAAAAATGATGGTTGTAGTTATTGGAGGTCAATTATCTTAGCTCCACCATATCACTGCAGGGGTTCCTCAGGGTAGTGTCCTAAGTATGCTTCAGCCGTTTCATTAATTGCCGGAATGTTGTCAGGGCCCATAGCCTGTGCAGTATTCAGTGTCTTCAGCCACTTCTTTGATATCGTGTGGAGTGAATCGGATTGACTGAAAAATGGCACCTGTGATGCTGGGGATGTCAAGAGGCGGCCGAGATGGATCACCCACTCGGCAATTCTGGCTGAAGATGGATGCGAATGCTTCAGCCTTGTCTTTTACACTGATGTGATGGACTCCCCCATCATTGAAGATAGGGATGTTTGTGGAGCCTCCTCCTCCTGTCAGTTCTTTAATTGTTCACCACCATTCCCTACTCGTTATGGCAGGACTGCAGAGCTTAGATCTGATCAGTTGGTTGTCGGGTCACTTAGCCCTGTCTGTTGCATGCTGCTTCCGCTGTTTGCCATGCAAGTAGTCCTGTGTTGCAGCTTTACCAGGTTGACACCTCATTTTTAGGTATGCCTGGTGCTGCTCTTGGCATGGTCTGCTGTACTCTTCATTGAACCAGGGTTGATTACCTGGCTTGATGGTAATGGTAGAATGGGGGATATGCTGGGCCATGAGGTTACAGAGTGTGGTTGAGTACAATTCTGCGGCTGCTGATGGCCCACAGCACCTCATGGATGCCCAGTTTTGCATTGCTAGATCTGTTCGAAATCTATCCCATTTAGCACGGTAGTGCCACACAATACAATGGAGGTATCCTCAATGTGAAGGCAGTACTTCGTTTCAAAGAACAAAGTACAGTACAGCACAGCACAGGAACAGGCCATTCGGCCCTCCAAGCCTGCGCCGATCTTGATGCCTGCCTAAACTAACACTTTCTGCACTTCCAGGGCCCATATCCCTCTATTCCCTTCCTATTCATGTATTTGTCAAGATGTCTCTTAAATGTCGCTATCGTATCTGCTTCCACCACCTCCCCTGGCAGCAAGTTCCAGGCACTCACCACCCACTGTGTAAAAAAACTTGCCTCGCACATCCCCTCTAAACTTTGCCCCTCGCACCTTAAACCTATGGCCCCTAGTAACTGACACTTCCACCCTGGGAAAAAGCTTCTGACTATCCACTCTGTCCATGTCGCTCATAACTTTGTAAACCTCTATCATGTCGCCCCTCCACCTCCGTCGTTCCAGTGAAAACAATCTGAGTTTTTCCAACCTCTCCTCATAGCGAATGCCCTCCAGACCAGGCAACATCCTGGTAAACCTCCTCTGTACCCTCTCCAAAACCTCCACGTCCTTCTGGTAGTGTGGCAACCAGAATTGCACGCAATATTTGAAGTGTGGCCTAACTCAGGTTCTGTACAGCTGCAACATGACTTGCCTATTTTTATACTCGATGCCCTGACCGATGAAGGCAAGCATGCCGTATGCCTTCCTGACTACCTTATCCACCTGCGTTGCCACTTTCAGTGACCTGTACGCCCATATCTCTCTGCCTGTCAATACTCCTAAGGGTTCTGCCATTTATTGTATACTTCCCACCTGCAATAGACCTTACAAAATGCATTACCTCACATTGTCTGGAATAAACTCCATCTGCCATTTCTCTGCCCAAGTCTCCAACCGATCTAGATCTTGCTGTATCCTCTAACAATCCTCATCATTATCCGCAACTCCAGCAACCTTTGTGTCGTCACAAACTTACTAATCAGACCAGCTACATTTTCCTCCAAATCATTTATATATACTACAAACAGCAAAGGTCCCAGCACTGATCCCTGCGGAACACCACTAGTCACATCCCTCCATTCACAAAAACACCCATCCACTGATACCCTCTGTCTTCTATGACCGAGCCAGTTCTGTATCCATCTTGCCAGCTCACCTCTGATCCCGTGTGACTTCACCTTTTGTACCAGTCTGCCATGCGGGATCTTGTCAAAGGCTTTACTAAAGTCCATATAGATAACATCCACTGCCCTTCCTTCATCAATCATCTTCGTCACTTCCTCAAAAAACTCAATTAAATTAGTAAGACACGACCTCCCCTTCACAAAACCATGTTGTCTCTCGCTAATAAGTTTGTTTGTTTCCAAATGGGAGTAAATCCTGTCCCGAATAATCCTCTCTAATAGTTTCCCTACCACTGACGTAAGGCTCACCGGCCTATAATTTCCTGGATTATACTTGCCACCCTTCTTAAACAAAGGAACAACATTGGCTATTCTCCAGTCCTCTGGGACCTCACCTGTAGCCAATGAGGATGCAAAGATTTCTGTCAAGGCCCCAGCAATTTCCTCCCTTGCCTCCCTCAGTATTCTAAGGTAGATACCATCAAGCCCTGGGGACTTATATATCTTAATGCTTTGCAAGACACCCAACACCTCCTCCTTTTTGATAATGAGATGACAGAGACTATCTGCACTCCCTTCCCTAGGCTCATCACCCACCATGTCCTTCTCTTTGGTGAATACTGATGCAAAGTACTCATTTCGCACCTCGCCCATTTCCTCTGGCTCCACACATAGATTCCCATCTCCGTCCTTGAGTGGGCCAACCCTTTCCCTGGTTATCCTCTTGCTCTTTATATACGTATAAAAAGCCTTGGGATTTTCCTTAATCCTGTTTGCCAATGAATTTTCATGACCCCTTTTAGCCCTCCTAACTCCTTGCTTAAGTTCCTTCCTACTGTCTTTATATTCCTCAAGGGATTCGTCTGTTCCTAGCCTTCCAGCCCTTGCAAATGCTTCCTTTTTCTTTTTGACTAGGCTCACAATATCCCGCTTTATCCAAGCTTCCCGAAACTTGCCAAACTTGTCTTTCTTCCTCACAGGAACATGCTGGTCCTGGATTCTAATCAGCTGACGTTTGAAAGACTCCCACATGTCAGATGTTGATTTACCTTCAAACAGCCGCCCCAATCTAAATTCTTCAGTACCTGCCTAATATTGTTATAATTAGCCTTCCCCCAATTTAGCACCTTCACCCGAGGACTACTCTTATCCTTATCCACAAGTACCTTAAAACTTATGGAATTATGGTCACTGCTCCCGAAATGCCCCCCCACTGAAACTTCGACCACCTGGCCGGGCTCATTCCCCAATACCATTTCCAGAAAGGCCCCATCCCTAGTTGGACTATCTACATACTGTTTCAAGAAGCCCTCCTGGATGCTCCTCACAAATTCTGCCCCATCCAAGCCCCTAGCACTAAGTGAGTCCCAGTCAATATAGGGGAAGTTAAAATCACCCACCACCACAACCCTGTTACCTTTACATCTTTCCAAAATCTGTCTACATATCTGCTCCTCTACCTCCCGCTGGCTGTTGGGAGGCCTGTAGTAAACCCCCAACATCGTGACTGCACCCTTCCTATTCCTGAGCTCCACCCATATTGCCTCGCTGCATGACCCCTCCGAGGTGTCCTCCCGCAGTACAGCTGTGATAATCTCCATAAGCAGTAATGCAACTCCCCCACCCCTTTTACATCCCCCTCTATACCGCCCGAAGCTTCTAAAGCCTGGAACATTTAGCTGCCAATCCTGCCCTTCCCTCAACCAAGTCTCTGTAATAGCATCATATTTCCCAGTACTAATCCAAGTTCTAATCCAAGCCAGAGCTGGCGGGCAGCCATAAAGACAGGGCTAAATTGTGGCGAGTCGAAGAGACTTAGTAGTTGGCAGGAAAAAAGACAGAGGCGCAAGGGGAGAGCCAACTGTGCAACAGCCCCAACAAACAAATTTCTCTGCAGCACCTGTGGAAGAGCCTGTCACTCCAGAATTGGCCTTTATAGCCACTCCAGGCGCTGCTTCACAAACCACTGACCACCTCCAGGCGCGTATCCATTGTCTCTCGAGATAAGGAGGCCCAAAAGAATCCAAGTTCTAAGTTCATCTGCCTTACCTGTTATACTTCCCGCATTGAAACAAATGCACTTCAGACCACCAGTCCTGCTGTGCTCAGCAACATCTCCCTGCCTGCTCTCCTCTTAGTCCTACTGGCCTTATTTACTATGTCCTCCTCATTTATTTAACTTGCTGTCCTACTGCTCTGGTTCCCACCCCCCGCCACACTAGTTTAAACACTCCCGAGTGACGCTAGCAAACCTTGCAGCCAGGATATTAGTGCCCTTCCAGTTTAGATGCAACCCGTCCTTCTTGTACAGGTCCCATCTGTCCCTGAAGAGATCCCAATGGTCCAGATATCTGAAGCCCTCCCTTCTACACCAGCTGCTCAGCCACGTGTTTCGCTGCACTATCTTCCTATTTCTCGCCTCACTGGCATGTGGCACAGGGAGTAATCCAGAGATTACAACCCTAGAGGTCCTGTTTTTTTAACTTACTACCTAACTCCCCCTGCAGGACCTCATCACTCTTCCTGCCTATCTCATTGGTACCGATGTGTACCACAACCTCTGGCTGTTCACCCTCCACAAGGACTGTGCGGTGGTCAGTCCTACCAATATGTCTTCAACAAATGCGGCAGGCAGATTGGTGAGGACAATGTCAAGTAGGTTTTTCCCCTCTTGTTGGTTCCCTCACCACCTGCCACGTACCCAGTCTAGCAGCTATGTCCTTTAGGAATAAAAAGAAGAAATGCTGGAACCACTCAGCAGGTCTGGCAGCATCTGTGGAAAGAGAAGCAGAGTTAACGCTTTGGGTCAGTGATCCTTCTTCGGAACAGTTCCGAAGAAGGGTCACTGACCCGAAACGTTAACTCTGCTTCTCTTTCCACAGATGCTGCCAGACCTGCTGAGTGGTTCCAGCATTTCTTATTTCCAGCATCCACAGTATTTTGCTTTTATGTCCTTGAGGACTTGGCCAGCTCCGTCAGTAGTGGTGCTACTGAGTCACGCTTGGTGATGGACATTGAAGTCCCCCACCCAGAGTACATTATGTGCCCTTGCTATGCTCAGTGCTTCCTCCAAGTGGTATTCAACATGGAGAAGCACTGATTCATCAGCCGAGGGGTGGGGCGGTAGGTGATAATCAGCAGGACGTTTCCGTACCCATGTTTGACTTGATGCCATGAGACTTCATGGGGTCCGGAGTCGATGTTGAGGATACCCATGGCAACCCCCTCTCGACTGTGCCACCACCTCTGGTGGGTCTGTCCTGCTGGTGGGACAGGACATACCCCGGACGGTGGTGTCAGAGACATTGTAAGGTATGATTCCGTGAGTATAACTGTCAGGCTATTGCTTGACGAGTCTGTGGGACAGCTCTCCTAATTCTGGTACAAGCCCCCAGATGTTAGTAAGGATGACTTTGCAGGGTCAACACGGCTGCATTTGCCACTGTTGCTTCCAGTGCCTAGGTCGATGCCGGATGGTCCGTCCACTTTCATTCCCTTTCTTAGGATTTTGTAGCAGTTTTGATACAACCGAGTGGCTTGCTCGGCCATTTCAGAGGACGTTTAAGAGTCAGCCACATTGCTGTGGGTCTGGAGTCACATGTAGGCCAGACCAGGTAAGGACAGCAGATTTCCTTCCCTAAACGACATTAGTGAACCAGATGGGCTTCTACAACAATCGACAATGGTTTCGTGATCACGATTAGACTAGCTTTCTAATTACAGATTTATTAATTGAATTCAAATTTCACCATCTGCCATACTGAAGACTTGTGCTCCAGAACTAGCTGTGCCCCTAGCCAAGCTGTCCAAGTACAGCTACAACACTGGCATCTGCCCAGCAATGTGCAAAATTGCCCAGGTATGTCCCGCACACCAAAGGCAGGACAAATCCAACCCGGCCAATTACTGCCCCATCAGTCTACTCTCGATCATCAGCAAAGTGAAGCAAGGGGATGCTATTAAGCGGCACTTGCTCAACAATAACCTCAAACAAGAGAGAATCTAACCATCTCCTCTTGATGTTCAATGGCATTACCATCACTGAATACCCCACTATCAACATCCCGGGATCACCATTGACCAAAAACAGAACTGAACCAGGCACATAAATACTGTGGCTACAAGAGCAGGTCAGAGGCTGGGAATTCTGCATCAAGTAACTCGCCTCCTGGCTCCCTAATGCCTGTCCACCATCTACAAGGCACAAGTCAGGAGTGTGATGGAATAATCTCCATTTGCCTGGATGGGTGCAGATCCAACAACACTCAAGAAGCTCGACACCAACCAGGACAAAGCAGCCTGCTCGATTGGCACCTCATCCACAAACATTCACTCCTTCCACTACCGACACATAGTGACAGCAGTGTGTACCATCTACAAGATGCACTGCAGCAATGCACCAAGGCTCCTTAGACAGTACCTTCCAAACCCACGACCTAGACCACCTACAAGGAGAAGGGCAGCAGATGCATGGGAGAACCACCACCTGCAAGATCCCCTCCAAGCCACACACCATCCTGACTTGGAACTATATCACTGTTCCTTCATGGTCGCTGGTTCAAAAAGCTGGAACTCCCTTCCTGGAACTTAGGAAGATAGGAACAGGAGTAGGCCATTCAGCCCCTTGAGCCCATCCCGCCATTCAATGAGATCATGGCTGATCTGCAGCCTAACTCCATATACCTGCCTTTGGCCCATAACCCTTAATATCTTTGCTTAACAAAAATCTATATCTCAGATTTAAAATTAACAACTGTTCTAGCTTCAACTGCTGTTTGTGGGAGAGAGTTCCAAACCTCTACCACCCTTTGCATGAAGAAGTGCTTCCTAACATCTCTCCTGAACGGTCTGGTCCTAATTTTTAGACTATGCCCCCTAGTTTTAGAATCTCCAACCAGTGGAAATAGTTTATCTTTATCTAGCCTGTCTTTTCCTGTTAATATCTTGAAGACTTCGATCAGATCGCCCCTTAACCTTCTAAATTCTAGCGAAAACAGGCCTAATTTGTGTAATCACTCCCCTGTAGTCCAGGTATCATTCTTGTAAACCTACGTTGCACTCCCTCCAAGGCCAATATATCCTTCCTCAGGTGAAGTGCCCAGAACTGCTCACAGTACTCCAAGTGGG
This sequence comes from Heterodontus francisci, assembly GCF_036365525.1. Classification (NCBI taxonomy): domain Eukaryota; kingdom Metazoa; phylum Chordata; class Chondrichthyes; order Heterodontiformes; family Heterodontidae; genus Heterodontus; species Heterodontus francisci. The sequence goes on along the minus strand of NC_090378.1, from coordinate 6,118,943 downwards.
GTCTAACCAGGGTTTTGTACAGCTGCAGCATAACTTCTGTGTCTTTATACTCCAATCCTCTAGATTGGCACAGTGGCACAAGGGCGGCGCAGTGGTTAGCACCGCAGCCTCACCGAGTCCAGCGACCCGGGTTCAATTCTGGGTACTGCCTGTGTGGAGTTTGCAAGTTCAGCCTGTGTTTGCGTGGGTTTTCTCCGGATGCTCCGGTTTCCTCCCACAGCCAAAAGACTTGCAGGTTGGTAGGTAAATTGGCCATTATAAATTGCCCCTAGTATAGGTAGGTGGTAGGGAAATATAGGGACAGGTAATATAGGGACAGGTGGGGATGTGATAGGAATATGGGATTAGTGTAGGATTAGTATAAATGGGTGGTTGATGGTCGGCACAGACTCGGTGGGCCGAAGGGCCTGTTTCAGTGCTGTATCTCTAAATAAAATAAATAAAAATATAAAGGCTAGCATTCCATTAGCCTTTTTGATTATTTTCTGCACTTGCTCGTGGCATTTTCGCTCCTCCATCATTGGGGATGGGGATATTTGTGGAGCCTCCTCCTCCTGTTTAATTGTTCACCAACATTCACAACTGGATGTGGCAGGACTGCAGAGCTTTGATGCAGCAGCACTTCCAATACATAAGCTTCTAATTCCAATACATGGACCATGGTACACAACTAAATGAGCCTTCTCCCCACCCCACCACCCCAAAAAATCCTAGATGCTGGGCACTTACTACGTCTCCAGGTCGGTCTGCAAACCCACCGGTCTCATCATCCTGACAGGCCAGGATAAAACAGCTCAATTTATCCTTGTCGATCCAGTGCAATCGCCCAATGATCTTCAAAGAGGCCAGCACCCACCATGAGTAACAAACATCTGGCAACTGTGGGGAGTCAGGAAGACACTGACATCAAGGAACGCAATGACAAAGCAGTTCCCTCATTCAGCTTACAAAACACACTCGTCACTTAAGCATTTTTAATAATCAAAATTCAGGTTAAAGATTACCACAGATTCCTATGGACTAGAAACAGGACAGAGGAGTTGAATTGAATGTCCTGCTTCTGTGCTGTATATTCTATGTGATTCTCTGTTGCCTGCTAATCTCAGTTCTTTTCATTTAGTTCTGTTTTTTTGAAGGTGTAGTTTACTTAGATTTTCAAAGGCATTCAATAAGGTGCCACACGAAAGGTTGTTGCTCAAGATAAGAGCTCATGGGGTTGAGGGTAATATATTACCATGGATTAGAGTGTCAAATAAATGGGTCATCTTCAGGCTGGCAGGCTGTTACTAGTGGAGTGCTATAGATTCAGTGCTTGGGCCTCAGCTATTTACAATCTATATTAATGATTTAGATGAGGGGTGGAATGCAATATGTCCAAGTTTGCTGACGATAGAAAGCTAGGTGGGAAAATAAGCTGTGAGGAAGACAAAAGAGACTACAAAAGGATATAGATTAGTTAAGTGAGTGGGCAAGAAGGTGGCAGATGGAGTATAATGTGGAGAAATGTGAAGTTATTCACTTTGGTAGGAAGGATAGAAGAACTGAATATTTTTTAAATGATAAGAAACTATTAAATGTTGGTGTTCAGAGGGATTTGGGTGTCCTTACACAAGAAACAAAGTTAAAGTACAGGTGTAACAGAGAAATAGGAAGGCAAATGTTATGTTGGCCTTTATTGTAAGGGGAAGAAGGGTCTGACCTGACGAAAGGTCACTGACCTGAAACATTAACTCTGCTTCTCTCTTCACAGATGCTGCCAGACCTGCTGAGTATTTCCAGCATTTCTTGTTTTTATTTATTGTAAGGGGATTGGGTACAAGAATAAGAAAGTCTTCCTGCAGCTGTACAGGGTTTTGGTGAGACACACATCTGGAGTAGTACTGTGTACAGTTTTGGTCTCCGTATCAAAGGATCGACATACTTGCCTTAGAGGGGGTGCACAGGTTCACTGGACTGATTCCTGGGCTGAGAGGATTGTTCTATGATGAGAGGCCAAATAAATTGGGCCTATACACTCTGGAGTTTAGAAGAATGAGAGGTGTTCATTGAAACATACAAGACTCTTCGAGGGTTTGACATGATAGATGCTGAGAGATTGTTTCCCCTAGCTGAACAGTCTAGAATGAAGGAGTATATTGCCCACCCCTATTAGACCCAAGATGGTGATGATGGACCTGCATTCCTTTGTTACAAATGAGTAGCTTACTAATTGGTGTGTGACTGGAGTCGCACGTAGCCCAAACTGGGCAAAGATGTCAGATTTCCTTAAAAAAAAAGGATATGTCGAAAGTGCTGCCTTTTGGATGGGACGTTAAACCGAGACCCCGTCTTCTCCCTCTTGGCACCATTTAGAAGAGTGTGGGAGTTCTCCCTGGTGCCAACATTTATCCCTCAACTAACATCACCAAAACAGATGATCTGAACACAAGAAATAGGAGAAGTAGACCATGTTGCCCACTGAACCTGCTCTGCCATTCAATACAATCACGGCTGATCTTGGGCTTCTTCCTGCCCACTCCCCATTTCCCTTGATTCCCTGCGAGACCAAATATCTATCTATCCCAGCCTTAAATGTATTCAATGATGGAGCATCCACAACCCTCTGGGGTACAGAATTCCAAAGATTCACAACCCTTTTGAGTGATTTCTCCTCATCTCAGTCCTGAATGACTGACCCCTTATCCTGAGACTGTGTCCCTGTGTCTGAGATTCCTTGACCAGTGGGAACAATCTCTCAGCTCCAACCCGATCAAGCCCTTTCAGAATTTTGTATGTCTCAATTAGATCACCTCTCATTCTTCTAAACTCCAGAGAATACAGACCGCAACATCGAGGGCCGAAGGGCCTGTACTGCGCTGTAATGTTCTAATTCTAATTTACTCAGCCTATCATAGGACAAACCCCTCATCCCAGAGACCAATTTAGTAAATCTTCATTGCACTGCCTCCAGTGCAAGTATATCCTTTCTTAAATGTGGAGACCAAAACTGCACACAGTATTCCAGGTGCAGTCTCACCAAAGCCCTGCACAATTTTAGTAAGACTTCTTTATTCCTGTACTCCAATCCCCTTGCAATAAAGGCCAACATGCCATTTGCCTTCCTAACAGCCTGCTGCACCTGCATGTTAACTTTGTGCATACCTTGTACGAGTACCCCCAAGTCTCTCTGAACATCAATACTTACCAGTTTCACACTTTTTAAAAAATATTCTGCTTTCCTATTATAACCAAAGTGAACAACTTCACACTTCCCTACATTATACTCCATTTGCCATCTTGTTGCCAACTTACTTAACCTGTCTATATCCTCCCCACAGCTTACCTTTCCACCGAGCTTTGTATCATCAGCAAACTTAGATACATTACTCTCTGCCTCTTCATCCAAGTCATTAATATAGAGTGTAAATAGCTGAGGTCCTAGCACTGATCCTTGCGGCACTCCACTATTCACTGCCTGCCAGCTTGAAAATGCCCCATTTATGTTCACTCTCTGTTTCATGTCTGTTAACCAAACTTCTATCCACGCTAATATATTACCCCCAACACCATGAGCCCTTACCTTGCCTATTAATCTTTTATGTGGCACATTATTGAATACCTTTTGAAAATCCAGGTATACTACATCCACTGGTTCCCCTTTATCTATCCTACTAGTTACATATTCAAAAAACTCTAATAAATTTGTCAAACAGGATCTCCCTTCAGTAAAACCATGCTGACTTGTTCTAATCAAACTATGCTTTTCCAAGTGCAATGTTAAGACTTCCTTCATAATAGTTTCCAGCATCTTCCCAATGACTGATGTTAGGCTAACTGGCCTATAGTTCCATTTAATCTCTACCTCCTTCCTTGAAAAGCAGCGTAACATTTATAGCCCGAGGATGTAGGCCATCTGGTCCTGGGGACTTGTCAGATTTTAGTCGCTCAAGTTTCTCCAATACTTTTTCTCGACTGATATCAATATTCTTAATTTTCTCACTCTTTTTAGACCCTAGGTTACTGCCTATTTCTGGTATGGAACTTGTATCTTCTACTGTGAAGACAGACACAAAATATTTGTTCAATGCCTCTACCATTTCCTCATTCCCCATGATTATTTCCCCTACTTTGCCTCTAAGGGACCAATGTCTACTTTAGCTACTCTCTTTTCATGTACTTATAAAAGCTCTTACGGGTCTTTTTTTATATTGCTGGCTTGTTTACTTTCATTTTATTTTTTCCCCTTTTTCTCAACGTTTTGGTGGCCCTTTGCTGGTTTCTGAGACACTCCCAATCCTCAGACTTGCTACTATTTTTTGCAACATTATAAGGCTCTTCTTTTAGTCTAATACTCTCCTTAACCTCTTGAGTGAGCCACGGATGGGTCTTTCTGGACGAGTTTTTGTTTTTTTGAACAGAATGTACTTTAGTTGAACCCTTTGAATTGCTTCTTTAAATGTTTCCCACTGCTCATTTACTGCCATATCTTCCAGTCTATTTACCCAATTAACCTTAGCTAATACTCCCCTCAGACCTTCGTAATTGGCTTTGTCTAAGTTTAAGATTCTTGTTTGTGATTGAAATGTGTCACTTTCAAAATTAACATGAAATTCAATGGTATTATGATCATTATTTCCCAGTGGTCATACATTATCTTATTGCTTATTGTGGGATTTTGCTGTGTGAAAATCGGCTGCAGCATTTCCCACATTACAACAGTGACTACACTGCGGAAGTATTTCATTGGCTGTAAAGCACTTTGTGAAATCCTAAAGTTGTGAAAGGTGCTACAGAAATGCAAGTCCTTTCTTTTATTGAATAAATGGATAGAATGAAGTGTTTTGCATACGATAACCAATAGGGAATTTTTTTTCTGTCGTAAGGTTTTGCTAGAAAAAAAAAATCAGTTATGAGTAACTTTGAATCATGTTTAAAATAAAAATGTTTCTCTTTTTTTCTAAATACCTTTTCAGGTCGTCCATTGAGGCCCCCAGATGGTAACTGCCGCTCACACAGCCACCAGCCCAGTAAGTCAGCATTAACTTGGTGCAAATGGCCCGTTATAGCCAGAAATCCTGTGCAGCAATAGATCTAGAAAAGAGGAGAAAACAGCCCATTTGCTAAAACTCATGCCTCGGAGGAAACGCTTCAGCAATTTGCCATAGAAAGAATGCAACCTGCAATATTTTTACAGCACAACCAATACCTGCTTAACTATTTCCCTTTTAACATCTAGGATTATATGGCACTTTGTTCAGAAATACACATTTTATGCGCACACACACATTTACTTAAATGGCAAACGTCCATGATTTGTCCAAATCATTCAATCTGTGTCCCCTAGTCCTTGTACCATTAGCTATTGGGAACAGTTTTTCCTTGTCTAACTTATCTAAACCTGTCATAATCTTGTACACCTCTGTCAAATCTCCTCTCAATCTCCTTTGTTCCAGGGAGAATAACCCCAGCTTTCCCAACCTAACCTTATAACTAAAATCCCCCATGTCTGGAAACATTCTGGTAAATCTCCTCTGCACCCTCTCAAGGACCCTCATATCCTTCCTAAAGTAGGAAGACAAAAACTGGACACAATACTCCAGTTGGACCAAACCAGAGATTTATAAAGGTTCAGCATAACCTCCCTGCTTTTGTACTCAATGCCTCTATTTAGGAAGCTCAAGATCCCATATGCTTTACTAATCACTCCCTCAATATGTCCAGCCACCTTCAAAGATCGATGCACATCCACCCCCAGGTCCCTCTGTTCCTGCACACTCGTTAGAACTGTGCAATTAAGTATACATTCCTTCTGCCAAAATGCATCAACTCATACTTGTCAGTATTAAATTCCATCTGCCACCTGTTGGAGGTGGTGCACATCATCCTCAATGTTTGCCACACCTCCAAGTGTGGTACCATTGACAAATTTTAAGATTCTACTCTGTAATCCAAGATCCAAGTCATTCATATCTAGTTAAAAAGGCAGTGGTCCTTGCACTGACCCTTGGGGAACACCACTGTCTACCATCCTCCAGTCTGAAAAACAACCATTTAGTACAACTTGACCCTTTATCAGAACTGGGAAAAGTTAGAAACGTAATCGATTTTAAGTAGGTGAAATGGGGGAGGGTGGAAAAAGAACAAAAGGGAAGATCTGAAACAAAAACAGAAAGTGCTGGAAATACTCAGCAGGTCAGGCAGCATCTATGGAGAAAGAAACAGAGTTAATGTTTCAGGTCCATGTGACCTGTTCATTATTCTGCCATTCACACCTCTGGTGAACACATCTTTTGTCTCTTGTCCCATTATTACTCTCTTTGGCTCTGCCCCACCAACTCTTTTGTCATTTAACATCTCCCATCTATCACCATATCACAGACCTTCTCTTTTGTTCTTTTTCTGATGAAGGGTCATTGTCCTGAAATGTTAACTCTGTTTTTCCACAAATGCAGCCTGACCTATTTCCAGTATTTTGATTTTTATTAATGTTGAAAAACCTGATTGTCCAAGTGCTGATATTTCTGCTAAGGTTGATGTTTAGTTTAGAGATACAGCACTGAAACAGGCCATTCAGCCCACCGAGTCTGTGCCGCCCATCAACCACCCATTTATACTAACCCTATACTAATTCCATATACCACATCCCCACCTGTCCCTATATTTCCCTACCACCTACCTATACTAGGGGCAATTTATAATGGCCAATTTACCTATCAACCTGCAAGTCTTTGGCATGTGGGAGGAAACCGGAGCACCCGGAGGAAACCCACGCAGACACAGGGAGAACTTGCAAACTCCACACAGGCAGTACCCAGAATTGAACCCGGGTCACTGGAGCTGTGAGGCTGCGGTGCTAACCACTGCGCCACTGTGCCGCCCATAGGCTAAGGCTAAGGTTCTTTTCTTTACTGTATAATCCAGCATTTTTCTTTTTATATCAGATTTCAAATGCTTAATAGTTTGAAACCCATTAATACTTCACAGCTAAATTTCAATTATACTGCAAACAAATGCTGACTTGCCTGTCCAGCGTGAGATTCAGAACCTGGCCTGCATCCAAATCCTCCGTCAAAGTTCATACAGGATAAAACAAATTCTGCTGCTGAATCTAGATTGATGGCATCAAGTCTTCCCTGCAAAACAACCCAACACAAGCATTATGAACCAGCTACACAATAGGATCAGTTAATGAAGGGTATTAAAAAGCACAAACAAGCAGCTGCACCAGCCCAAATAACACTGTACACTTCCTTTTCTCTCACCAACTCTGTACAAAGTTTCCCCTCCTCCCCAGCTCTTCTGAAGACACTTAATTTATGCTGAGATACAACCTCATGACCATCAGCACCACCCCTAATGGTCAGCCTCCACATGGGAGCTTAAACAGTGCTAGTGTGGCTCAGTCAGTAACACTCTCATCTCTGAGGCAGAGGGTCATCCCACTCTACAGACATAAGCACGTAATGAAAACTAACGCTCCCACTGCCCCGTTGAGGGGCATTGCTGCACATTCCGAGGTGCTGTCCTTCAGATAAGGCCCCATTTGCCCTCTCAGGTGGACAATACTTTCCCATTGTTCTGGTCAACACTGTCCATCAACATCACTGAAATAAATAATCACATTGCTGCTGGTTGAACATGACTGTGCATGCAAATTGGCTGCCACATTTCCTACTTTTAACAGTGAATACAATTCAAAAGCGGCTGTGAAGCACTTTGGGACCTCCTGAGACAAGAAAGGTGTTATAAGACTGAAAATCTTTAATTTCCTTTGTTAAACAGTGAAAATTGACTATTGTGGGAATTAACACCAGATCCAATCTTGTTTCGCTCGACATTTGTGCACCTGCACTAACCAGCAAACCTCAATGAATAGCAAGTAGAAACACAGCTGACTTTATGTTAGGCAAGGGAAGCAAGGGATTATGCATCAAGGGTGGGTAAACTGAGTGAAGGTGCACATCAGCCATGATCTAAGTGAATGACAGAACAGGCTCAAGGCACTGAATAAACCTACTCTTGTTCATAAGTAGCCCCGAGGTACTCGGGCAGACTGTCGCACCCCTACCACCGCTCAAGTAGAGACGACCTATATCAACGCACACCAGGAATCTAGCCCAGGACCTTCCAGATGGCACAGCAAGTACGACACCATACAGTGCACGTACACACCCAATCACCAGGAGCCACATCAGCATTCTTATCTGGATGGCGCATTGTGTTTCCACTGGTCGCCCTTTTAAACAGAGGTGAAACAACATGCATTTGGTGGCTATTCGCAATCTTTATAATCACAGACCAGTTAATTATACAATTACACCGTCACACAATAAATCAGGTACTGCAAGTTAACATTCTTACCAAAAGTGCTAGCGTTGCTACAGCACAGAAGGAGAACCTGGTGTCTATTTCACCTAGAACAGAAGAGATTTTTCAGTCGTACAAAGCAATGCATTCATACTGCACACTCCTTTGAAGACAGTAGTAGAAAAATAAAGGCTCACAACTGAAGAGTTCTCCCCAACTCTCCAAATTTCAACAACCTCCCGATTTGCCCTTACAGGAGACATATGATAAGGATTCGCACTGTGAAATCTGAAGAGATCAGTGCTGAAAGGGTCAACAGGCTGTTTCAAATCCTTTGTACACAGCGAGAAGGATTAAATTTGTATTTCAGCAGTGCGTATTGTTGAAGATTAGCAACACTGTTCACTGGATGCCACCTCTTTAGGTTATCCAAGTTCATAAAATCAATACTGATAAAAGGAGGCCATTTTTCCCATCTAAATATGCAGACTGACCAGAGCACTGCACAGTTAAATTAAAATGTACAGCTCATACAAACACCTCAGCTTTAGAATCTAACTTGAATAAAATAAGATCACGTGCGAGTCCCCAACTGCAGACGTCTTTTTAGGACAACAGTCACTGGTGTCTGACTTGATTGTAATTCTATATGCACAGAGAATTTACAGCACAAAAGCAGGCCATTTGGCCCAACTGGGGTATGCCATTAGTATGCTCCACACAAATCACCTCTCACCGTCATCTCACCCATCAGCATATCCTTCTATTCCTTTCTCCCTCAAGCTTTTATCTAACTTCACCTTAAACATACTATTGACCTCAATCATTCAATGTGATAGTGATTTCCACATTCTCATCACTCTCTAGGTAAAGAAGTTTCTCCTAAATTCTCTATTGGATTTATTAGTGCCTATTGAATATTTATGGCCCCTAGTTCTGGTCATCCTAACAAGTGGAAACATCTTGTCTACGTCACCCATTTCAAACCCTTTCATAATTTTAACCACCCAAACACTGACACTGTTTTAGATCTATGCTCATTTAGTTTGGATTCTGGGAGACTGAGATGAAGGGCTGATCTTATGAGGATAGACAGAGCAGGTTGGGCCTATATGCATAGGAGTTTAGAAGATGAGAGGTGATCTTATTGAAATATATAAGATGCTGAGGGGGCTTGACAGGGTAGATGCTGCGAGGATGTTTCCCTTCATGGGGGAATCTAGAACTAGGGAGCACAGTTTCAAATTAAGGAGCCTCCCATTTAATACTGAGATGAGAACAATGTTTTTTCTCTCGGGAAGTCTTTAGTCTGGAATTCTCTTCCCCAGAGAGCAATGGAGGCTGGATCATTAAATATATTCAAAGTCGAGTTAGGTTTTTGATCTACAAGGGGGTCAAAGGTAATGGGGGGCATGCAGGAAAGTGAAGCTAAGGCCACATCAAATCAGCCGTGATCTTATCGAATGGCAGAACAGGCTCGAGGGGCTGGATGGCCGACTCTTGCTCCTAATTTGTGTGTTGTGAGTTGGGCTCCAGTTGTACTACGAAATCTGACTCACGTACCCCGTTACCAGCAATTTTGATCTAGATGCAGTTTCTATCAATGGGATATTAGGGCTGTATCTGAACACGCAACAACATTAATTCTGTAGTGCATTGGATCTTACCACTGGCAGAATTCAAACTAAATCTAGCAGTGGCGACAAGTGAATGCATTATTAAATAGCCCATTAGAAATATGCAAATTGCTAGGCTTAAAAAGATCAAGGCACATCGAATTCACCTTCTACCCCAGTCACATGATATAGTAATGGCATCATTAACCAATCACAGTGATCAATTTCTATCAAAGACTCTATAACTGACCCAGACATGAGGTGGGGTAAACCCCCAGTGGGGGAGAACTTTGGGAACAATAGGGTCATCTGTTCCTCCCAAGCTCACTCCACTCACCACACTTCATGTCTCCAATTACTCAGATACTGGAGAACAAAATGTTATTTTCTGGGGGAAATCTCTCTAATTTACATTTGAATGAATCAATAGTAACAGCTTCCACCATCTCCCTAGAGAACCTGCTCCACAGATTGACCACTCGCTCCCTGAAATATTATTTCCCCAGATGAGTTTTGAATTCCCCCTTCAAGCTCAGGCCGTGTTCTCTTGTTCTACTGTTCTGGACAAGGTGAGACAGCTGATCATGGCCCACATTGCCCAGTTCCATAAAAATCATACAGAAAGCAATCATAATTAACAATTACAAATTGCTATGATTAACAGAAACTCATGTTCAACAACCACTGCACTGGATGAATAAAACGATCACTGACCCAACTACATACAAGCAGCATGGACAAAAACACCGTATTTATATTAGCAGTCTTCAGTTTCATGTGCATTGCTTCTTTCTAATCAGCTGCAAGTAAACAGTTTTTTCTAATATACTCAAACTTCTAGCAATAAAAACACAAAAATTTGCAGTGGGAGCACACTGATACACCAGCTGGCCTCATATGTCTAAATATTTAAAGTGTCGGTGACTGGGACATAAGAACATTGGATTAGGCTACACAGCCTGTTGAGCCTGCTCTGCCATTCGACGATGATCTACCTCAACTCCACCTTCCCACACTATTCCCATAGCCCCGACTCCCCCAATACCCAAATATCGACTGTACCAAATGTACCAAACTTCTGAGCGTCCACAGCTCTCTGGGGTAGAGAATTCCAAAGATTCACAACCGAGTTGAGAAATTACTCCTCACCTCAGTCCTAAATGGCCTACCCCTTATTCTGAGACTATGACCCAAGCTCAAGATTCTCCAACCGGGGAAAAATATGCTCAGCATCTACCCTGCCAAACCCTGTAAGAATTTTATAGTTTCATTGAGATCACCTCTCATCTTTCTAAATTCCAAAGAGGCCCATCCTACTTAGTGTCTCCTCATAGGATAGTCTCTTCATCCCAGGAATCAATCTACTGAATCTTCCAAGCACCCTTTCTAAGGCAAATACATTCTTTCCTTATGTAAGACGACCAAAACTATACATTTGAACATACGAATTCGGAACAGTAGGCATTCAATTCAGCCCCTCGAGCCTGCTCCGCCATTTGATAAGATCATGGCTGATCTGATTGTGGCCTCAATTCTACTTTCCTGTCTTCCTGCTATAGCCTTTGACTCCCTTGTCAATCAAGAATCTATGTAACTCAGCCTTAAAAATATTTAATGACCCCGCCTCCACTGCAGAGAATTCCACAGACTAACAACCCTCAGAGAAAATATTTCTCATCTCCATCTTAAATGGGAGACCCCTTATTTTTAAACCGTGTCCCCTGGTTCTAGTCTCTCTCACAAGGGGAAACATCCTCTCTAGCATTCACCCTGTGAAGTACCCTCAAGGTCTTATATGTTTCAATAAGATCTCCTTTCATTCTTCTAAATCCCAAAGGATACAGGCCCAACCCTTCTAAGCTTTCCTCATAAAATAACCCCTTCATCCCAGGAATCAGTGAACTTTTTCTGAACTGCTTCTAAAGCAATGATATCCCTTCTGAAGTAAGGAGACCAAAACTGGAGAGTTTTGTAGAGTGTCCAGATGTGGTCTCACCAATGCCCTGTACAACTGTAGCAAAGCTCCTTAATTTTATATTCCATTCCCCTTTCAATAAAGGGACCAGATGCTTTTACATACAGTACATTTACTCTTTGCTTTAACAATGGTCTGGTTCTGGGGAATGAGGTGGGCAAGTGAATCAAGTATCAGTCAGGGAACATTTAGGCAACGGTGATCATAGTATCATAAGGTTTAGGTTAGCCATGGAAAAGGACATGGAGCAATATAGAATAAAAACACTAAACTGGAGGAGGGCCAATTTCAGTGGGCTGAGATCTGGCCCAGGTAAATTGCAATCAAAGACAGCCAGGCAAAACTACAATGGAATAATGGGCTGTCTTTAAAGAGGAGATAATTTGGGTACAGTCGAACTACATTCCCATGAAGGGGAAAGGTAGGACAAACAAAGCCAGAGCTTCCTGGATGATGTGAGTGAGAGAGAGAAAGAGAAAGAGAAAGAGAAAAAGAGAAAGAGAAAGAGGGAAAGAGAGAGAGAAAGAGAAAGAGAAAGAGAGAGAGAGAGCACGAGAGCGAGAAAGATGAACAGAAAAAGTGGGTGTATGACATTTATCAGATGGATAATACAAGTGAGAACCAGGCTGAATATAGAAAGTTCAAAGTGGAAGTGAAAGAGAAAATAAGGGAAGCGAGAGCGTATAGGAACAGACTGGCAAGGCAATCCAAAAGTCTTCCAAAAGCAAAAAAATAGTAAAAGGGTAGTAAGAGGAGGGGTGGGGCTGATTAGGGATCAAAAAGGGGATTTATGCATCAAGGCAGAGGGTATGGCTGAGGTACTAAATGAGTACTTTGCATGACTTTACCAAGGAAGATGATGCTGCCAAAGTCAAAGTGAACAAGGAGGTAGTTGAGATACTGAAATAAAAACAAAGTGCTGGAAATACTCAGCAGGTCTGGCAGCATCTGCAGAGAGAGAAGCAGAGTTAACGTTTTAGGTCTGGCACCCTTCATCAGAACTACATATTATAGTTAAGATACTGGATGGGCTAAAAATTGATAGAGGAAGTATTGGAAAAGCTGATAGTACTTAAAGTTGATAAGGCACCAGGATTGGACGGGTTGCATCCGAGGATACTGAGGGAAGAGAGGAAATTGCGAGGTACTGGCCATAATCTTCCAATCCTCTTTTGATACAGGCGTAGTGCCAGAGGACTGGAGAATTATCAATCCTGGTTCAAGAAAAGGTGTAAGGCTAAATCCAGCAACTGCAGGCCAGTCAGTTTAACCTTGGTGGTCGGAAAGCTTTTGGAGACGATAATCCAGGACAAAATTAACAATTACTTGGACGAGTGCAGATTAGTTAAGGAAAGCCAGCACGAATTTGCTAAAGGCAAATCGTGTTTTGATGAGGTGTTGAATATGGACTTCCGAAAGGCATTTCATAAAGTGCCACATAATAAGATTTGCCAGCAAAGTCAAAGTCCATGGAACAAAACAGACAGTGACAGCATGGATATGAAGTTGGCTGAGTGACAGAAAATAGAGATTAGTGGTGAACGGTTGTTTTTTTTAGACTGGAGGAAGGTATATAGTGGGAGTCCCCAGGTCTCGGTACTAGGAACACTGCTTTTCTTGATCTATATATTAATGACCTCGATTTGAATGCGCAGAACACAATTTCAAAATTTGTAGGAGGACACAGACAGGTTGGTGGAATGGGCAAACATGTGGCAGATGAAATAGAATGCAGAAAAGTGTGAAGTGATACATTTTGATAGGAAGAACGAGGAGAGGCAATATAAAATAAACAGCACAATTCTAAAAGGGGTGCAGATACAAAGGGATCTTGGGGGCTATACGTGCACAAATCATTGAAGGTGGCAAGGCAGGTTGAAAAAGTCTTTAAAAGGAATACAGGATCCTCAGATTGATTAAATAGAGGCATACAAAAGTAAGGAAGTTATGGTGAACCTTTATAAAACACTGGTTTGACCTTAACTGGAGTATTGTGTCCAATTCTGGGTGCTGCACTTTAGGAAAGATGTGAAGGCTTTATTTAGAGAGGGTGCAGAAAAGTTTTGTGAGAATGTTTCCAGAGATGAGGGACTTCAGTTACATGGACAGATTGGAGAAGTTGGGGTTGTTCTTCTTAGAGAAGGTTGAAAGGAGATTTGACAGAGGCATTCAAAAACAATGAGAGGTCTAGACAGAGTAGAGAGAGAGAAATTGTTTCTTTTGGCGGAGGTTCGAGAACCAGAGGACACCGATATAAGGTGATTGACAAAAGAAGCAATGGTGACATGAGGAAGAACTGGTTTTTTTTTTAATGTAGCAAGTGGTTAGGATCTGGAATGTATTGCCTGATTGTGTGGCGGAGGCAGATTCAATCAGGAACTGAATAATTATCTGAAGAGAAAAAAAAAATTGCAGGACTAGAGAGAAAGAGCAGAGAAGTGGAACTAACTGAGTTGTTCTTGCAGAGAGCTGACACGGACAAGACAGGCTGAAGGGCCCCATTCTATGCTGTAACATAGAAAATAGGAGCAGGAGTAGGCCATTCAAAAAAGATCATGGCTGATTGTCTAATTCAGTACCCTGTTCCTGCTTTTTCCCCATATTCCTTAATCCCTTTCGCATTCTATGATTCAATTATAAAAACGTTAGTTCTGGGTTTTGACCTTTGGAACAGACAAAGTGAGTCCGTTCTTAATGAATCCCAGAGGTTGGTTCTTTTAATATTAACAGCTGCTTTTATCTTGTACTCTGGGCTTTGGAAAGTGGTCACAATGTTTACCAGTAGACAATGCAGCCAATCTCCCTGAAAATCCCCCATGCCATGCAGCTCACATCTGCAGACAGACCAACACAATTTAGTCCGTGCCGTGGCTTCAAGACAGGCCAAAATTTTCATTTATTTATTCATTCCCAGGATGGTTAGGTCAGTATTTATTGTCCATCACTAGCTGTCCTGAGAAGGTGTTGGTGATGGGCCTGGAGTCACATATAGGGCCAGGCCAAGTAAAGACAGCAGATTTCCTTCCCTAATGGACATCAGTGAACCAGCCTGGGTTTTACGATAGCTTCACGGGCACTCTTACGGAGACCAGATTTTTATTTCTATCTTATATTAAAACTGAAATTAAATTCTCAAACTGGCATGATGAAATTTGAAAACACACTCTCTGTGCTAATCAAACCAAACATTACTGAATTAGGAAGACCAGCGAGAGATAAAAGAAAACCCACAGTGCTTCCCGACTTCCAGCTTCAAAAAAAACTACATCATCACTGAATCAGTGAGAACCACAGTCTGCGAGATAGTGACTGGCAAACATCTAAGTTAATGAGTGCTTCTGGCAACAGAACTCAGAACATTCTTTCAATTCTCACAGGCCTTATTGATCTAAGCAGTCACATGGGGTCAGTCTGTGTGGAGAAATCAGCAGTTATCACACGATGATACGGCAACATAACGGGATCGCACAGCAAGCTACAGCATTGGGCCAAATTGCTGGTTTCTATGAAGTAAATACCATGTAAGTTGATTTATTCCCACATTAATTCCAGTAACCAGTAACTATGCAGACACACCAAAAACATTCTTAAATGCGGTCTTAGTTAAGAATAATACATTTTACATAAAATGAATGCGACAGGAGAAATTTACCCCACTTGTCACCGGCAAAGGAACCATCTTCTTGTTGGAGGCCTTTAACATATTCAACAACTTTATCGACGTCAATGATATGAAGACTATCATAGAGAGAAAGGATCTAAATGAAAAGAAGCATATCATAACAACAGCGGCATTTATATAGTACCTTTAACGCAACAAAACTTCCAAAGGCACTTCACAGAAGGATAATCAGAAAACAATTGTCACCGAGATACATCACGGGCACAGATAGCCGAAATCTGGGTCAGAGGGGTAGGTTTTAGCAAGTTTATCAATGGAAGAGAGCTTGGGGCTGAGGCAGCTGGAGGTACTTCACAGAAACAGAAAGGAACATACGCTCCACCTTTCTGAGATAAGCAAGTTGTCACAGTTCGTCAGAGGCAAGTTTTCATGAGGCTTTTAAGTTAGAGTAACCAGCAGAGCAGTGGAGAGGTTTCTGTGGTTGTGGGGGGGTGGGGGTGTTAAAAGAGTTCCAAGGCAGGGTTGAGATAGCTAACAGCACTGTGACTAAAGTAGAGCAGAGGGAGATTACACATAGAAGGCCAGAATCAAACAGCATGCAAGGGGAGAGAAGATTTCTGCGGGCTGTAGAGGTAGGATGGGTGGCTGGCAGGAGTGGGGAAGGAGGTTATGGGAAGAATTGAAGTTTAGGCTGTGGACTTTAAATATGACAGATGGACCCAGGAAGAGAGAAACCGTCTAGACAAGCGAGGACTACAGTGATGGGAAGCTAGCAGTCATAGGCTGGGAAGCCCAAAATAAAACAGAGATGACAGCAAAACACTGCACATGCTGGAAATCTGAAATAAAAATGTAAAATGCTGAGATGCTCAGCAGGTCAGGCTGCATCTGTGGTGAAAGAGTTAATGTTTCAAGTTTCACCACAACTGCTCTGACCCTGTTTCAGTCTCAAATGTTGCCAGAGCAGCTGAGCATTTCCAGCATTTTATGTTTCTATTACAGTAGAATTCATTTTTTAAAAATATAGATCAGTGTTTATAGCATTAGCCACATAACTACACCATCTGCATTATTTCTGAAAGTCTTGGCCTTTTGCAACATCATCATGTGAAGTCTGCACCATTTCACTTATGCTGCCTCCCGTGTGTTTCAGAGAAACAAAGAATCTCACATGATTTGCTAGTCCAGTCATTTAAGATTCTCTTTCATGTTTTACTCACCTGCTCGACACAGTAACTCACTTGCTGAAGTGAGTCACTAAACAGAGTGAATCACAAACAGGTTATCCCTGAAGTCTTCCAGCATTTTCAGGATTCCCCCAAACACAACCTGCAGCTATTTTTAAAGACATTTTTAAACTCTTTTGGGGATTGGAGTGGAACTTCAACTCTCTGCCTGTTTTTTCAGCATTCAACCTTTGAACACTACTCCGCCATCTGCCACGCCCAAACTAAGCCAGATTGGCTCGGCAACTTTTAGTCATCCAAGGCACTCACCTGAAATAGGCATTACGGTCTGTAACTATGAAAATCTGGGTGTTGCGTCGGTTGTAGGACCCTGAATGATGGGGTAAATAGAGAGAAACTATTCCCTCTGGTGGGGGGAGTCCGCAGCAAGGAGGCACAATCTTAAAATTAGAGCTAGGCTGTTCAGGAGTGATGTCAGGAATCACTTCCGCACACAAAGAGTAGTGGAAATCTGGAATACTCTTCCCCAAAAAGCTGTTGAGGATGGGGGCTCAATTGTAAATTTCAAAACTGAGATTGATAGATTTTCATTAGGCAAGGGTATTAAGGGATACGGTACCAAGATAGAGTTAGGATATAGATCATCCGTGATCTCACTGAATAGTGGGACAAGTCTGAGGTCTAAATGGCATATACCTGTTCCTATGAATGTGCAATTCAGGTACAAATAGAAGCTCTGCCTGGGTATGGAATGACCTTGCACATGATCCATAAAGGGGCATCTCACAGATATCCAGGAAATAACAGAAATTACAGCACAGAAACAGACCATTCAGTCTAACTGGTCTGTGTCAGTGTTGATGCTCTGCACGAGCCTCCTTCCATTGCTCTTGATCTCACCCTACCTGTAATCATATCCTTCTATTCTTTTCTCCCTCATGGGTTTACCTGGCTTCCCATCAAATGTATCTATACTATTCAACTCAACCCTGTGGTAGTGAGTTCCACATTTTCACCACTCTCTGGGTAAAGAAATTTCTCCTGAACTCCCTATTGGTTTATTACTGACTGTCCTTTATGTATGGCTCCTAGTTATATTAGTTTTTACCAATGTGGAACCACAAGAAGCAAGACCTCTCCTGCTGGGCCTACTTTCAAAATCAGCCCGCTACCCTCATTCAGCCTCCTCTCCCTCCCTCCCCACCGCCGCCCCCCCCAACCAACCTGATGTAGGAGCCATCCTGCCCAAGAGGCAAGGCACCCATATGGCACCCACAGCTCACTGGCAGCATTTAAACTTAGCCTGGTGTACAGAACCATTGATCTGCCCATTTTAGCACAAGTCAAATTTGTCGGCAACAATAGTCAATTTTAAATAAGCGCAAAAAATTACTTTCCCACAGGAAGCCCTTAAAACAATTCAAAGCTAGTCCATACTAAGGGTTTTCCTCATATGAGGTGTGATGGGTCAGTAGTGGGAGGTGTGGGGGAAGGATTGCGGCAACTAGAGAGAGAAAAAGTCAGCACAGGGCAGCAGGAAAGAAAGTAGTGAGAAGATACAGCCAGTGGGTGCAGTGGGGCCATTAGCAAGGACTAGACATTTACAGGCATGAGAGAGTGACAGTGAAGAACAACATCTGCCTTGTAGTCAAAGAAGGGAGGACTAAACAGTAACCAAGTATAATGAATAGACAAAAGTTAAAGCGTGATATAGACAAGCAACGGCAGAACAGCATTGTACAGTAAGTGTGACACTTAAAATTACAGAGATAGGGTAAACAGAGATGATGTTTTCAATTGTAGTCAATAAGATAGTCAGTAATAAATCCAATAGGGAATTCAAAAGAAACTTCTTTATTCAGAGAGGAGCGAACGTAGAACTTGCTACCACAAGGAGTAGTTGAAACAAATAGCAGAGATACATTTAAGGGGAAGCTGGATAAACACAATGGATAAAAGATATGTTGATAGAGTAAGATCAAGAGGGGTGGAAGGAGACTTGTGTTAAGTATAATCTCCAGCATTGATCTCTTGGGCCGAATGGCCTGTTCATTTTTTAAAAATTCTTTAATGGGCCGTGAGTGTCGCCCATCCCTAATTGCTTTTGAGAAGGTGGTGGTAAGCTGCCTTCTTGAACTACTACAGTCCATGTTGTGCAAGTACAGCTGCAGTGCTGTTAGGAAGGTAGCTCTGTAAGTGAATGGCATAACAAAGAACCACATATTTTATATATTATTTTAAAAACTATAAACCCTTTTCAACGAAATTAGATTCCTAATGCGACACAAAGATCACAAGGAAAGCAAGACTTCTGCTACATTGCAGTAATAGTTATCAATTGGGTGACTGGCTGATTGTAATGCACGCCATGTCAATCAATTTAGATCAGTTACAACTCAGCAAAAAGGTTACTTTTCTCTGAGCACACAGACTTACCTGCACAGCGCTCAGGGTATAGAGAAGGTGAGGATCATGACCTATACTGGCTCCGACTCCCCCACAGTCATGCTGACACGACTTAACAAACTGCAGGATTTCCTCTTTGTTCATGCGATGCAGTTGCCTCATCAGGTCCATAACCGTCAGACCCCAATAGATTCCACTCATCCTCAAATACTCGGACATGCAGTACTCCTAATATCGACGCCAGAGAGAACATTAATGGTCAGTCTGCAAGTCCAATGGCTTTATTCAGACAGTAAGTTAACACTCAGAAAACAGATACTTAATGTGCCCTCATCTGAACTGACCATAAAGTCATGAAAGACTTAGACCAGAAAAGGGAGTCTCACTATGAAATGTGTTTAATATAACAAGGTTACTGATTTCCATTGAAGCATGGAATGTGTAAAACATCACAGAAGCCCATGTGCCAAAAACATAATTTTGACTTAATCAGTCATTTAGCCAAACGTCCTGATTATAGGGAGCAGCAGCCATGGTATATTTTTTTAATTAAATCATTCACGAGATGCGGGTATTTCTGACAAGGCTGGCATTTATTACCCATCCCGAATTTCCCCTTGAAAAGGTGGTGATGGGCCTATTTCTTGAACTGCTGCAGTCCATGTGGTGAAAGGGCTCCCGCAGTGCTGTTCAGTAGGGAATTGCAGGATTTCGATCCAGCAATGCTGAATGAATGGTTGATATATGTCCAAATTGGGATGTTGTTGTGACTTACACAGGGAACTCGGAGGCAGTAGAGGTTGCAGGTTAAGTAAGGCCATGCCCATTTCGCTCTGTGTAAATCAAATTGATTCTTGGAATGAAATTCCCAAAACTCTGGTTATGATCCTGGAATCCCACGTAAGAAAAATAGAATATGCCTTATTCATTCAGGGAGGGGCCCTGACCAGCCCAGGGGCCAGTGCTAAGGGAAGGGCTCTGCTGGGCAAGGGGCACAAGAACACGAAATAGGAGCAGAAGTAGACCATATGGCCCATCCAACCTGCTCTGCCATTCAATACGATCATGCTTAATCACAGAATAATACAGTGCAGAAGAAGCCCTTCGGCCCATCGAGTCTGCACCGATGCATTAAAACACCTGACCTGTCTACCTAATCCCATTTGCCAGCACTTGGCCCATAGCCTTGAATGTTATGACGTGCCAAGTGCTCATCCAGGTACTTTGTAAAGGATGTGAGGCAACCTGCATCTACCACCCTCCCAGGAAGGGCATTCCAGACCGTCACCACCCTCTGGGTAAAAAAGTTCTTCCTCAAGTCCCCCTTAAACCTCCCACCCCTCACCTTAAACTTGTGACCCCTCGTAACTGACCCTTCAACTAAGGGGAACGGCTGCTCCCTATCCACCCTGTCCATGCCCCTCATAATCTTGTACACCTCGATCAGGTCACCCCTCAGTCTTCTCTGCTCCAGCGAAAACAACCCAAGCCTATCCAACCTCTCTTCATCTTAGGCTGATCTTAGGCTTCAATTCCACTTTTCTGCCCACTCCCCATAACCCTCGATTCCCTGCGAGACCAAAAATCTATCTACCCCAGCCTCAGATGTATTCAAAGGTGGAGCATCCACAACCCTCTGGACTAGAGAATTCCAAAGACTCAATTTTTTGGGTGTAGTAATTTCCCCTCATCTCAGTCGTGAATGATCGGCACCTTATCCTAAGACAGTGTCCCGCATTCTAGATTCCCTGACCAGCGGAACCAATCTCTCAGCTTCTACTTTATTAAGCCCTTTCAGAATCTTGCATGTGTCAATTAGATCGCCTCTCATTCTTCTAAACTCCAGAGAATATAGGCCCAATTTACTCAGCCTCTCATCATAGGGCAACCCCTTCATCCCAGGCACCAATTTAGTAAATCTTCCCTGCACTGTCTCCAGTGCAAGTATATCCTTTCTTAAATGTGACCAAAACTGTACTCAGCATTCCAGGTGCGGTCTCACCAAAGCCCTGTACAATTTTAGTAAGACTTCTTTATTCCTGTACTCTAATCCCCTTGCAATAAAGGCCAACATGCCATTTGCCTTCCTAATAGCCTACTGCACCTGCATGTTAACTTTGGGCGTTCCTTGTACGAGTAATCCAAAAGTCTCTCCGAGCATCAACACTTAGCAGTTTCACACCTTTTAAAAAATATTCTGCTTTTCTATTTTTACAACCGAAGTGAACAACTTCACACTTCCCTACATTATACTCCATTTGCCATCTTGTTGCCCACTCACTTAACCTGTCTATATCTCTTTGCAGCCTCTCTACATCCTCCCTACATCCTCCCTGCAGCTTTCTTTTCCACCGAGCTTTGTACCACCAGCAAACTTAGATGCATTACTCTCTGTCTCCTCAACCAAGTCATTAATATAGAGTGTAAATAGCTGAGGCCCCAGCACTGATCCTTGCAGCACCCCACCATTCACTGCCTGCCAACTTGAAAATGCCCCATTTATGCCCACTCTCTGCTTGCCGTCTGTTAACCAATCCTCTATCCACACTAATATTACCCCCAACACCATGAGCCCTTAACTTGCCTATTAATCTTTTATGTGGCACATTATCGAACGCCTTTTGAAAATCCAGGTATATTACATCTACTGGCTCCCCCTATCTACCCTAGTAGTTACATCCTCAAAAAACTCTGATAAATTTGTGAAGCAGGATCTCCCTTTAGTAAAACCATGCTGACTTGTTCTAATCATACTGTGCTTTTCCACGTGCAATGTTAAGACATCTTTAATAATAGTTTCCAGCATCTTCCCAATGACTGATATTAGGCTAACTGGCCTGTCGTTCTCTGTTTTCTCTCTACCTCCTTTCTTCAAGAGCAGTGTAACATTTGCCAACATCCAATCTGACGGGACCATTCCTGAATCTAAGGAATTCTGGAAAATCACAGTCAGCGCATCCACTATCCATTGCAGCTATCTCTTTTAGAACGTGAGGATGTAGGACATCTGGTCCTGGGGACTTGTCTGATTTTAGTCCCTCAAGTTTCTCCAATGGTTTTTTCTTGGCTGATATCAATATCCTTAATTTCCTCACTCTTTTTAGCCTCTCGGTTATTGCCTATTTCTGGTATGAAACTTGTGTCTTCTACTGTGAAGACAGACACAAAATATTTGTTCAATGCCTTTGCCATTTCCTCATTCCCCATGATGATTTCTCCTGTTTCTGCCTCTAAGGGATTAACGTCTGCTTTAGCTACTCTCTTTTTATGTACTTATGAAAGCTCTTACAATCTTTTTATATTGCTGGCTAGTTTACTCTCATTCTATTTTTGCCCTCATCAACTTTTGGTGACCCTTTACTGGTTTCTAAAACACTCCAAATCCTCAGACTTGCAACTATTTTTTGCAACATTGTAAGCCTCTTTTTGTCCAATACTCTCCTTAACTTCCTGAGTGAGTCACGGATGGGTCTTTCTTGAAGAGTTTTGTTTTTGAATGGAATGTACTTTTGTTGAACCCTTTGAATTGTTTCTTTAAATGTTTCCCACTGTTCATTTACCGCCTTACCTTCCAGTCTATTTACCCAATTAACCTTAGCCAGTACTCCCCTGATACCTTTGAAATTGGCTTTAAGTTTAAGATTCTTGTTTGTGATTGAAATGTTTCACATTCTAACTAAACATGAAATTTAATGGTATTATGATCACTATTTCACAGTGGATCTTTTACTACGACATTGCTAATTAATCCTGTATCATTACACAATACGAGATCGAAGACAGCTTCAGCCATAGTCGGTTCTCCAACGTATTGTTCCAAGAAACTGTCACAAAAACATTCTACAAATTCATCTTCCAGACCACTGTTGCCAATTTGATTGTCCTAGTCTACATGCAGATTAAAGTCCCCCACAATTCATACCTGGGGCACAGATTTAAGGTGATTGGTAGAAGGATTAGAGGGGACACGAGGAAAAACTTTTTCATCCAGAGGGTGGTGGGTGTCTGGAATTCACTGCCAGGAATGGTGGTGGAGGCAGAAACCCTCAATTCTTCTAAAACGTACCTGGACATGCACCTGGAGTGCTGTAACCGGCAAGGCTATGGACCAGGTGCTGGAAGGTGGAATTAGATT
The DNA here is from genome assembly GCF_036365525.1 of Heterodontus francisci. Lineage (NCBI taxonomy): Eukaryota > Metazoa > Chordata > Chondrichthyes > Heterodontiformes > Heterodontidae > Heterodontus > Heterodontus francisci. The sequence goes on along the minus strand of NC_090378.1, from coordinate 6,095,716 downwards.
GGGCAGCTAGTTTTTCAGCCGGCATGGACATGACAGGCTGAATGGCCTCCTTCTGTGCTGTAATTTCTCTATGGTTTTGATAGTTCTACATTACGTTTTGTTTTTTTACACGCTCCAGTAATTTCCCATTTAATGTTCTGTCCAATAATATAACTATTGTAAAGGAGCCTGTAAACTACTCCCACCATAGTCTAAGGATACGGGGTAAACCTTTCAGGACTGAGATGAGGAGAAATTACTTCACCCAGAGAGTGGTGAACCTGTGGAATTCGCTACCACAGAAAGCAGTTGAGGCCAAAACATTGTATGTTTTCAAGAAGGAGTTAGATATAGCTCTTGGATCAAAGGGTATGGGGGGAAAGCCGGAACAGGTTACTGAGTTAGATGATCAGCCATGATCATAATAAATGGCGGAGCAGGCTCGAAGGGCCGAATGGCCTACTCCTGCTCCTATTTTCTATGTGTTTTCTGACTCCTGCCATTCCTAATTTCCACCCAAACTGATTCTATTTCATGATTTTCTGAGGCCAGATCCCTTCTTATTAATGTCCTTATGTTGTCCTTTACTATCAGGGCTACCCCTCCTCCTTTGCCATTCTGTCTGTCACTCTGAAATATTGTGTACCCTGAAATATTCATTTCCCAACCTTGATCTCCTTGTAACCATGTCTCGACAATGGCAATTAGATCTAGATCATTTACTTCTATTCGTGCCACTAGCTGATATCTCATGACAGATGATTCGTGCATTCAGATAAAGGAACTTTCATTTCATTTTTTTACCTCTATTCCCTGCAATTACCATATTTGCCGACGTACAATTTTTGTTAAATGGTGTGTCCCTTCCTATCCCATTCTGTTAGCAGTTACCCTGACCTCTCTCTTTGGATTTCTAAATTTTCCCTTACCCAAACTGTCCCCCCCCGCTCCGTTAGTTTAAAGCCATGTCCACAGCCCTAGTTATGCGATTTGCCAGGAGACTGGTCCCAGCCCAGTTCAAGTGAAGCCCACCCCAACGGAATAGCTCCCTCTTCTGTGAGTACTGAGGGGCAGGGCCAAGGCAGCGGTCCCACCGGCCGGGTAGCAGGGCCGAGGGAGGGGGTCCCACCAGCCGGGTGACAGGGCCGAGGGGTGGTGCGATCAATTGAAAATGTCAAAACAGATAGATAGATTTTTACAAAAACAAAATATTCGAGTGGATGCTGGAAATCTGAAAGCCAGAGAGAAAATGCTGGAAATACTCAGCAAGTCAGGCAGCATCTGTTGAGAGACTAATTGTTTCAGATCGATGACCTTTCTTTTGAACTGTTCAATCGATTTTTGCTCAGCTATCACTAGAGTCAAGGCAGGTGGGTGGAATGAGTTAAGATACAGATCAGCTATGATCTAATTGAATAAGAGAATTGGTTCAAGGAGCTAAATGCCCTCCTCCTGGTCCGACAGGATTTTTTTGTACCTACATAATCATCCTTCTTTGATCCATATGAGGCAATATAATCGGAATGTTTATCCAGTAACAGAACAGTGGGAGCATCGGATTTGATAACCACATCTTTCACTGGGGTACCCTGAAACAAATTAGGAAAATAATTAACCAGAGATGTAAAGATCAGAAAAGACTGCAACATGCACACAGTAAGCAATTCAGCACCTGAAAAGGGAAGAGACAGGCTAGCATCCTGGTTGCATGTTACATCAGCCAAAGTGATTGCAGAGGTACTGTAGCTCAGCTTGGTGTCTGGGTTAGGAAATGGGATAGGACACTGGGATGTGAGAGGAGCAATGAAATGAAAACAGGCTCACACTTGCTGCAGCCTGTCTTCTTCTATGGAGGTCTGGTGAAATCAATGCTAAATAGTTTGCCTAGATGCAAGCATCATGTTACATGATTCTTCTCTGAAGGAATCAGATGGAATCTGTATTTACAGGCTGTAAATAAACAGACAGCTTATTTAAACAAAGCTGGCAAAGGAACAGTATAAAAGCAAGTTCCACAATTTTATCAAGACCTCTCGCCTGAGACAGAAAAAAGACAAAAAGACAGAAGTGCAAGGAGAGAGCCAACTATGTAACAGCCCCGACAACCAATTTTATCTGTAGCACCTGTGGCAGAGTCTGTCACTCTAGAATTGGCCTTTATAGCCACTCCAGGTGCTGCTTCACAAACCACTGACCACCTCTAGGCACTTACCCATTGTCTCTCGAGACAAGGAGGCCAAAGAAGAAAGATAGCCTGAGGCATTTCGTTCCCACTCATGCCCAACTATGTGGCCAGATCTCACATTACAGCTACATCATAAACTTTACACTGAATTTATGCTTCTGTTCTGCTTGTTCGCCCTCAAACCCCTCCACACCCCTTCCCTCTCCCTCCATGAAATCGCAGAGTTTACTTGTTAGGGCCCCTGCTCAGGAATAGGAGCTAGCAACCCCACTGCCTTGTGGGTATCTCAGGAGAGACCAAGGCTAAGGGAGTAAACCCTAACAGAAAACCTGAAGCGGAACCCCTAAGGCGGTGTCACCTTTGGCATGTTTCCGGCAGTTTCGGCAGCCATACCAGTGCCAAACGACGTGCTCTGCACTCCTTAGGACCCCACTAGGAAGGCCGAAAGGAGGGGTTTTGACGCTTGGGCAACTTACAACTTCCATACATTCCGCCCAGGCATGCACCATGGAGAGGTCACTCCACAGTCGCCTCACAGCAATCAAAACTACACGGAAGGCAGCAGTTACGGGTTATAAGTCCAGCTCAATTGGCGTAGAGATTGGACGCCACAGGTTGCCTTTGTTGGTGGGAGAGGTCATCACATCTCACTGGACAGCTACTGCCCGCCTCAAACCAGGCAGCCCCCAGTCAGAAAGGTTCTGTCCCGCCACAGTCCACCTGCTTCAATGGGTGCTTGGAGCTCAGGGTCATTGCCCATCAAGTGGACTGCAACACTGCACCAAACAGCATGACAAAAAAAAGGTACCAGCCCTTCGTTTTGCAAGTTGGAACGTCAGAACTGTGTGTGCTGGCCTGTCGGAAGATCTGAGACAAATCAACAACTCTTGGAAGACTGCCATCATCAACAACAAGCTCAGTAGACTCAATGTGAACATTGCAGCACTTCAGGAGACACGCCTCCCTGCGAGCGGATCTCTAAGAGAGCAAGACCACACCTTCTACTGGCAGGGTAGGGATCCTGAAAAACCAAGACAGCATGGAGTGGGCTCCGCCATCAGAAACTCTTTGCTCGCATGATAGACCCACTTACAAATGGCTCGGAACGCATACTGTCCATCCAACTGCTCACCGCCTCAGGCCCAGTACACCTACTCAGCATCCTTGCTCCAACACTCTGCTCCCCACCTGAAGTTAAAGACCAGTTCTACGAGGAACTCCATAATATCATTAGTAGCATTCCTAATACCAAACATCTGTTCCTGCTGGGGGACTTTAAGGCCAGGGTTGGGGCTGACCATGACTCATGGCCCTCCCTCCCGACTTGGGCGCTATGGCATTGGAAGGATGAATGAGAATGGACAGAGACTGCTTGAGTTGTGTACCTATCACAACCTCTGCATCACCAACTCGTTCTTTCATACTAAACCCCGTCACCAGGTTTCATGGAGACACCCAAGATCACGTCATTGGCACCAGCTGGACCTCATTGTCACAAGGCAAGACTCTATAAACAGTGTCCAAATCACACGCAGCTTCCACAGTGAGGACTGCGACACCGACCACTTCCTGGTGTGTAGCAAAGTTAGACTCAAACCAAAGAAACTACATCACTCCAAGCAGAAGGGCTGCCCGCGCATCAACACGAACAGAATTTCTTATCCACAGCTGTTACATAAGTTTCTAAATTCACCTGAAAAAGCCCTTCAAAACACTCCTGCAGAGGATGCAGAGATGAAGTGGGCCCACATCAGAGACGCCATCTTTGACTCAGCAATGACCAGCTTTGGCAAACGTGAGATGCAGAACGCAGACTGGTTTCAATCTCACTTTGAAGAGTTGGAACCTGTCATAGCTGCTAAGCACACTGCACTGTTGAACTACAAGAAATCCCCCAGCGAGTTACATAGAAACAAAGCAAATAGGAAGAGTAGGCCATTCGGCCCTTCGAGCCTGCTCCGCCATTCAGGATCATGGCTGATCATCCAACTCAGTAACCGGTTCCTGCTTTCGCCCCTTTGATCCCTTTAGATCCAAGGACAATATCTAACTCCTTTTTGAAATCATACAATGTTTTGACCTCAACTGCTTTCTGTGGTAGCGAATTCCACAGACTCACCACTCTCTGGGTGAAGAAATTTCTCATCTCAGTCCTGAAAGGTTTACCCTGTATCCTTAGACTATGACCCCTGGTTCTGGACTCCTCCACCATCGGGAACATGCTTCCTGCATCTACACTGTCAAGTCCTGTTAGAATTTTATAGGTTTCTATGAGATTTCCCCTCACACTTCTGAACTCCAGCGAATATAATCCTAACCAACTCAATCTCTCCTCATACGTCAGTCCCACCATCCCAGGAATCAGTCTGGTAAACCTTCGCTGCACTCCCTCTATAACAAGAACATCCTTCCTCAGATAAGGAGACCAAAACTGCACACAATATTCCAGGTGTGGCCTCACCAAGGCCCTGTATAATTGCAGCAAAGACATCCCTGCTCCCATACTCAAATCCTCTCGCTATGAAGGCCAACATACCATTTGCCTTTTTTACCGCCTGTTGGACCTGCATGCTTACCTTCAGTGACTGGTTACGAGAACCCTCAGGTCCCGTTGCATGTTCCCCTCTCTCAGTTTATAGCCATTCAGATAATAATCTGCCTTCCTGTTTTTGCTACCAAAGTGGATAACCTCACATTTATCCACATTATACTGCATCTGCCATGCATTTGCCCACTCACTCAACTTGTCCAAATCACCCTGAAGCCTCTCTGCATCCTCCTCACAACTCACCCTCCCATCCCATTTTGTGTCATCTGCAAATTTGGAGATATTACATTTAGTTCCCTCATCTAAATCATTAATATATATTGTGAATAGCTGGGGTCCTAGCACCAATCCCTGCGGTACCCCACTAGTCACTGCCTGCCATTCGGAAAAAGACCCATTTATCCCTATTCTTTGTTTCCTGTCTGCCAACCAATTTTCTATCCATCGCAATACACTACCCCCAATCCCATGCGCCTTAATTTTACACGCTAATCTCTTATGTGGGACTTTGTCGAAAACCTTCTGAAAGTCCAAATAAACCAGATCCACTGGCTCCCCCTCATCACCTCTACTAGTTACATCCTCGAAGAATTCTAGATTTGTCAAACATGAATTCCCTTTCGTAAATCCATGCTGATTCTGCTCGATTCTACCACTGTTCTCCAAGTGCTCTGCTATAAAATCTTTGATAATGGACTCTAGAATTTTCCCCACTACCGAAGTCAGGCTGACTGGTCTATAATTCCCTGCTTTCTCTTTACCTCCCTTTTTAAATAGTGGGGTTACATTAGCTACCCCCAATCTGTAGGAACTGTTCCAGAGTCTATAGAATCTTGGAAGATGGCCAGCAATGCATCCGCTATTTCTAGGGCCACTTCCTTAAGTACTCTGGGATGCAGACCATCAGGCCCTGGGGATTTATCGGCCTTCAATCCCATCAATTTCCCCAACACCATTTCTTGACTAATACCGATTTCCTTGAGTTCCTCTCTCTCACTAAGCCCTGTGTTCCCCAACATTTCTGGTATGATATTTGTGTCCTCCTTTGTGAAGACAGAACCAAAGTATGCATTTAGTTGGTCAGCCATTTCTTTGTTCCCCATAATAAATTCCCCTATTTCTGACTGTAAGGAACCTACACTTGTCCTCACTAATCTTTTTCTCTTCACATACCAATAGAAACTTTTAGTCAGTTTTTATGTTCCCCGCAAGCTTGCTCTCGTACTCTATTTTCCCCTTCTTAATCAATCCCTTGGTCCTCCTTTGCTGAATTCTAAACTGCTCCCAATCCTCAGGTCTGTTGTTTTTTCTGGCAAATTTATATGCCTCTTCCTTGGATCTAATGCGCTCTCTAATTTCCCTTGTAAGACATGGTTTGGCTACCTTTCCCGTTTTACTTTTGCGCCAGACAGGGATAAACAATTGTTGCTGTTCATCCATGCACTCTTTAAATGTTTGCCATTGCCTATCCACTGTCATCCCCTTAAATAACGTTTCCCAATCCGTCATAGCCAACTCTCGCCTCATACCTACGTAGTTTCCTTTACTAAGATTCAGGACCCTAGTCTCAGAATCAACTACGTCACTCTCCATCTTGATGAAGAATTTTATCATATTATGGTTGCTCATCCCCAAGGGGTTTCACATCACTAGATTGTCAATTATTCCTCTCATGACACAATACCCATTCTAGGGTGGCCTGTTCTCCAGTTGGTTCCTCAACCTCTCGGTCCAGAAAACCATCCCATATACACTTTAAGAATTCCTCCTCTACGGTATTGACTAATTTGATTTGCCCAATCTATATGCAGATTAAAGTCACCCATAATTACAGATGTTCCTTTATTGCACGTGCCTCTAATTTCCGATTTAATGCCATACCCAACATCACCACTACAGGTTGGGGGTCTATATACAACCCCCACTAATGTTTTTTGCCCCTTAGTGTTTCTCAGCTCTACCCATACAGATTGACATCCGTAGCACGTAAAGTAGCCAGAAGCGCTGCACAAAGAACAACCAGGCACTGTGCAAATGACTACTGGCAACACCTATGCAGTCGTATTCAGCTGGCCTCCAACACCGGAAACATCAGAGGAATGTATGATGGCATTAAGAGAGCTTTTGAGCCAACCGTCAAGATCACCCCCCCACCCCTCCAAGTCTAAATCAGGGGAAACGATCACTGACCAATACAAACAAATGGACCGCTGGATGGTGCACTACCTAGAACTGTACTCCAGGGAAAATGTTGTCACTGAGACCGCCCTCAATGCAGCCCAGTCTCTGCCAGTCATGGATGAGCTGGACGTAAAGCCAACAAAATCGGAACTCAGTGATGCCATTGATTCTCTAGCCAGTGGAAAAGCCCCTGGGAAGGACAGTATTGCCCCTGAAATAATCAAGAGTGCCAAGCCTGCTATACTCTCAGCACTCCATGAACTGCTTTTCCTGTGCTGGGATGAGGAAGCAGTACCACAGGACATGGCGATGCCAATATCACCCTCTATAAGAACAAGGGTGACCGCGGTGACTGCAACAACTACCGCGGAATATCCCTGCTCAGCATAGTGGGGAAAGTCTTTGCTCGAATCATTTTAAACAGACTCCAGAAGCTGGAGTCTACCCTGAGGCACAGTGCGGCTTTCGAGCAGAGATCCACCATTCACACGCTGTTCTCCCTTCACCAGCTACAGGAGAAATGCCGCGAACAGATGCCCCTCTACGTTGCTTTCCTAGATCTCGCCAAAGCCTTTGACCTAGTCAGCAGACGTGGTCACTTTCAACTACTAGCAAAGATCGGATGTCCACCAAAGCTACTAAGTATCATCACCTCATTCCATGACAATATGAAAGGCACAATTCAGCATAGCGGTGCCTCATCAGACCCCTTTCCTATCCTGAGTGGCGTGAAACAGGGCTGTGTTCTCGCACCTACACTGTTTGGGATCTTCTTCTCACTGCTGTTCTCACATGCGTTCAAGTCTTCTGAAGAAGGAATTTTCCTCCACACAAGATCAGGTGGCAGGTTGTTCAACCTTGCCCTTCTGAGAGCGAAGACCAAAGTACAGAAACTCCTCATCAGGGAACTCCTCTTTGCTGACGATGCTGCATTAACATCCCACACAGAAGAGTGCCTGCAGAGACTCATCGACAGGATTGCGGCTGCCTGCACCGAATTTGGCCTAACCATCAGCCTCAAGAAAACAAACATCATGGGACAGGACGTCAGAAATGCTCCAACCGTCAATATTGGCGGCCACGCTCTGAAAGTGGTTCAAGAGTTCACCTACCTAGGCTCAACTATCACCAGTAACCTGTCACTTGATGCAGAAATCAACAAGCGCGTGGGAAAGGCTTCCACTGCTATGTCCAGACTGTAAACAGGATGTGGGAAAATAGTGCACTGACACGGAACACAAAAGTCCGACTGTTTCAAGCCTGTGTCCTCAGTACCTTGCTCTACGGCAGTGAGGCCTGGACAACATATGTCAGCCAAGAGCGACGTCTCAACTCATTCCATCCTCTTTGCCTCTGGAGAATCCTCGGCATCAGGTGGCAGGACCGTATCTCCAACGCAGAAGTCCTCGAGGCGGCCAACATCCCCAGCACATACACCCTACTGAGTCAGCGGCACTTGAGATGGCTTGGCCATGTGAGTCACTTGGAAGAAGGCAGGATCCCCAAGGACACATTGTACAGCGAGCTCATCACTGGTATCAGACCCACCGGCCGGCCATGTCTCCGCTTTGAAGACGTCTGCAAACGCGACATGAAGTCCTGTGACATTAACTACAAGTCATGAGAGTCAGTTGCCAGTGATCGCCAGAGCTGGTGGACAGCTATAAAGGCGGAGCTAAAGAATGGGGAGTCGAAGAGACTTAGCAGTTGGCAGGAAAAAGTGCAAGGAGAGAGCAAACTGTGTAACAGCCCAGACAACCAATTTTATCTGCAGGGCCTGTGGAAGAGTCTGTGACTCTAGAATTGGCCTTTATAGCTACTCCACAAACCACTGACCACCTCTAGGTGCTTACCCATGGTCTCTCGAGACAAGGAGGCCAAAGAAAATGATGATTCTACTTGTTCTATTCCTGGAATACCGAGAGTTTGATTGAGGATTTTGAAAGGAATTAATTAAACTTTTTCCACTGGTGAGTGTGTTTAGGACAAGGACAAACCTTAAATCAAAGCCAGGCCATTCAGTTTACTGTCTCATCCAAAAACCGGCAGTACCATCACTGTCAGCCTGGATTCTGTGCTCATATGCCGGAAGTGGAGCTTAATCACATAAACTACGTCAAATTTACAGCACTGAAACAGACCATTCAGCCTAAATGTTCTATGCTGGGGTTTATGCTCCACATGAACCTCCTCCCACCCTATCAGCATATCCTTCTATTCCCTTCTTCCTCATGTGTTTATCCAACTTCCCCTTAAATGCATCTCCACTATTTACCTCAACCACTCCCTGTGGTAGCGAGGTGAGGTGAGAGTGACTGCCCTTGACATTAAGGCAGCATTTGACCGAATATGGCATCAAGGAGCCCTGGCAAAACTGGCGTCAATGGGAATCAGGGAGACAACTCTCCACCGGTTGAAGTCATACTTGGCACAAACGATGGTGGTTGAGATTGTTGGAGGTCAATCATCACAATCCCAGAACAGTACTGCAGGAGTTCTTCAGGGTCGTGTCCTAGACCCAAACATCTTCAGCTGTTTCATCAATGACCTCCCCTCCATCATAAGGTCAGAAGTGGGAATGTTCACTGATGATTGCACAATGTTCAGCATCATTCGCAACTCCTCAGATACTGAAGCAGCCCGTGTCCATATGCAGCAAGACCTGGACAACATTCAGGCTTGGACCAATAAGTGGCAAGAAACATTTGCGCCACACAAGTGCCAGGCAATGACCATCACCCCTTGATGTTCAATGGCATTACCATCACTGAATCCCCCACTATCAACATCCTGGGGGTTACCACTGACCAGAAACTGAACTGGACCAGCCACATAAATACTGTGGCTACAAGAGCAGGTCAGATCCTGGGAATTCTGCGGCGAGTAACTCACCTCCTGTCTCCTCAAAGCCTGTCTATCATCTACAAGGCACAAGTCAGGAGTACAATGGAATACTTTCCACTTGCCTGGATGGGTGCAGCTCCAACAACACTCAAGGGGCTCAACACCACCCAGGACAAAGCAGCTCACTTGACTGGCACCCCATCCACCACCATAAACATTCTCTCCCTTCACCACTGACGCACATCTATAACATGCACTGCAGCAATGCACCAAGTCTCCTTCGAAAGCACCTTCCAAACCCATGACCTCTCCCTTCTAGAAGGACAAGGGCAGCAGATACATGGGAACACCACCCACAAGTTCCCCTTCAAGCCACACACCAACCTAACTTGGAACTACATCGCCGTTCCTTCACTGTCGCTGGGTCAAAATCCTAGAATTCCCTTCCTAACAGCAATGTTGGTGTACTTACACCACAAGGTCCGCAGCAGTTTAAGGCGGCAGCTCACCGCCACCTTAAGGGCAATTAGAGACGGGCAACAAATGCTGGCCTAGCCAGCGACGCCCATATCCCATGAACAAACAATAAAATAAATCCTCACCACTCTCTGGGTTAAGAACGTAAGAAATAGGAGTAGGCGATACACTACCTCGAGCCTACCCCACCAGTTAACTTTAAAGACCTCTATCTGGTCGCCCCAGCCTGCTCAGTCGTCCTGACTCACAGGACAGTGCTACCAACTGAGCCAAGTCTGACACCTAAAAAATAAATGGGGTCATCAACATCACGATGAGAGTTGACACTAGTTAATAAAGATTGCAGTCATACACTTATACACAGACTTCTAAAGTACAGACCACTTCTCTCTCTGTGAAACCTGCGACTTTCAAACTGATTTAGGCAGCTCAATCTGAGGCACAGATCCTTTCCACCAGCCACAAAGCAAGTGCCATAGAGGCTCTCAGGCAACTAGAGTCCCACAGAAATACATACCAGCCAGAGGGACCATTGTATCAATACGACCCATTGGGCATAGCAACCAGGGAGCATGGAGTTATGTGCTTTAGAGGGGGAGGGGAGAAGGGTTCAGTGTGTCAACACAAACAGAGTCCTTCCCCTCAGGGTGATATTGCCCTTCACAGGGGCACTGCAACCTTACCCCCACACACATCCTTTCCTTCTCCCCAATCCTTATCTGTCCTGTCTCTACAGCCCCCCACTCAAGCCAATCCAAGACCACTCAGATCAAAAGGGATAAACTACAAAAATCCTGCATTATTAAATGTTTAGCCAATCCGAGACACTATGCAATGCTTCCCAATTAACAGCTTAGACTTCCTATTATGTTTTCGCCAACTCTGCAATCGCACTGCAGCCAAAATGTCTTCTTTCTGAGCTCATGGCCTTTTCTCTCCAACAGAACCTTCCAAACCTGGGATCTGTACCATTCAGAAGGACAAGGGCAGCAGGTAACATGAATACAATCTGCAAGTTCCCATCCATGGAACACCTGGAAATATATTGGCTGCTCCTTCATCATCGCTGAGTCAAAATCCTGGAACTGCCAAGCCGATATTAAGGGAAGCTGACAGTATCCCTCCAGCTCCCCTATTTCGACTGGTTAGGGCGTCTAGGACTAGGGGTATAGTGTAAAATTAGAGCAAGATCTTTCAGGAGTGAAATGAGGAAACACTTCTACACACAAAGGGTGGTAAAAGTTTGACCTCTCTTCCTGAAATGGCAGTTGGTGCTAGATCAATCATTAATTTTAAATCTGAGATTGATAGATTTTCATTAATAAAAGGTATTAAGGAATATGGGACAAACGGCCATGGAGTGAGGTCGCAGATCCGCAATGATCTCACTGAATGACTGGACAGGCTCGAGGGACTGAATGGACTTGCTCCTGTTTATCAGTGAGCACCTTCATCACACATACTGCAGAGGTTCAAGAAGACAGCTCACCACCACCACCTTCTCAAGGAGCAACTCGGGATGAGCAATAAATGCTGGCTTTGTCAGCAATGCCCCATATCCCAGAAATCAATAACAAACAGCCGCTATGACCCTGAATCCAAGACCTTCCTAACTGCTGTTCTTGGCGATGAAAAAATATTCAATACAGACAAGTTCATTGTCTTTCGTCACCAGCATCTTATCAAAACCTCAGGGTGTCCCAACTTACTCTGCAGCTAACAAATTATTTCTTTGAAGTATAGTCACTGTTTTGTAGACAAACATGGCTCTTAATTTGCACAAAGCAAGATCCCATAAACAGCGTGATTTTATTTAAGTGATTTTGACTGAGGAATAGAAATTGGCGAGATGATCAGGAAGAACACCACTGCTCTTCAAAACAGAGCCATGGAGTCCTTGATACTCACCCAAGGGGGGCACACGGGCCCGCAGTTTAATGTCTCATCTGAAAGACAGCGCCTCTGACAGTGCGGCACTCCCCCGGTACTGCCCCTCCGACAGTGCGGCGCTCCCCCGGTACTGCCCCTCCGACAGTGCGGCGCTCCCCCGGTACTGCCCCTCCGACAGCGCGGCGCTCCCCCGGTACTGCCCCTCCGACAGCGCGGCGCTCCCCCGGTACTGCCCCTCCGACAGCGCGGCGCTCCCCCGGTACTGCCCCTCCGACAGCGCGGCGCTCCCCCGGTACTGCCCCTCCGACAGCGCGGCGCTCCCCCGGTACTGCCCCTCCGACAGCGCGGCGCTCCCCCGGTACTGCCCCTCCGACAGCGCGGCGCTCCCCCGGTACTGCCCCTCCGACAGCGAGGCGCTCCCCCGGTACTGCCCCTCCGACAGCGAGGCGCTCCCCCGGTACTGCCCCTCCGACAGCGAGGCGCTCCCCCGGTACTGCCCCTCCGACAGCGAGGCGCTCCCCCGGTACTGCCCCTCCTACAGCGCGGCGCTCCTCCGGTACTGCCCCTCCGACAGCGCAGCGATCCCCCGGTACTGACCCTCCGACAGCGCGGCGATCCCCCGGTACTGCCCCTCCTACAGCGCGGCGCTCCTCCGGTACTGCCCCTCCGACAGCGCAGCGATCCCCCGGTACTGACCCTCCGACAGCGCGGCGATCCCCCGGTACTGCCCCTCCGACAGCGCGGCGATCCCCCGGTACTGACCCTCCGACAGCGCGGCGATCCCCCGGTACTGACCCTCCGACAGCGCGGCGATCCCCCGGTACTGACCCTCCGACAGCGCGGCGCTCCCCCGGTACTGACCCTCCGACAGCGCGGCGCTCCCCCGGTACTGACCCTCCGACAGCGCGGCGCTCCCCCGGTACTGCCCCTCCGACAGTGCGACGCTCCCCCGGTACTGCCCCTCCGACAGTGCGGCGCTCCCCCGGTACTGCCCCTCCGACAGCGCGGCGATCCCCTGGTACTGACCCTCCGACAGCGCGGCGATCCCCCGGTATTGACCCTCCGACAGCGCGGCGATCCCCCGGTACTGACCCTCCGACAGCGCGGCGATCCCCCGGTACTGACCCTCCGACAGCGCGGCGCTCCCCCGGTACTGACCCTCCGACAGCGCGGCGCTCCCCCGGTACTGACCCTCCGACAGCGCGGCGCTCCCCCGGTACTGCCCCTCCGACAGTGCGGCGCTCCCCCGGTACTGCCCCTCCGACAGTGCGGCGCTCCCCCGGTACTGCCCCTCCGACAGTGCGGCGCTCCCCCGGTACTGACCCTCCGACAGTGCGGCGCTCCCCCGGTACTGCCCTTCCGACAGTGCGGCGCTCCCCCGGTACTGACCCTCCGACAGTGCGGCGCTCCCCCGGTACTGCCCTTCCGACAGTGCGGCGCTCCCCCGGGGATGGATATGTCTGTGTTTCCGAGGGAGGGCGAGGGGGTGGAGATGGGGCACTTGCGTAACGGGGGAGGGGGAGGGGAACAAACCCTCAACTCCCAACGCCAGCAGAAACAAAGGTGTCTCAACACATCCACATCCAAGCCACCTATTTGGCCCATCCCATTCTGCCATCCCTCACCTTCCCTCAACTCACCTCTTTCCCACTTTTGCCCCTCTCCTTACTCCCATATCCCAGCTCCTAAGCCCCATATTCCCCCTCTCCTCTTACCCCCATAACTCCCCTCTCCCCACCCCATATCATCCCCCTCCCGACCCCATATCCCCCCTCTCCTCTTACCCCATTTCCCTCCTCTGACCCCACACCCCCCCCCTCCTCTGACCCCACACCCCCCCCTCCTCTGACCCCACACCCCCCCCTCCTCTGACCCCACACCCCCCCCTCCTCTGACCCCACACCCCCCCCTCCTCTGACCCCACACCCCCCCCTCCTCTGACCCCACACCCCCCTCTCCTCTGACCCCACACCCCCCTCTCCTCTGACCCCACACCCCCCTCTCCTCTGACCCCACACCCCCCTCTCCTCTGACCCCACACCCCCCTCTCCTCTGACCCCACACCCCCCTCTCCTCTGACCCCACACCCCCCTCTCCTCTGACCCCACACCCCCCTCTCCTCTGACCCCACACCCCCCTCTCCTCTGACCCCACACCCCCCTCTCCTCTGACCCCACACCCCCCTCTCCTCTGACCCCACACCCCCCTCTCCTCTGACCCCACATCCCCCTCTCCTCTTACCCCACATCCCCCTCTCCTCTAACCCCATATCCCCCTCTCCTCTTACCCCATATCCCCCTCTCCTCTTACCCCATATCCCCCTCTCCTCTTACCCCATATCACCTCTCCTCTAACCCCATATCCCCTCTCCTCTTACCCCATATCCCCCTCTCCTCTTACCCCATATCCCCCTCTCCTCTTACCCCATATCCCCTTTCCTCTAACCCCATATCCCCTCTCCTCTTACCCCATATCCCCCTCTCCTCTTACCCCATATCCCCCTCTCCTCTTACCCCATATCCCCCTCTCCTCTTACCCCATATCCCCCTCTCCTCTTACCCCATATCCCCCTCTCCTCTTACCCCATATCCCCCTCTCCTCTTACCCCATATCCCCCTCTCCTCTTACCCCATATCCCCCTCTCCTCTTACCCCATATCCCCCTCTCCTCTTACCCCATATCCCCCTCTCCTCTTACCCCATATCCCCCTCTCCTCTTACCCCATATCCCCCTCTCCTCTTACCCCATATCCCCCTCTCCTCTTACCCCATATCCCCCTCTCCTCTTACCCCATATCCCCTCTCCTCTTACCCCATATCCCCCTCTCCTCTAACCCCATATCCCCCTCTCCTCTTACCCCATATCCCCCTCTCCTCTTACCCCATATCCCCCTCTCCTCTTACCCCATATCCCCCTCTCCTCTTACCCCATATCCCCCTCTCCTCTAACCCCATATCCCCCTCTCCTCTTACCCCATATCCCCCTCTCCTCTTACCCCATATCCCCCTCTCCTCTAACCCCATATCCCCCTCTCCTCTTACCCCATATCCCCTCTCCTCTTACCCCATATCCCCCTCTCCTCTTACCCCATATCCCCCTCTCCTCTTACCCCATATCCCCCTCTCCTCTTACCCCATATCCCCCTCTCCTCTTACCCCATATCCCCTCTCCTCTTACCCCATATCCCCCTCTCCTCTAACCCCATATCCCCCTCTCCTCTTACCCCATATCCCCTCTCCTCTTACCCCATATCCCCCTCTCCTCTTACCCCATATCCCCCTCTCCTCTAACCCCATATCCCCCCTCCTCTGACCCCACACCCCCCCCTCCTCTGACCCCACACCCCCCCCTCCTCTGACCCCACACCCCCCTCTCCTCTGACCCCACACCCCCCTCTCCTCTGACCCCACACCCCCCTCTCCTCTGACCCCACACCCCCCTCTCCTCTGACCCCACACCCCCCTCTCCTCTGACCCCACACCCCCCTCTCCTCTGACCCCACACCCCCCTCTCCTCTGACCCCACACCCCCCTCTCCTCTGACCCCACACCCCCCTCTCCTCTGACCCCACACCCCCCTCTCCTCTGACCCCACACCCCCCTCTCCTCTGACCCCACACCCCCCTCTCCTCTGACCCCACACCCCCCTCTCCTCTGACCCCACATCCCCCTCTCCTCTTACCCCACATCCCCCTCTCCTCTTACCCCACATCCCCCTCTCCTCTTACCTCACATCCCCCTCTCCTCTTACCTCACATCCCCCTCTCCTCTTACCCCATATCCCCCTCTCCTCTTACCCCATATCCCCCTCTCCTCTTACCCCATATCCCCCTCTCCTCTTACCTCATATCCCCTCTCCTCTAACCCCATATCCCCTCTCCTCTAACCCCATATCCCCTCTCCTCTAACCCCATATCCCCTCTCCTCTTACCCCATATCCCCCTCTCCTCTTACCCCATATCCCCCTCTCCTCTTACCCCATATCCCCTCTCCTCTAACCCCATATCCCCTCTCCTCTTACCCCATATCCCCCTCTCCTCTTACCCCATATCCCCCTCTCCTCTTACCCCATATCCCCCTCTCCTCTTACCCCATATCCCCTCTCCTCTAACCCCATATCCCCTCTCCTCTTACCCCATATCCCCCTCTCCTCTTACCCCATATCCCCCTCTCCTCTTACCCCATATCCCCTCTCCTCTAACCCCATATCCCCTCTCCTCTTACCCCATATCCCCCTCTCCTCTTACCCCATATCCCCCTCTCCTCTTACCCCATATCCCCCTCTCCTCTAACCCCATATCCCCCTCTCCTCTTACCCCATATCCCCCTCTCCTCTTACCCCATATCCCCCTCTCCTCTTACCCCATATCCCCCTCTCCTCTTACCCCATATCACCTCTCCTCTAACCCCATATCCCCTCTCCTCTTACCCCATATCCCCCTCTCCTCTTACCCCATATCCCCCTCTCCTCTTACCCCATATCCCCTTTCCTCTAACCCCATATCCCCTCTCCTCTTACCCCATATCCCCCTCTCCTCTTACCCCATATCCCCCTCTCCTCTTACCCCATATCCCCCTCTCCTCTTACCCCATATCCCCCTCTCCTCTTACCCCATATCCCCCTCTCCTCTTACCCCATATCCCCCTCTCCTCTTACCCCATATCCCCCTCTCCTCTTACCCCATATCCCCCTCTCCTCTTACCCCATATCCCCCTCTCCTCTTACCCCATATCCCCTCTCCTCTTACCCCATATCCCCCTCTCCTCTAACCCCATATCCCCCTCTCCTCTTACCCCATATCCCCCTCTCCTCTTACCCCATATCCCCCTCTCCTCTTACCCCATATCCCCCTCTCCTCTTACCCCATATCCCCCTCTCCTCTAACCCCATATCCCCCTCTCCTCTTACCCCATATCCCCCTCTCCTCTAACCCCATATCCCCCTCTCCTCTTACCCCATATCCCCTCTCCTCTTACCCCATATCCCCCTCTCCTCTTACCCCATATCCCCCTCTCCTCTTACCCCATATCCCCCTCTCCTCTTACCCCATATCCCCCTCTCCTCTTACCCCATATCCCCCTCTCCTCTTACCCCATATCCCCTCTCCTCTTACCCCATATCCCCCTCTCCTCTTACCCCATATCCCCCTCTCCTCTTACCCCATATCCCCTCTCCTCTTACCCCATATCCCCCTCTCCTCTTACCCCATATCCCCCTCTCCTCTTACCCCATATCCCCCTCTCCTCTAACCCCATATCCCCCTCTCCTCTTACCCCATATCCCCTCTCCTCTAACCCCATATCCCCCTCTCCTCTAACCCCATATCCCCCTCTCCTCTAACCCCACATCCCTCTCTCCTCCGTCCCGTTCCCTCGCTCCTGTCTCCCTCCCTCCCTCTCTCTTTCCCACTTCACCATTCCCTATCCGATCCCCAATTCGACTCCTTTCCCTCACCCACCCCGGTACTCGCAGCCCCTCCCGCGGTTCCAGAACATTCCTCCCTCCCGGGTACCTGGACCGCGCGCCCGCATTACCATTCCGTCCGGCTCCGGCAGCTGCCCCGCACTCAGGACCGCAGCAGCAGCTGGCCACCGCCTGCCCGGCCGCACCTGCCCCGCACTCAGGACCTCGCCACCGCCCCGCAGAGCTGCCCATGGCGCTGCCTGAATCCTGTCGCAGTGCGCATGCGTGATAGCTGACTCTCTCGCCACTTCCCCCTCGTGGCAGCAGAGCAGCATTGCAAGGCGAGTCGCTGTGTCTGATTAGCTTCGCCCGCTCATATTGCTGTCGGAATTATACTGCAGAGCTGTGAAATCACCAAGCACAGGTTAGAACTGAGTTTATAATGAAAAGAAGAAAGACTTGCATTTATATGCCGTATTTCACCACCTCTGCAGACCCCAAAGCAGCAAAATGTCATGTGCATAATACAATTAAAAATCAGAATGCATATTCATAGGGGAAGTGAAAAAGCAAATAAGAGAAGCAAAGAGCGAGCATGAGAAGAGACTGGTAGCTAATATAAAAAGGATTCCAAAAGTTTAATATAGGCATATGAATAGTAACATTGTGGTAATAGGAGAAGTGGGGATGATTAGGGCGGCACAGTGGCGCAATGGTTAGCACCGCAGCCTCACAACTCCAGCGACCCGGGTTCAATTCTGGGTACTGCATGTGTGGAGTTTGCAAGTTCTCCCTGTGTCTGCGTGGGTTTTCTCCGGGTGCTCCGGTTTCCTCCTACAAGCCAAAAGACTTGCAGATTGGTAGGTGGTAGGGAAATATCGGGACAGGTGTGGTAGGAATATGGGAATAGTGTAGGATTAGTATAAATGGGTGGTTGATGGTCGGCGCAGACTCGGTGGGCCGAAGGGCCTGTTTCAGTGCTGTGTCACTAACTAACTAAAAGAGGATTTATGCATGGAGGCAGAGGGCATGGCTGAGGTATTAAATAATACATTGCATCTGTCTTTATCAAGGAAGAAACTGCTACCTTAGGATGAGATGCATCCAAGGGTCCTGAGGCATGCAAGGGAGGAAATTGTGGAGGTACTGGACATAATCTTCCATCGTCCTCCTTAGATAGGGGGATGGTGCCAGAGGACTGGAGAATTGCAAATGTTACAACCTTGTTCAAAAAAAGGTTTATCCTGGTAAGGATAAACCCAGCAACTACACCTCAGTCAGTTTAATATGGGTGGTGGGAAAATATTAACAGTCACTTGGATAAGAGAGGATAAATTAGGGCAAATAGGGAAAGACAGCAGGGATTTGTTAAAAGCAAATCAATTTTCCGATGAAGGGTCACTGACCCGAAACGTTAACTCTGCTTCTCTTTTCACAGATGCTGCCAGACCTGCTGAGTGGTTCCAGCATTTCTTGTTTTTAACTAACTCGGTTGAGTTTTTTGATGAGGTAACAGAAATGTTTGATGAGAGTAATGCAGCTGCTGGGTGTATATGGAGTTCCAAAAGGCATTTGAGGAGGTTCTCCATCCAGGCTTTTCAGCAAAGTTAAAGCCCATGGAATAAAACAGACAATAGAAGCATGAATACAAAATTGGCTGAGTGACAGGACACAGTGGTGAACGGTTGTTTTTCAGACTGGAGGAAGATATATAATGGTGATCCCCAGGGTTCAGTACCCCTGCTTTTCTTCATCTATATTAATGACCTAGACTTGGGCGCACAGGGCACAATTTCAAAATTTGCAGATGACACAAAACTTGGAAGTATTGTGAACTGTGAGGAGGATAATGATAGACTTTAAGAGGACAGAGACAGGCTGGTGGAACAGGCAGACAAGTGGCAAATGGAATTTGATGCAGAGATGTATGAAGTGATTAATTTTCTAGCAAGAACGAGGAGAGGCAATATAAAGGAAAGGGTACAATTTTAAAGGAGTTGCCGGAGCAGAGGGACCTTGGGGTATATGTGCACAAATCATTGTAGGTGGCAGGGCTGGTGGAGAAAGTGGTTAAAAAGGCAAATGGGATCCCAGGCTTTGTAAATAGAGGCACAGAGTACAAAAGGAAGGAAGTTATGATAAAACTGTATAAAACTCTGGTTCGGCCTCAACTGGAGTATTGTGTCCAATTCTGGGCACCACACTTTATAAAGGATGTGTAGGCTTTCGAGAGAGTACAGAAAAGATTCATGAGAATGGTTGCAGGGATGAGGGACTACAGTTATGTGAAAAGATTGGAGAAGCTGGGGCTGCTCTCCTTATAGAAAATAAGATTAAGAAGACATTTGATAGAGGTGTTCAAAATCATGAGTAGTCTGGATGAAGTAGATAGGGAGAAACTGTTCCCATTGGCAGAAGGGTCGAGAACCAGAGGACACTGATTTAAGGTGATTGTCAAAAGAAACAACAGTGACATGAGGAATGGGAATCCTGCAGTGTGTAACTCACCTGCTGACTCCCTAAAGCCTGTCCACCATCTACAAAGCAGAAGTCAGGAGTGTGATAGAATATGCTCCACTTGCCTGGATGAGTCCAACAAAACTCAGGAAGCTCAGTACCATCCAGGACAAAGCAGCCCGCTTGATTGTCACCCCATCCACCACCTTCAACATTCACTCCCTCCACCACCAACACACAGTGGCAGCAGTGTGTACCATCTACAAGATGCACTGCAGCAACTCACCAAGGCTCCTTCGAAAAGTACCTTCCAAACCCACAACCTCTATCTACTGGAAGGACAAGGACAGCAGATGCATGGGAACACCACCACCTGCAAGTTCCCCTCCAAGTCACACACCATCCCGACTTGGAACTATATCGCCGTTCCTTCACTGTCGCTGGGTCAAAATCCTGGAACTCCCTTCCTAACAGCACTGTGGGTGTACCTACCCCACATGGACTGCAGCGGTTCAAGAAGGCAGCTCACCACCACCTTCTCAAGGGCAATTAGGGATGGGCAATAAATGCTGGCCTGGCCAGCGATGCCCACATCCCATGAATCAAAAAAAAACTTTTTTACACAGTGAGTGTTTAGGATCTGGAATGCGCTGCCTGAGAGTGTGGTGGAGGCAGATTCAGTCGTGGCTTTCAAAAGGGAATTGGATAATTATGTGAAGAAGAAAAAATTGCCAGGCTACGAGAAGCAGTGGGGGAGTGGGACTGAGTAGCTTTTACAGAGAGCTGGCATGAAAACAATGGGCCGAATGGCCAGCTTCTGTGCTCTAACCATTCTATTATGCTATGATTCACAGTGGTTTATAGCCAATGCAGTTACGTTTGTTAAAAATTCAGTCACTGTTTAAGGAAACCAGTTTTCTTTTATTCATTCATGGAATGTGGGCAGAACAGTTGCAGGAAAAGGTTACAGGAAATTTTCCTTCACGTGTAGTGACCCGAGTAATGGTTAAATAAGTTCCATTGTCAGAGGTAAAATTGACAGCACAGACCGATAGCCGAATATCTGAAACTTTCTTTGGGGATTTGGATAATCGGAAGGAAATGTTCAGTAAGTCTTCTCTGATCAAGGCTCAGCAAGCCGATCCGGAGTTAAATAAAGTGGCACAATCGGCTCTAATGGAAACTGAGGCAAAGGGAGTTCCGGAAGGCTACGATATTAAAATTGGGATTCAGATGAGGAATTGGAGACCTCTTCACAGACCTGTGGATGAAGAACGGACAGTTGTTCACCAGATACTGGGAATGCCCAAGTGTCGCCAGGAAATATTAAGGATAGCCCGTGAAAATCCTATAGCAGGACATGTGGGGATCCAGAAGATCCAATCACGTATAGGTCAACATTTTTACTGGCCAGGTCTTTCCAAGGATGTGGTGAAGTTTTGGTGAAAACGTGCCATATGTGCCAGATTGTGGGAAAACTGGAACCTGCCATAAAACCGGCATGTCTAATTCCCATACCAGTTTTGGGGGAACTACTTAGTAGGATGTTGGTAGACTGTGTAGGACCTTTACCGAAGACAACAACAGGACACCAATATATACTCAAAGAACAAAGATAATTACAGCACAGGAACAGGCCCTTCGGCCCTCCAAGCCTGCGCCGATCCAGATCCTCTCTCTAAACATGTCGCCTAATTTCTAAGGTTCTGTATCTCTTTGCTTCCTGCCCATTCATGTATCTGTCTAGATACATCTTAAAAGACTCCATCGTGCCCGCATCTACCACCTCTGCTGGCAATGCGTTCCAGGTGCCCACCACCCTCTGCGTAAAGAACTTTCCACGCATATCCCCCCTAAACTTTTCCCCTTTCACTTTGAACTCGTGTCCTCTAGTAATTGAAACCCCCACTCTGGGAAAAAGCCTCTTGCTATCCACCCTGTCTATACCTCTCATGATTTTGTACACCTCAATCAGGTCCCCCCTCAACCTCCGTCTTTCTAATGAAAATAATCCTAATCTACTCAACCTCTCCTCATAGCTGGCGCCCTCCATACCAGGCAACATCCTGGTGAACCTCCTCTGCACCCTCTCCAAAGCATCCACATCCTTTTGATAATGTGGCGACCAGAACTGTACGCAGTATTCCAAATGTGGCCGAACCAAAGTCCTATACAACTGTAACATGACCTGCCAACTCTTGTACTCAATGCCCCGTCCGATGAAGGAAAGCATGCCGTATGCCTTCTTGACCACTCTATTTACCTGTGTTGCCACCTTCAGGGAACAGTGGACCTGAACACCCAAATCTCTCTGGACATCAATTTTCCCCAGGACTTTTCCATTTACTGTATAGTTCACTCTTGAATTGGATCTTCCAAAATGCATCACCTCGCATTTGCCCTGATTGAACTCCATCTGCCATTTCTCTGCCCAACTCTCCAATCTATCTATATTCTGCTGTATTCTCTGACAGTCCCCTTCACTATCTGCTACTCCACCAATCTTAGTGTCGTCTGCAAACTTGCTAATCAGTCCACCTATACTTTCCTCCAAATCATTAATGTATATCACAAACAACAGTGGTCCCAGCACGGATCCCTGTGGAACACCACTGGTCACACGTCTCCATTTTGAGAAACTCCCTTCTACTGCTACTCTCTGTCTCCTGTTGCCCAGCCAGTTCTTTATCCATCTCGCTAGTACACCTTGGACCCCAAGCGCCTTCACTTTCTCCATCAGCCTGCCATGGGGAACCTTATCAAACGCCTTACTGAAGTCCATGTATATGACATCGACAGCCCTTCCCTCATCAATCAACTTTGTCACTTCCTCAAAGAATTCTATTAAGTTGGTAAGACATGACCTTCCCTGCACAAAACCATGTTGCCTATCACTGATGAGCCCATTTTCTTCCAAATGGGAATAGATCCTATCCCTCAGTATCTTCTCCAGCAGCTTCCCTACCACTGACGTCAGGCTCACTGGTCTATAATTACCTGGATTATCCCTGCTACCCTTCTTAAACAAGGGGACAACATTAGCAATTCTCCAGTCCTCCGGGACCTCACCCGTGTTTAAGGATGCTGCAAAGATATCTTTTAAGGCCCCAGCTATTTCCTCTCTTGCTTCCCTCAGTAACCTGGGATAGATCCCATCCGGACCTGGGGACTTGTCCACCTTAATGCCCTTTAGAATACCCAACACTTCCTCCCTCCTTATGCCGACTTGACCTAGAGTAATCAAACATCTGTTCCTAACCTCAACATCCGTCATGTCCCTCTCCTCGGTGAATACCGATGCAAAGTACTCGTTTAGAATCTCACCCATTTTCTCTGAGTCCAAGCATAACATTCCTCCTTTGTCCTTTAGTGGGCCAATCCTTTCTCTAGTTACCCTCTTTCTCCTTATATATGAATAAAAGGCTTTGGGATTTTCCTTAACCCTGTTTGCTAAAGATATTTCATGACCCCTTTTAGCCCTCTTAATTCCTCGTTTCAGATTGGTCCTACATTCCCGATATTCTTTCAAAGCTTCGTCTTTCATCAGCCGCCTAGACCTTATGTATGCTTCCTTTTTCCTCTTAGCTAGTCTCACAATTTCACCTGTCATCCATGGTTCCCTAATCTTGCCATTTCTATCCCTCATTTTCACAGGAACATGTCTCTCCTGCACGCTAATCAACCTCTCTTTAAAAGCCTCCCACATATCACATGTGGATTTACCTTCAAACAGCTGCTCCCAATCTACATTTCCCAGCTCCTGCCGAATTTTGGTATAGTTGGCCTTCCCCCAATTTAGCACTCTTCCTTTAGGACCACTCTCGTCTTTGTCCATGAGTATTTTAAAGCTTATGGAATTGTGATCACTATTCCCAAAGTAGTCCCCTAATGAAACTTCAACAACCTGGCCGGGCTCATTCCCCAACACCAGGTCCAGTATGGCCCCTTCCCGAGTTGGACTATTTACATACTGCTCTAGAAAACCCTCCTGGATGCTCCTTACAAATTCTGCTCCATCTGGACCTCTAACACTAAGCGAATCCCAGTCAATGTTGGGAAAATTAAAATCTCCTATCACCACCACCCTGTTGCTCCTACATCTTTCCATAATCTGTTTACATATTTGTACCTCTATCTCACGCTCGCTGTTGGGAGGCCTGTAGTACAGCCCCAACATTGTTACCGCACCCTTCCTATTTCTGAGTTCTGTCCATATTGCCTCACTGCTCGAGTCCTCCATAGTGCCCTCCTTCAGCACAGCTGTGATATCCTCTTTGACCAGTAATGCAACTCCTCCACCCCTTTTACCTCCCTCTCTATCCCGCCTGAAGCATCGATATCCTGGGATATTTAGTTGCCAATCATGCCCTTCCCTCAACCAAGTCTCAGTAATAGCAATAACATCATACTCCCAGGTACTAATCCAAGCCCTAAGTTCATCTGCCTTACCTACTACACTTCTTGCATTAAAACAAATGCACCTCAGACCACCAGTCCCTTTATATTCATCATCTGCTCCCTGCCTGCTCTTCCCCTTAGTCACACTGACTTCATTATCTAGTTCCTTACAGGCTTTTGTTACTACCTCCTTACTGTCAACTGACCTCAATTGGTTCCCATCCCCCTGCCACATTAGTTTAAACCCTCCCCAACAGCGTTAGCAAAAGCACCTCCAAGGACATTGGTTCCAGTCCGGCCCAGGTGTAGACCGTCCAATTTGTAATAGTCCCACCTCCCCCAGAACCGGTCCCAATGTCCCAAAAATCTGAACCCCTCCTTCCTGCACCATCTCTCAAGCCACGCATTTATCCTGACTATTCTTTCATTTTTACTCTGACTATCACGTGGCACTGGTAGTAATCCTGAGATTACTACCTTTGAGGTCCTACTTTTTAACTTGGCTCCTAACTCCCTAAACTCTGCTTGTAGGACCTCATCCCGTTTTTTACCTATATCATTAGTGCCTATGTGCACAATGACAACTGGCTGTTCACCCTCCCCCTTTAGAATGTTCTGCAGCCGATCTGAGACATCCCTGACCCGTGCACCTGGGAGGCAACATACCATTCGGGAGCCTCGTTTTCGACCACAGAACCGCCTATCTACTCCCCTTACAATCGAATCCCCTACGACTATAGCCCTTCCACTCTTTTTCCCACCCTTCTGAACAGCAGAGCCAGCCACGGTGCCATGGACCTGGCTACTGCTGCCTTCCCCTGGTGAGCCATCTCCCTCAACAGTATCCAAAACGGTATACTTGTTTTGGAGGGAGATGACCGCAGGGGACTCCTGCGCTGCCTTCCTGCTCTTTCTCTGCCTTTTGGTCACCCATTCCCTTTCTCCCTCAGCAATCCTAATCTGCGGTGTGACCAATTCACTAAACGTGCTATCCACGACCTCCTCAGCATCGCGCATGCTCCAAAGTGAGTCCATCCGCAGCTCGAGAGCCGTCATGCGGTCTAACAAGAGCTGCAGTTGGACACACTTCCTGCACGTGAAGGAGTCAGGGACATCAGCCATGTCCCTGAGCTCCCACATTGAGCAAGAGGAGCATGACACGGGTCTGAGATCTCCTGCCATTTTTAATCTTAAGCTTAACTTAGTTAAATGAAAAAGGAACGAAAAGTTTTTACCAATCACAATAAAACCAGAGAAATCGAAAATGCCTTACCTTATAAAACTCCCCACCGAGTCCTTTTTTTTTTGGTTAGAGGAGGAGGGCGGGTGGGAGACACGACAAGTGTGGTGTCTCAGGTTCAGAAACCGCTCAAATATATAGTGTTTTACTTACCCAGCAGCCCCCTGGCCTCCGCCGAAAAACAAAAGGAAATTAAATTTACTTTCAAACCAACCTTCCCAGCTGCTCACTCGCTCACACTCTGCTCCCGAAAAAGCTGCTGCAATGAAAGGAAAGTTATTTTAAACCGCCCAAATATATAGTGTTTTACTTACCCAGCAGCCCCCTGGCCTCCGCCGAAAAACAAAAGGAAATTAAATTTACTTTCAAACCGACCTTCCCAGCTGCTCACTCGCTCACACTCTGCTCCCGAAAAAGCTGCTGCATGGATATGGCTATTCGGTTCCCAGAGGCCATTCCCTTGAGAACAATTTCTGCTGGGGTACTGGTAGAGAAGTTAACCCAGTTCTTCACTAGATATGGATTACCCATTGAGATTCAGTCAGATCAAGATTCCAATTTTATGTCTAAAACTTTTCAGGAAGTTATGAATAATTTGGGTATAACACAGTTAAAGTCTTCAGCATATCACCCACAGATACAAGGGGGCTTTAGAAAGGTACCATCAGACCCTCAAAATGATGATCAGGGCAGACTGTCATGAATATCCTCATGATTAGGATAAAGGGCTAGAATTTCATTTGTTTGCCACTCGGGATTCACCCAATGGGTTTACTGGTTTTAGTCCTTTGAATTAGTTTATGGACATGAGATAAGAGGTCCTCTAAAATTAATTAGAGAAAGGATTTTAGAACAGAGGGATGAATCCTCTGTGTTGGATTATGTATCCATGTTCCGGGAACGGCTCACGAGAGCCTGCAAAGTGGCTCAGGAACACCTGAAAGCTTCCCAAACAACCATGAAGAAATGGGCAGACAAGCATGTCAAGACCCAAACATTTCAACCAGGGGATGAGGTGTTAGTATCACTGCCTTTACAGAGTGAAGCACTGAAAGCACGGTTCAGTGGTCCATATGGAGAAGTCAAAAGAATTGGTAAAGTAAATTATTTGATTGACACCCCAGATTGCCGGAGAAAGAATCAGCTGTGTTATGTCAATATGTAAAAGCAATATTATCGCTGGGAGGAGGATAAGTGAACACAGGTATGTCAGGGAGTGGGGACAGTGAAGGATGATAGGGATAGTGAGGATGAGGCTGAAGGAGGCCTAGACAATTCTCAAATTGAACCTCCTACTATCCAGTTAGCTAATACTGAATTGTTAGGGAAATTGGACACTACACTTTCATATTTAGATGCAGAACAATGAGAAGACCTAACAAGCTGCTCACAGCATTTAAAAGAGTCTGGAGGGATAAACCAGGATGTGCAACCTTAGCCACACATGACGTGGATGTAGGGGAATCCTTTCCTATAAAACAGCATCCTTATCACTTAAGTCCAGAGAAACAGTCGCAGGTAAAAGCAGAAATTCAATACAAGTCGGAAAACCACCTAATTGAACCCAAAGCAGCTGGCGTTCCCCTTTGTGACAATACCTAAGCCTGATGGTTCAACTAGATTTTGCATAGACTACAGAAAGGTTAATGCAGCAACAAAGGCTGACTGCTACCCAATTCCTCACTTGGAAGACTGTATTGACAGAGTTGGCAGTGCCACATTTCTTACCAAAATAGATTTGTTAAAGGGATACTGGAAGCTTCCTTTAACACCCCGAGCTAAGGAAATATCGGCTTTTGTCACACCAGACTGTCTTTTCCAGTGCCGAGTGATGCCATTCAGGCTAAAACATACCCCAGCTACTTTTCAAAGACTAATGAACCGAGTGGTATCCAGTGTTCCTAACTGTGTAGTTTACCTTGATGATGTGCTGGCATACAGTGCCACTTGGAAGGACCACTTGAAACAACTAGAAGCTCTGTTTAGAAAATTACGGTCAGCTGATTTATTGATAAACCTTGCCAAAAGTGAATTTGCAAAAGCGAGAGTAACCTACCTTGGGCATGTAGAGGGCAAGGACGAGTGTTGCCAAGAACAGCAAAAGTACAAGCATTGGTGGCATTCCTACCCCTAGGACTAAGCGAGAAATAATGACGTTTTTGGGGTTGTGTGGTTTCTACTGCAGGTTTGTACCAAAATTTAGCACTATAGCTGCTGCACTGACAGATATGCTACAAAAGAAAACCAAGCTAGTGTTGTCAGGAGAGTGCCAAGCATCTTTTGAGAGGCCGAAAGCCATTTTGATTAATGAACCAGTGTTGGCTGCTCCAAATTTCACAAAGCCCTTCAAGGTAGCAATTGATGCCAGTGACCTCGGGGTTGGTGTAGTCCTGTTACAAGACGATGAATTGGGAATAGAAAGGCCAGTAGGATACTTTTCCAAAAATCTAAATCAACACCAAAAAAGATATTCAACCGTGGAAAATGAAATCCTGGGTTTATTATTAGCTCTTAAGCATTTTGAAGTCTATGTCCACCACGACTACAGAGAGACACTGGT
Organism: Heterodontus francisci; assembly: GCF_036365525.1. NCBI lineage: Eukaryota > Metazoa > Chordata > Chondrichthyes > Heterodontiformes > Heterodontidae > Heterodontus > Heterodontus francisci. Next base: position 6,067,554 of record NC_090378.1, on the reverse strand, counting down.
ATATACTGGTCATAACCCCCTAGCCTTTGTGGAAAAATTCAAAAACAGTAATGCCAGACTATTCCGATGGAGTTTACTATTACAACCTTATCACTCAAAGATTATCCACATTGTCGGAATACATAATGTCATTGCGGATGTGTTTGTCTAGAATCTAACTTTGCTTTGAGTTATCTAAGTGCAAAGATGGTACAAAGCCGAACTGTATTAGCTACAAGTAAAGAATGAATGAGAACGAGTGTGTAAATGTGTTTTAATATTTTTCATCTCTGTTTTTTTCACTCTTTGTAATGAAATGCATTTAAAAATGGCGTTTCATTCCTCCAAGACTGGAGGTGTTATGAAAGTGCTTCCATTTGTTTCAATATTTTTATTTTTTGAGGACTTGTGTTAAAACTGAAAAAGTTCCATGAAATGTGCTTTTTTTTTTTACCAAGTTCACTGAAAGGGCACTTGAAATGTTGTTTGAAAACCACCTGTGATTTGGGCTCAGTAAACAACAGAACTCTTGGTGACTTGGGGGAAAATGGTTATAGTGACGACACATGTCAAGGTTTATGGAGATCAGGAGTTTGGGGCTGGACATTGTTTTCAGTTTAGTTGGGGTATGAACCATTTGATGACTATTGTAGGGTATTCCCAAGTGCAGAGGCACCTGCAGTAAATATCATACTGTTTAAATATTATTTGAGTAACCAGTAACATATAATATTAGTGAACAGTGAGGAGGTTGCAAAGCACCATAGGGCTCAGTGAACTTGACCACGTTCCACAGGAGCTGAGTAATCCAATCTCACACAAAAGGCTAATTAAAGTGAAAAGAAGAAGATGGCTCGGTAACGTCTTCGCAGTCCGACATACTAAGGATCAGCGAATCCTTTTATGCTGGGCTGTAGGACGCGAAGCCCACAGACAGCAGAGCCTCCCAGTCCTTCCTGTCATCTATCACAGAGGTGTTAGATGACAGCAGGAGGGAGAGACTGGACAAGCCGCTAACTCTGGACGAGCTGACAAAGGCCGTCGAGTCCTTCGAGACAAGTAAAACTCCCGGAAGCGACAGCTTACCGGTTGAGTTGTATTCGGCCCTGTGGGACTGGGTCGGCCCGGACCTGCTGGAAGTATACGAGAGTATGCTCCTGGCCGGCATCATGTCAGAATCCATGAGGAAAGGCATCATCACCCTCATTTACAAGCAGAAGGGGGAGAGGGCAGAAATCAGAAATTGGCGGCCCATCTCACTGCTTAATGTTGATTAGAAGATTCTGTCCAAAGTCATAGCCAGTCGAGTCAAGTCTGCTCTGGAGTTGGTGATTCACCCCGATCAGACCTGTACTGTACCCGGCAGGAAGATCTCTGATAGTCTCGCGCTACTCAGGGATACGATCGCCTACGTACGGGACAGGAGGGTGGACACCTGCCTCATCAGCCTGGACCAGGAGAAGGCTTTTGACAGGATATCGCACACCTACATGATGGACGTGCTTTCCAAAATGGGGTTTGGGGAGGGAATCTGCAATTGGATCAAACTGCTCTACACAAACATCAGTAGCGCAGTCTCAATCAATGGGTGGGAATCTGAAAGTTTCCCGATCAAATCTGGAGTCAGACAGGGCTGTCCTCTGTCCCCGGTCTTGTTTGTTTGCTGTATTGAACCCTTTGCTGAGTCTATTAGGAATGATGCGAGCATAGGAGGGGTGACAATCCCAGGGAGTGGAGGCACTCAGGTTAAAACCTCCCTGTACATGGATGACGTCGCCGTCTTCTGCTCGGATCCGCTGTCCGTGCGCAGACTAATGAGCATCTGCGACCAGTTCGAACTGGCCTCGGGAGCCAAAGTTAACCACGGCAAGAGCGAGGCATGTTCTTTGGCAACTGGGCTGACCGATCCTTTGTCCCCTTCACCATCAGGTCGGATTACCTGAAGGTGCTGGGGATATGGTTCGGAGGGGCCGGGGCGTGCACCAAAACATGGGAGGAGCGAGTAGCCAAGGTACAACACAAGCTGAGCATGTGGGGGCAGCGATCTCTCTCCATTGTGGGTAAGAACCTGGTCATCAGGTGCGAGGCGCTCACGTTGTTGCTCTACGTGGCGCAGGTCTGGCCCATACCCCACTCCTGCGCTGTGGCAGTCACCCGAGCCATTTTCCGCTTCGTCTAGGGATCTAAAATGGACCGGGTCCGGAGGGACACGATGTTCAAATCTCTGGACAAGGGCGGGAAAAATGTACCCAACGTGGCCCTCATCCTGATGACCACCTTCGTGTGTGGCTGCATCAAGCTGTGTGTAGATCCCCAGTACGCAAACTCCAAGTGTCACTACGTGCTGAGGTTCTATCTGTCCCCGGTGTTGCGAAGGATGGGCCTGGTCACATTGCCGCGGAACGCTCCATGCAGTTGGGCGGTGCCGTACCACCTATCCTTCGTGGAGCAGTTTCTGCGGGAAAACACTTTTGACCACCGGTCCATCAGGCAGTGGTCTGCACGGAATGTCCTCAAGGCCCTACAGGAAAAGGAAACGGTGGATCCTGTCGGATGGTTCCCCGAGCAGACCGTCAAAGTCATTTGGCGGAATGCCTCATCACCAGAACTTTCAAACAAGCACCAAGACGTAGCTTGGCTGATGGTGAGAAGGGCCCTCCCCGTCAGATCCTTCATGCATACCCGAAGTCTCGCCCCCTCCGCACAGTGCCCCCGCGTTGGCTGTGGTGGGGAAGAGACGGTCGCCCACCTCCTCCTGGAATGTGCCTTTGCAAAGCAGGTGTGGAAAGAGATGCAGTGGTTTTTGTCAAGGTTCATCCCAAGCAGCTCTGTAACACAGGGGTCTGTGCTCTATGGGCTGTTCCCAGGGACGCACACCAAGACAAACATCAACTGCTGCTGGAGGACTATCAATTCGGTGAAAGACGCCCTTTGGTCTGCCCGAAACTTGCTGGTCTTCCAGCGCAAAGAGTTGTCCACCGCCGAATGTTGCAGACTGGCACATTCCAAGGTCCAGGACTACGTGCTGAGGGACGCACTAAAGCTTGGGACAGCCGCAGCAAAGGCTCAATGGGGAAAGACCACAGTGTAAGGTTCCCCCACCAAGCTGGACTGAGGGGCTGGATCAATGGGAAACCCCTCGAACTGTATCGTTAATATTCTCAATTGCTGTAAATGTAAAACTGTAATTGACATGACAATTGTGAAACGGAAAGGTTGGGAAGAAACGCATGACAGTATTGAAGGAAACTGATCTCCCTTGCAATGTTTGTATTTTTTGGTGCTGTTTGGAAACTGTTTGGCAATGTAATTTTTACAGATTTTTATGAATAAAGTATATTTTGGAAATAAAAAAAAAATTAAAATGAAAAGCAGACGCCCTTGTGGAATGCTGACAAAGGTGCGAGCCTGTAACGAGGTGAAAACATCATTAGTAATCCCCTATCTGTGTATGGGCCGGTCATGCAGCCCCTCTATGCCTAGTAACCGCTTCTATTGGCTCTAATAATCAATGTATATAATCGATAATCATTGTGATTGGACCATGTCTGACCGGGATGGGCTGAGTAACTGTTTGAAAATGTATAAGTATGGATGATTTTCCTTTGTTCAGTGGAGAGGCATCTGGACAGACCAGTGACCTGCTCCCCGCTGGCGTAACTAAATAAACTGTTTGACATTGGAGCAGACCTGAGTGTCGAGTGATTCTTCTAGATTCATTCCCGCTAACAATGACAGTTGGTGTTTTCCTGCCAAGGAAAAAAGAAATCACCCAGCTCACCTCTTTCTCTACCTCTTTGATGAAATCTTGCAAAGATCCAGTGTGAGACAGCTAAAATCCAGTGGTGCTGCATAGCTCCTGAGAAGCTGAAAAAATCCTGCAATTCAAGTGTGTGCTGGCAGAAAAACCCTGGATAGCCTACTAGAATAATTCTCGACATCTCCAGAACAGACTGCTTCTGAAATGATCCCAGTGACCCATTCTGTATACCTGGATGCCAGACCAAATCTTTATTTTTTCATCAAGTATTTGGCCAAAGTAGTCTCTTTTTTTGTAATAGACCTCTGCAGAGAGAATTTCTATATTTTTTCCAGTGTGTGTTTGAGTGTAATTGGAGAATTTAAAAAGGGAATTTTCATATTTCAATCTGTGTGTTAATGATTTGCTTTGTTACTGGGTAAGTTTTGTTTCATAGTAAACTAACAATTTTGTTGTTTATGAAAGAAACCTGGTTGGTGTATTTTATTCTGGGATTAAAAGTAGAGTGTATGATTGGCTGTACTGGTAACCAGGTAAACATTTGGATATATCATGTGACCTGTAGAGAAATGGAACTAGAAAAGACAGTGCACTCCTCCCACTTCAATCGTAATAGGATATAAGACAATATCCTACATAAACCCAACATACAAGGGGACCGGAAAGCCCGTGACATTGCAGCCTACAACCCTAGATTCTGAAGTCTTCATTTATGAGGGAAGGCCTTGAAAGGAAGTTCCTGAGGGGACGTGGTAGAGATATTTAAATGCAGAGCCCGTCTTCAAAATAAACTGTGACAGCAGAATGGTGAGACATGGATGCAGACAGGTTCGTGAACAGCAAATTTATGAGTGACATTAGAGAGCTCCAGGATAGGGTGACACATTTAATAGACTCTGATAGGTTAATGGAGGTTAAAAGCTCGAGAATCATTTACGAGACAGTGCATGCAGAAATGGAGGGGGACACAGCTGTTCTACTCAAAACTTGGTCACAGAAACGCTTTAGAGATGTTTCAAAGCATCCCTGAAAAGATCAGACATCCCTGCCGACTCACGGGAGTCCCTGGCTTGTGATCGTCCTTGATGGAGAAAGCTCATTTGGGAAGGCATCTTACACCTCGAGGGACTTGGGTCAAGGACAGGTGGAGGAAAAGCCAACATGTCGGAGGGAGCGCACAAACCTCCAAACTACTCATCTACCTGACCCTTCAAGCACCACCAGCCCCTCATGTGGCAGAGTCTGAGTCTGCAGATCACACATTGGATTCATCAGCCATCTCAGAACCCATTGAACCGCAATGGAGGCAAGTCACCCTCGATCTCGAGGGACTGCCTAAAAAAGGTGGGAGGGGAGGGAAATGGATGTTTCAATCTAGATAAATCAGCTAAGTTGGGCCAAATAGCCTTCTTTATCTATTCCCATATTGTATAGTGAACGGGAAGAGTGCATTCAGCCCCTTGAGCCTTTCCATCATTCAATTAGATCATGGCTGATCTGTATCTCAATTCTGTTTACCCACCTTGGCTCCATAATCCTTGATCCCTTTACCCAACAAAAATCTTATCAATCTCAGTTTTGAAATTTAGGCAGCCTCAACAGCTTTTGGGGGGAGACAGTTCCAGATTTCCACTCCCCTCTGGGTGAACAAGTGCTTCCTGACCTCACCCCTGAATGGCCTGGCTCTATGTTTAAGGTTCTGCCCCCTTGTTCTGGACTCCACACCACCCCCCCCAGAGGAAATAGTTTCTCTCTATCAACCCGATCAACTCCTTTAATAATTTTATACACCTCAATTAGACCACCCCTTAATCTTCTAAACTCATGGGAATACAGGCCTAGTCTGTGCAACCTGGCCTCCTAATGTAACCCTTTTAGCCCCAGTATCATTCTGGTGAATCTACCTTATTGAGGTACGGTGCCAAGTAGTGAACGTGATGCACCCAATGGGGTCTAACCAGAGCTTTGTACGACTGTAACATATTTTCCACCCCTTTCTATTCCAGACGCCTTCAGATAAAGGCCAAAAATAGGCCTTCTTGATTATTTTTGGACTAGCGAATAGTAATCTTCAGTCTATTGATCAGAATTATTGAATTCTGATCTCAAGTGCAGCATTATCTCACAAAATCCGAAGGAGGTTTGTTAATTTTTGCTGTAAAGACTTCAAGAGCAGACACAGTTGGTGCATTCTGATCACTGGCCACCAGAAGTCAGTGCTGCACTCTGTAAATGTCTGGTTGGTTATTGTATGAGCTGATATCCTGTAAAGATTCAGAGTTTTTTCCCCATGTGTTTCTGGTGAATTTACTGTTTACACACAGCTATATCCATTGGAATTTCATTTATGGACATAGCTATTAGCTTATTCCAGAACAAAAAAATTGTATTTATATAGCACCTTTAACATAGGTGTTTCACAGGAGCAATTCTTCTTCTTCGGCCTCCTTATCTCGAGAGACAATGGATACGCGCCTGGAGGTGGTCAGTGGTTTGTGAAGCAGCGCCTGGAGTGGCTATAAAGGCCAATTCTAGAGTGACAGACTCTTCCACAGGTGCTGCAGATAAAATTGGTTGTCGGGGCTGTTACACAGTTGGCTCTCCCCTTGCACTTCTGTCTTTTTTCCTGCCAACTGCTAAGTCTCTTCGACTCGCTACACTTTAGCCCCGCCTTTATGGCTGCCCGCCAGCTCTGGCGATCACTGGCAACTGACTCCCACGACTTGTGGTCAATGTCACAGGACTTCATATCGCGTTTGCAGACGCCTTTACAGCGGAGACATGGACGGCCGATGGGTCTGATACCAGTGGCGAGCTCGCTGTACATTGTGTCTTTGGGGATCCTGCCATCTTCCATGCGGCTGACATGGCCAAGCCATCTCAAGTGCCGCAGACTCAGTAGGGTGTATGTGCTGGGGATGTTGGCCGCCTCGAGGACTTCTGCGTTGGAGATACGGTCCTGCCACCTGATGCCGAGGATTCTCCAGAGGCAAAGAGGATGGAATGAATTGAGACGTCGCTCTTGGCTGACATACGTTGTCCAGGCCTCGCTGCCGTAGAGCAAGGTACTGAGGACACAGGCTTGAAACACTCGGAATTTTGTGCTCTGTGTCAGTGCGCCATTTTCCCACACTCTCTTGGCCAGTCTGGACATAGCAGTGGAAGCCTTTCCCATGCGCTTGTTGATTTCTGCATCTAGAGACAGGTTACTGGTGATAGTTGAGCCTAGGTAGGTGAACTGCTGAACCACTTCCAGAGCGTGGTCACCAATATTGATGGATGGAGCATTTCTGACGTCCTGTCCCATGTTGTTTGTTTTCTTGAGGCTGATGGTTAGGCCAAATTCATTGCAGGCAGCCGCAAACCTGTCGATGAGACTCTGCAGGCACTCTTCTGTGTGGGATGTTAATGCAGCATCATTAGCAAAGATCAGGGGGCAGGTTGTTCAACCTTGCCCGTCTAAGAGCGAAGTCCAAAGTCCTCATCAGGGAACTCCTCTTTGCTGACGATGCTGCTTTAACATCTCACACTGAAGAGTGCCTGCAGAGTCTCATCGACAGGATTGCGGCTGCCTGCAATGAATTTGGCCTAACCATCAGCCTCAAGAAAACGAACATCATGGGGCAGGACGTCAGAAATGCTCCATCCATCAATATTGGCGACCACGCTCTGGAAGTGGTTCAAGAGTTCACCTACCTAGGCTCAACTATCACCAGTAACCTGTCTCTCGATGCAGAAATCAACAAGCGCATGGGAAAGGCTTCCACTGCTATGTCCAGACTGGCCAAGAGAGTGTGGGAAAATGGCACACTGGCACGGAACACAAAAGTCCGAGTGTATCAGGCCTGTGTCCTCAGTACCTTGCTCTATGGCAGCGAGGCCTGGACAACGTATGTCAGCCAAGAGCGACATCTCAATTCATTCCATCTTCGCTGCCTCCGGAGAATATTTGGCATCAGGTGGCAGGACCATATCTCCAACACAGAAGTCCTCGAGGCGGCCAACATCCCCAGCTTGTACAAACTACTGAGTCAGCGGCGCTTGAGATGGCTTGGCCGCGTGAGCCGCAAGGAAGATGGCAGGATCCCCAAAGACCCATTGTACAGCGAGCTCGCCACTGGTATCAGACCCATCGGCTGTCCATGTCTCCGCTTTAAAGACGTCAGCAAACGCGACATGAAATCCTGTGACATTGATCACAAGTCGTGGGAGTCAGTTGCCAGCGTTCGCCAGAGCTGGCGGGCAGCCATAAAGACTGGGCTAAAATGTGGCGAGTCGAAGAGACTTAGTAGTTGGCAGGAAAAAAGACAGAGGCGCAAGGGGAGAGCCAACTGTGCAACAGCCCCGACAAACAAATTTCTCTGCAGCACCTGTGGAAGAGCCTGTCACTCTAGAATTGGCCTTTATAGCCACTCCAGGCGCTGCTTCACAAACCACTGACCACCTCCAGGCGCGTTCCATTGTCTCTCGAGATAAGGAGGCCAAAGAAGAAGAAGATTAGCAAAGAGGAGTTCTCTGATGAGGACTTTCCGTACTTTGGTCTTCGCTCTTCGATGGGCAAGGTTGAACAATCTGCCATCTGATCTTGTGTGGAGGAAAATTCCTTCTTCTGAAGACTTGAACGCATGTGAGAACAGCAGGGAGAAGATGATCCCAAACAGTGTAGGTGCGAGAACACAGCCCTGTTTCACGCCACTCAGGATAGGGAAGGGGTCTGATGAGGCGCCGCTATGCTGAATTGTGCCTTTCATATCGTCATGGAATGAGGTGATGATACTTAGTAGCTTTGGTGGACATTCGATCTTTTCTAGTAGTCTGAAGAGACCACGTCTGCTGACGAGGTCAAAGGCTTTGGTGAGATCAATGTAAGCAACGTAGAGGGGCATCTGTTGTTCACGGCATTTCTCCTGTATCTGGCGAAGGGAGAACAGCATGTCAATGGTGGATCTCTCTGCTCGAACGCTAAACTGTGCCTCAGGGTACACATGCTCAGCCAGCTTCTGTAGCCTGTTCAGAGCGACTCGAGCAAAGGCTTTCCCCATTATGCTGAGCAGGGAGATTCCACGGTAGTTGTTGCAGTCACCGCGGTCACCCTTGTTCTTATAGAGGGTGATGATATTGGCATCGCGCATGTCCTGTGATACTGCTCCCTCATCCCAGCACAGGCAAAGCAGTTCATGGAGTGCTGAGAGTATAGCAGGCTTGGCACTCTTGATTATTTCAGGGGTAATGCCGTCCTTCCCAGGAGCTTTTTCACTGGCTCGAGAATCAATGGCATCACTGAGTTCCGATTTTGTTGGCTGTTCGTCCAGCTCATCCATGACTGGCAGAAACTGGGCTGCATTGAGGGCAGTCTCAGTGACAACATTTTCCCTGGAATACAGTTCTAGGTAGTGCTCCACCCAGCGGTCCATTTGTTTGCATCGGTCAGTGATCGTTTCCCCTTGAGGGGGTACGATCTTCTTGATGGTTGGCTCAAAAGCTCTCTTAATGCCATCATACATTCCTCTGATGTTTCCGGTGTCGGAGGCCAGCTGAATACGACTGCTTCGGTGTTGCCAGTAGTCATTTGCACAGCGCCTGGCTGTTCTTTGTGCAGTGCTTCTGGCTGCTTTAAGTGCTACGGATGTTAACTCGCTGGGGTCTTGTACTTCAGCAGTGCAGTGCGCTTAGCGGTTATGACAGATTCCAGCTCTTCAAAGTGAGATTGAAACCATCACGTTTGCCATCGGGGGTCATTGCTGAGTCATAGATGGCGTCTCTGATGTGGGCCCACTTGGTCACTGCATCCCCTGTAGGAGTGTTTTGAAGGGCTTTTTCAGGTGAATTTAGAAACTTATGTAACAGCTGTGGATAAGAAATTCTGTTCGTGTTGATGCACGGGCGGCCCTTCTGCTTGGAGTGATGCAGCTTCTTTGGTTTGAATCTAACTTTGCTGCACACCAGGGAGTGGTCGGTGTCGCAGTCTGCTCTGTGGAAGCTGCGTGTGATTTGAACGCTGTTCGTAGAGGCTCGCCTTGTGACGATGAGGTCCAGCTGGTGCCAACGGCGTGACCTTGGGTGTCTCCATGAAGCCTGGTGACAGGGTTTAGTATGAAAGAACGAGTTGGTGATGCAGAGGTTGTGATAGGTACACAACTCCAGCAGTCTCTGTCCATTCTCATTCATCCTTCCAATGCCATAGCGCCCAAGGCAGGAGGGCCATGAGTCATGGTCGGCCCCAACCCTGGCATTAAAGTCCCCCAGCAGGAACAGGTGTTCGGTATTGGGGATGCTACTAATGATGTTATGGAGTTCCTCGTAGAACTGGTCTTTAACTTCAGGTGGGGAGCAGAGTGTTGGAACAAAATTTGACACTTCGTCACATAAGACGATATTAGGTCAGGTGACAAAAAGCTCAATCAAAGAGGTTGTTTTTAAGTAATGTCTTAAAGGAAGAGAGAGATGTAGAAAGGCGGAGAGGTTTAGGGAGGATTTCCAGAGCTTAGGGCCCTGGCAACTGAAGGCATGGCCACCAATAGCAGAGCGATTAAAATCGGAGATGCACAAGAGGCCTGAATTGGAGGGATTTGAAAACAAGTTTGAGAATTTAAAATAGAGATGTTGGTGAACTGGCAGTTAAAGTAGGTCAGTGAGGTTAGGTAAATAAAAGCAAAATACTGCAGATGCTGGAAATCTGAAATAAAAACAGCAAGTGCTGGAAATACTCAGCAGGCCTGGCTGGTCCTATGGAGAGAGAAGCAGAGTTAACATTTCAGGTCAGTGACCTTTCATCAGAACTGAAACGTGAACTCTGTTTCTCTCTCCACAAATGCTACCAGACCTGCTGAGTATTTCCAGCATTTTCCGTTTTTATTTCAGCGAGGTTAGGTGATGGGTGAATAGGGTTTGGTGCAAATTAAAATACAGGCAGCAGAGTTTTGAATGAGCTCATGTTTATGGAAGATGGAAGGTGGCAGACCGACCAGTTAGCAGTCAAGTCTAGAGGTAACAAAAACACAGATGGATGCTTCAGCAGCAGGTAAGTTGAGGCAAGCACCTTCCAAACCCGTGACCTCTACCACCTAGAAGGACAAGGGCAGCAGACGCATGGGAACATCACCACCTGCTAGTTCCCCTCCAAGCCACACACCATCCTGACTTGGAACTATATCGCCGTTCCTTCACTGTCGCTGGGTCAAAATCCTGGAACTCCCTTCCCAACAGCACTGTGGGTGTACCTACCCCACATGGACTGCAGCGGTTGAAGAAGGCAGCTCACCACCACCTTCTCAAGGGCAATTAGGGATGGACAATAAATGCTGGCCTGGCCAGTGACGCCCACATTCCATAAATGAATTTTAAAAAATACCAAGGAGCATAGAATTCTGGGGGAGATAGATAGCATGAGAGTAGGGAACAGTAAGTTATTAGGTGGGGTCAGAGTAAGGGAGAAAATAATAAAGTCTGAATCAGGGTTAATGTGCATGTCTGTGAATGCACGGAGTGTAGTTAATAAGACTGGTGAGGTATAGGATGGGCAATAAATGTTGTGTTGTGGTGTGCCCCTTGCTGGAATAGCCTGCCTGCACGCAAGAGTTGTTGAGAATTGTTGTAAGGATAAAACAGAAGGAAGACTTAGGAAAAGTAGGCCATTCAGCCCCTCGAGCCTGTTCCGCCATTCAATAAGATCATCGCTGGTCTGTCCCTATATCCCTTAATACCTTTGGCTAATAAAAATCTATCAATCTCAGATTTAAAATCAAAAATTGATCTGGCATTAATTGCCATTTGTGAAAGAGAGTTCCAAACTTCTACCACCTGTTGTGTTTTTTTCATTCTTTCATGAGATGTGGACGTCATGGACAGGCCAGCATTTGTTGTCCATCCCTAATTGCTTCCTTGACCTGAGCGGCTTGCTCGGCCATTTCAGAGGGCAGTTAAGAGTCAACCACATTGCTGTGGGTCTGGAGTCACATGTAGGCCAGACCAGTAAGGACGGCAGATTTCCTTCCCTAAAGGACATTAGTGAACTAGGTGGGTTTTTTCAACAATTGATGATAGTTTCATGGCATCATTATTGAGACTAACTTTTAATTCCATATTTTTATTAATGATATTAATTAATTGAATTTAAATTCCACCAACTACCATGGTGGGATTTGAACCTGTGACCCCAGGGCATTAGCCTGGGTTTCTGGATTACTAGTCCAGTGACATTACCAGTACACCACCATCTCCCTATTTCCTAATTTCACTCTTGAAAGGCCATGCTCTGGTTTTAAGGCAATATTCCCTTGTCTGAGATTCCCCAACCAGTGGAAATTGTTTCTATCTACTCTTTGTTTTGCTTAATATCCTGAAAACTTTAATCAAATCTCCCCTTAACTTTCTAAATTCCAGGAAATACAACCCTAGATGGTGTAATCTCTTCTCGTAATTTAACCCTTGGAGACCAGGTATCATTCTGGTGAATCTAGGCTGCACTCCCTCCAAGGCCAATATATCCTTCCTAAGGTGTGAACACAATATTCCAGGTGTGGCCTAATTGAGATGTGAAATAAAAAGGGGAAATATTGTGAAAGCATAGCAGTGCTGTCATTTTCCATAAAGGAAACAATGGGTAACAGTTCAAGTGCAAATTGGGAAATGAATGAGTCTTTTTATAACATTGAACAAAATAAAAGGGAAGGAGAAAAATTAACAGGAAACGGTCAAGAGTTCCATAAGAACAAAGGAACTAGGAGCAGAGGCGGCCATTCGGCCCCTAGATCCTACTCCACCATTGAATATCATAGCTGATCTTCTACCTCAGCACCACTTTCCCCATATCCCTCGATTCCCTCAGCATTCATAAATCTATTCATCTCTGTCTAGAATTTCACTCGACGACTGAGCTTCCACAGCTCTCAGGGGGAGAGAATTCCAAAGATTCATAACTCTCTGCATGAAGACATTTCTCCCCATTTCAGTCCTAAATGGCTGACCCTTATCCTGAGACTAGGACCCCGTGTTCTAGACTCTCAGCATCTACCCTGGCAAGCCCCTTCAGAATCTGACATGCTTCAATGAGATCACCTCGTATTCTTCTGCACTCCAAGAATGTAGGCCCATTCTACTCAATCTCACCTCACAGGACAACCCTCTCATCCCAGTAAGGCTTTCCCCACTTTATAAAGAGGATAGAGAGGCACTGGAGAATGTGCAAAGAAAAAGATTTGCGACGATGATACCAGAACTGAGAGGATACATCATGAAAGACTGAGGGGATGACCTGATAGAGGTTTTTAAAATGATGAAAGGGTTTGATAGAGTAGACATAGAGAAAATGTTTCTACTTGTTGAGGAGACCAAGAGTATGGGCCATAAATATAAGACAGTTAGTAATAAATCCAATAGGGAATTCAGGAGAAACTTCTTAACCCAGAGTGAGAATGTGGAACTCACTACCACAGGGAGTGATTGAGGTGAATAGTATTGATACATTTAAGAGGAAGCTGGATAAACACATGAGGAAGAATGGAATAGAAGGATATGTTGGCAGAGTGAGATGAAGAGGGTGGGATGAGGCTCGTGTGGAGCATAAACACCAGCATGGAGAAGGTGGGATGAATGGCCTGTTTCTGTGCTGTGAATATTTTGCAATTCTATGTAAAGTCGGACCTTGCGGGTGAAGAACATGGGCAAGGTAGCAGCCTGCCGGACTGAACATTGGGTTCAATAATTTCAGAGCATGACGGGCCCCCTATTTTACTTTTATTCTTAGTTAATTTTTTCTTTTTCCTTAAAAAAAAAATGTTTTTTGTGTTTATTTTATTTTATTTCATCTTAGTTTGTTCAGTTTGCTTACCCACTGTTTTTTTAATGTTTGTTCTTGCGGCTGTTCAATTTTCAGTCCATTAACACCCTATCTGTACTAATGCTTTGTCTTTCAACACACTATTAACATATTGTTTGCCTTTGCTCCACGACCTTCTGGTCAGCTATTCTGTGACCTTGTCCTACCTACACCTTCTCCTTTGTTATCTCTTGCCCCACCCCCGCTTTACTTGCTTATAACTTTTTACATTTCTAATATTTGCCAGTTCTGAAGGGTCACTGACCTGAAACGTTAACTCTGCTTCTCTCTCCACAGATGCTGCCAGACCTGCTGAGTATTTCCAGCATTTCTTGTTTTTATTTCAGATTTCCAGCATCCGCAGTATTGTGCTTTTATTTTAGTGTTTAATTCACTGCCACTTCTCTTCCAGGAATGCTTACTTTGAAGTTCTGCGCTTCTCTCCGATGGGATTTTTGTTTGTCTCTTTTACTTTGTGCACCTTCATTGATTTCTATTTCCCTCCTGGTGTTTGATAAGGTATCTACCAAAACTCGTTTTCACAGCCACATCTCCTTCCTCAGTGACTGTCTCCGGCTCCGACTTATTCCACGTGGATTCCAACTGCAGATTCACCCATCATGTTTTGAATCCACACAGGATTACAGGTATCTCCGAGAAATACAACGTTCCTCGGACTGCTGTTCTTGCCGCATCCTGAGATCCACACTCAGTGCTATGCGCCACCACATGTACACACTGGACCTCTCTCTCCAGCAGCACCGCCTCACCTTATCTCAAATCTGTTCTACTCCGCAGTTTCATTTCAACCTTCGTCTCATCCGACGCATTAACATAAAACGTTTTTTCTTCCTTTCAGGTGTTAAGGAACGCAAGCTCCAGCAGCTGATGGGAACTAATGCAGATTAGATCCTTCTTCCCCTTCACTTCCCTCTGACCCCACCCCTTCTGATCTGACCCCTTGCCGTGTATTCACTATACCCTCTGACCTCCCCCGCTCTGACGCTGAACGTTCTGTACTCAGCAAAGGTCTCAGTTTTATCCCCTTACGCCCCCACCTCAATGAATTTCGCACTCGGCATGATGTTGAGCTCTTTTCATCACCTCCGCCTCCGGGCTCACTTCTTTGACCAGGAGTCCTTCCCCCAACCAGCAGACCCATTCACCCGCCTCCAGCATTCTCCCTCTACCTGGACCCCTCCCCCTGGCCTCTTACCCGCTCTTGATCTTTTCATTGAAAACTGTCGGCGCGACATTGGTCATCTCAATTTCTCTGCCCCCCTCACTCACTCTAACCTGTCCCCCTCTGATCTTGAGGCACTCCGTTCTCTCAGGTCTAACCCAGACATGGTCATCAAACCTGGAGACAAGGGTGGTGCTGTTGTTGTATGGCGTACCGACCTCTGCCTTGTAGAGGCTCAGCACCAACTTTCAGACACATCTTCCTACCTCCCTCTGGACCATGACCCCACCACCGAACATCAAGCTACTGTCCACAGGACTGGCACTGATCTTATCTCCTCTGGAGATCTTCCCTCGACAGCTTCCAACCTCATAATCCCACAACCCCGGACAGCCTGCTTCTACTTCCTTCCCAAAATCCACAAACAGGACTGTCCCGGCAGACCCATTGTGTCAGCCTGTTCCTGCCCCACTGAACTTATTTCTTCCTATCTTGACTCTATCTTTTCTCCGCTGGTCCAATCTCTTCCCACCTACATCCGTGACTCTTCTGACACCCTATGTCATTTTGACAATTTCCAGTTTCCTGGCCCCAACCGCCGCCTCTTCACTATGGACGTCCAATTCTCACATTGAACAACATCTCCTTCAACTCCACTCACTTCCTTCAAGTAAAAGGTGTTGCAATGGGTACCTGCATGGGTCCTAGTTAGGCCTGTCTTCTTGTGGGATATGTCGAACATTCCTTGTTCCAGTCCTACTCAGGCCCCCTCCCCCAACTCTTTTTCCGGTACATTGATGACTGTATCGGTGCTGTTTCCTGCTCCCGCCCCGAACTGGAAAACTTTTATCAACTTTGCTTCCAATTTCCACCCTTCTCTCACCTTTACATGGTCCATCTCCGACACTTCCCTTCCCTTCCTCGACTTCTCTATCTCCATCTCTGGGGATAGGTTGTCTACTAATATCCATTATAAGCCCACCGACTCCCACAGCTACCTCGACTACACTTCTTCCTACCCTGCCTTCTGTAAGGACTCCATTCCATTCTCCCAGTTTCTCCGTCTCCGACGCATCTGCTCTGATGATGCTACCTTCCATGACAGCGCTTCTGATATGTCTTCCTTTTTCCTCAACCGAGGATTCCCCCCCCCACTGTGGTTGACAGGGCCCTCAGCCGTGTCCGGCCCATTTCCCGCACCTCTACCCTCACCCCTTCCCCTCCTCTCCCAGAAGCGCGACAGGGGTCCCCTTGTCCTCACTTTCCACCCCATCAGCCTCCATATCCAAAGGATCATCCTCCGTCATTTCCGCCACTTCCAGCGTGATGCCACTACCAAACGCATCTTCCCCTCCCAGCATTCCAAAGGGATCATTCCCTCAGTGACACCCTGGTCCACTCCTCCATTACCCCCACCACCTCATCCCCTTCCCATGGCACCTTCCCCTGCAATCGCAGGAGGAGTAATAACTGTCGATTTACTTCCTCTCTCCTCACTATCCCAGGCCCCAAACACTCCTTTCAGGTGAAGCAGCGATTTACTTGTACTTCTTTCAATGTAGTATACTGTATTTGCTGCTCACAATGTGGTCTCCTCTACATTGGGGAGACCAAGCGGAGACTGTTTGACCGCTTTGCGGAACATCTCCGCTCAGTCCGCAAGCATGACCTCGAGCTTCCGGTTGCTTGCCATTTCAACACTCCCCCCTGCTCTCATCTCTGTCTTGGGATTGCTGCAGTGTTCCAGTGAACATCAACGCAAGGTCCAGGAACAGCATCTCATTTACTGACAGGCACACTACAGCCTGCCGGACTGAACATTTTGCTTTCATTAAGGTAGCAGAGAGCCAGGTAGGGGAGAATGGCAAAGAAAAGGAACCAGACACAAATTAAACTCCAACCATAGATTTTGCTAAAGTGATTTTATTTTTTAACTAATTATGTGTTCATCGTGCTTTGCCAACGTTATATTTGATCAAACCTCCACCGCCCCCCCTCTATATTCACCCAGTTCCAAAAACGTCTGAGTACACTGTAACAATAAACCTTCGAGGCACTTGCAGACAATATGAGCAGATAGAAAACAAAGGTTTTGTTCTTGCGACGAGTAAATTTCAATGGGCAGCAAGGGGGTTAACACTTCAGCCCCTTTGCCTGTTGCATAGAAAAGTGGGGTTGGGGGCAAGAGGTGCGGCAGAGGAATTAAAATTGCATTGTTAAGTATTTAAATAATATGCTGTTAGATTATGGCTGTGCTATTGGATTTGAACACACATGGATCCCTCATTGTTTGTATTTCGCGATGTGTTCCCGTGCAATGATCAGTCTCTGGATTTGAGCAGTGCCTTCGTAGATCTGGAAAAGAAGTTGCATTTAAAATAATTGACCAGAAATGGTAGCAAGATGGTTTACTTTGTACAATGAAACAGTAACAGGTCACGACCAACACAACTTGCCGCATTAGTAATTAACTGTAACCTTTATACCTTAACGTATAAATAGCAATAATCCATCATAAACAACTTGCATTTAAAAATCACCTTTAACACAAAAAAATGTCCCAACGTGCTTTACAGGAGCAGAAATCAGATATAATCTGACACCAAAGCTACAAAAGGAGATATTAGAGCAGGTAGCCAAGTTTAGTTAAAAAAACAGGTTTTAGGGAGCAGCTTAAAGGAGGAGAGAGAGGTTTTTTTAGTTTTAGTTTTAGAGATACAGCACTGAAACAGGCCCTTCGGCCCACCGAGTCTGTGCCGACCATCAACTACCCATTTTATACTAATCCTACACTAATTCCATATTCCTACCACATCCCACCTGTCCCTATATTTCCCTACCACCTACCTATACTAGGGGCAATTTGTAATGGCCAATTTACCTATCAACCTGCAAGTCTTTTGGCATGTGGGAGGAAACCGGAGCACCCGGAGGAAACCCACGCAGACACAGGGAGAACTTGCAAACTCCACACAGGCAGTACCCAGAATCGAACCCGGGTCCCTGGAGCTGTGAGGCTGCGGTGCTAACCACTGCGCCACTGTGCCGCCCCCAGAGGTTGAGAGGGGGAATTCCAGAGCTTAGGGCCCAGGCAGCTGAAGGCACGGCTGCCAATGACGTAGCGACAGATGTCAGGGATGAGCAAAAATCGGAACTGGAGGAGTGCTGAGATCTTGGAGGGCTGGTGGAGGTTACGGAGAACCGGGAGGGGTAAGTGGTGGGTTAAGGTTCCAGAGGGATTTGAAAACATGGATGAAAATTTTTTAAATGAAGATGTTGCCAGACGAGAAGCCAGTGTGGGTCAGAGCACGCTGTGTAAATGGAATTTTGAGAGTTTTGGGATGGAGGCAGCAGAACTTTGAAAAACCTCCATTGAAAACAGAAACTAGCAGGGGTAGAGTACAATTTCAGACTCCATCATTACATGCCATCTGGTTATGTAGTTAATAACGGTACTGACAAAATGGCACGAAGTTCACGCTTACCGAATTACTGCATACTCATTGAAACCCCAGTCACTGAAACTTCACTGAGACAGAATCACACATCAGAGTTCAGTAACTGAAGCATTCAATCCAGAAAAATCCTGATAGCAGTCAGGGATATGTCAAAAGGATTGTTCATGTGAAACGATGTGGTGCAAGAAAACACCTCAGTCCTGACTGGAGCTCAAACTGCGGCATGTTAGAAACCCAGTTAAAGAGAAGAGGCATTAGATAAGCTCAAAACTCTTTGCAGCAAACTTTCTGAAGCATAGTCGCTGTTTAAATGTCGGGGAACACAGCAGCCAAATTGTGCACAGCAAAATCTCTCCGACAGTGCATCGCTCCCTCAGTACTGACCCTCCGACACTGCAGCACTCCCTCAGTACTGACCCTCCGACACTGCAGCACTCCCTCAGTACTGACCCTCCGACACTGCAGCACTCCCTCAGTACTGACCCTCCGACACTGCAGCACTCCCTCAGTACTGACCCTCCGACACTGCAGCAATCCCTCAGTACTGACCCTCCGACACTGCAGCAATCCCTCAGTACTGACCCTCCGACACTGCAGCAATCCCTCAGTACTGACCCTCCGACACTGCAGCACTCCCTCAGTACTGACCCTCCGACACTGCAGCAATCCCTCAGTACTGACCCTCCGACAGTGCAGCGCTCCCTCAGTACTGACCCTCCAACACTGCAGCAATCCCTCAGTACTGACCCTCCGACAGTGCAGCGCTCCCTCAGTACTGACCCTCCAACACTGCAGCGCTCCCTCAGTACTGACCCGCCGACAGTGCAGCACTCCCTCAGTACTGACCCTCCGACAGTGCAGCACTCCCTCAGTACTGACCCTCCGACAGTGCAGCACTCCTTCAGTACTGACCCTCCGACAGTGCAGCAATCCCTCAGTACTGACCCTCCGATGCTGCAGCACTCCCTCAGTACTGACCCTCCGATGCTGCAGCACTCCCTCAGTACTGACCCTCCGATGCTGCAGCACTCCCTCAGTACTGACCCTCCGATGCTGCAGCACTCCCTCAGTACTGACCCTCCGATGCTGCAGCACTCCCTCAGTACTGACCCTCCGACAGTGCAGCAATCCCTCAGTACTGACCCTCCGACAGTGCAGCAATCCCTCAGTACTGACCCTCCGACAGTGCAGCAATCCCTCAGTACTGACCCTCCGACAGTGCAGCGCTCCCTCAGTACTGATCCTCCGACAGTGCAGCGCTCCCTCAGTACTGACCCTCCGACAGTGCAGCGCTCCCTCAGTACTGACCCTCCGACAGTGCAGCGCTCCCTCAGTACTGACCCTCCGACAGTGCAGTGCTCCCTCAGTACTGACCCTTCGACAGTGCAGCGCTCCCTCAGTACTGATCCTCCGACAGTGCAGCGCTCCCTCAGTACTGATCCTCCGACAGGGCAGCGCTCCCTCAGTACTGATCCTCCGACAGGGCAGCGCTCCCTCAGTACTGACCCCCCGACAGGGCAGCACTCCCTCAGTACTGACCCACCGACAGTGCAGCACTCCCTCAGTACTGACCCTCTGACAGTGCAGCACTCCTTCAGTACTGACCCTCCGACAGTGCAGCACTCCCTCAGTACTGATCCTCCGACAGTGCAGGGCTCCCTCAGTACTGACCCTCCGATGCTGCAGCACTCCCTCAGTACTGACCCTCCGATGCTGCAGCACTCCCTCAGTACTGACCCACCGATGCTGCAGCACTCCCTCAGTACTGACCCTCCGATGCTGCAGCACTCCCTCAGTACTGACCCTCCGATGCTGCAGCACTCCCTCAGTACTGACCCTCCGACAGTGCAGCGCTCCCTCAGTACTGACCCTCCGACAGTGCAGCAATCCCTCAGTACTGACCCTCCGACAGTGCAGCAACTCCTCAGTACTGACCCTCCGACAGTGCAGAAATCCCTCAGTACTGACCCTCCGACAGTGCAGCAATCCCTCAGTACTGACCCTCCGACAGTGCAGCAATCCCTCAGTACTGATCCTCCGACAGGGCAGCGCTCCCTCAGTACTGATCCTCCGACAGTGCTGCGCTCCCTCAGTACTGATCCTCCGACAGTGCAGCACTCCCTCAGTACTGACCCTCCGATGCTGCAGCGCTCCCTCAGTACTGACCCTCCGACAGTGCAGCGCTCCCTCAGTACTGACCCTCCGACAGTGCAGCAATCCCTCAGTACTGACCCTCCGACAGTGCAGCAATCCCTCAGTACTGACCCTCCGACAGTGCAGCAATCCCTCAGTACTGACCCTCCGACAGTGCAGCAATCCCTCAGTACTGATCCTCCGACAGCGCAGCACTCCCTCAGTACTGATCCTCCGACATTGCAGGGCTCCCTCAGTACTGACCCTCCGATACTGCAGCAATCCCTCAGTACTGACCCTCCGACAGTGCAGCAATCCCTCAGTACTGACCCTCCGACAGTGCAGCGCTCCCTCAGTACTGACCCTCCGACAGTGCAGCAATCCCTCAGAAGTGACCCTCCGATGCTGCAGCACTCACTCAGTACTGACCCGCCGACAGTGCAGCACTCCCTCAGTACTGACCCTCCGACAGTGCAGCACTCCCTCAGTACTGACCCTCCGACAGTGCAGCACTCCCTCAGTACTGACCCTCCGACAGTGCAGCACTCCCTCAGTACTGACCCTCCGACAGTGCAGCAATCCCTCAGTACTGACCTTCCGACAGTGCAGCGCTCCTTCAGTACTGACCCTCCGACAGTGCAGCGCTCCCTCAGTACTGATCCTCCGACAGTGCAGCGCTCCTTCAGTACTGACCCTCCGACAGTGCAGCTCTCCCTCAGTACTGACCCTCCGACAGTGCAGCGCTCCCTCAGTACTGACCCTCCGACAGTGCAGCGCTCCCTCAGTACTGACCCTCCGACAGTGCAGCGCTCCCTCAGTACTGACCCTCCGACAGTGCAGCGCTCCCTCAGTACTGACCCTCCGACAGTGCAGCGCTCCCTCAGTACTGACCCTCCGACAGTGCAGTGCTCCCTCAGTACTGATCCTCCGACAGTGCAGCGCTCCCTCAGTACTAAACTGGGAGTGTCAACCTGGATTTTGTGCTCAAGTGTAAGGACTGGGCTTTGAGCTGCTGAGAATGGCAAGATTGCTAAACACTGAAGAGCAGGCGAGTTTTCCCCAGTGTTCTTGGTCAATATTCATCCCTCAGCCAAGGTCACTAAAAAAACAGACTATCTGGTCATCATGTCATTGCTGCTTGTGGGAGCTTGCTGTGCGCAAATTGGGCTGTCGCGTTTCCCTGCAACGCAACAGAGAATACACTTCATTATCTGCAAATGCAAGTTCTCCCTTACTTCTTTGACAGAGCTGGAAGTATCAGTGTAATTTCAGTCAATGTAGAGCATGGCTGTTTCCTACTTGCCTGGTAGATTTTGGCATCTCTCATCAGTTTCTCCACAGGATATTCACTGTTGAAGCCATTTCCTCCAAAGATCTGGACAGCGTCACTGGCAACCTGATTGGCGATGTCACCCGCAAACGCTTTTGCTATGGAGGCGTAGTAAGTGTTCTTCCGCCCCTGGTCCACTTCCCAGGCTGCTCGCTGGTAGCTTAGCCGAGCCAGTTCTACCTTCAGGGCCATTTCCGCCAGCAGGAAGGCAATAGCTTGATGCTGCACATAGAGAGTGAGAGAGAAACAGGACGCCTCTGAGGCATTAGCAGGGGCAGGTGTACTTTCCCAACCACACCATAAGATCAGTCACAGAATCTTACAGGACAGGAGGCCATTCAGCCCATCGTGCCTGTGCTGGCTCTTGAACAGAGCGTTCCAGTTACTCCCACTCCCCCTGCTCTTTCCCATAGCCCTGTCAATTTTCACCTTCAAGTATTTATCCAATTCCCCTTTGAAAGTTATTGTTGCCCCCAGGTCTTGGTGGAAAGTCCCAATGCTCATGTGGCAAGGGTAAGAATTCACAGGGTGTTGTGTCTTTAACCATGACGATAACTTGCATTTATATAGCGTCAACATAATAAAAACTTCTGAAGGCACGTCAGAGGCATGATTACCATAGAATAGAATTATAGAAGAGGCCATTTGTCCCATCATGCCTGCACCGGCCGAAAAACGAACCACCCAGCCCAATCCCACTTTCCAGCATTTGCTCCATCGCCCTGCAGATTACAGCACTTCAAGGGTACGTCCAGGCACCTTTTAAATGAGTTGAGGGTTTCTGCCTCAACTACTCTTTCAGGCAGTGAGTTTCAGACCCCCCACTACCCTCTGGGTGAAAAAGATTTTCCTCATCTCCCCTCTAATCTTTCTATCAATCACTTTAAATTTATGCTCCCTAGTCACTGACCTCTCTGCTATGGTAAATAGGCCCTTTACATCCACTCTATCCAGGCCCCTCACAATTTTGTACATTTCAATCAATCTCCCCTCAGCCTTCTCTGTTCCAAGGAGAACAAAACCCCAGCCTATCCAATCTTTCCTCGCTGCATTTTTCCAGTCCTGGCAACATCCTCGTAAATCTCCTCTGTACCCTGTCTACAGAAAGGATATAACTGCAGTAATGAGGTGACCAGAACTGCACACAGTACTCAAGTTGTGGCCTAACCAATGAGTTGTACAGTTCCAGCATAACCTCCCTGCTCTTATATTCTATACCTCGGCTAATAAAGGAAAGGATTCCATATGCCTTCTTAACTGCCTTATCGAATTGCCTGCTATCTTCAGGGATCTGTGGACATTCACTCCAAGGTCCCACACTTCCCCTACACTTCTCAGCATTTTCCCATTAATCGTGTATTCCTTTGCCTTGTTTGACCTCCCCAAATGCATCACCTCACACTTCTCCAGGTTGAATTCCATTTGCCACTATTTTGCCCACCGGACCACCCCATTCATTATCAAACAAAATTAGACGGGTAGCCACAGGTGGAGATATTAGGACAGATGACTAAAAGCTTGGTCAAAGAGGTAGGTTTTATGGAGCACCTTAAAGCACAAGAGAGAGAAAGGCGCAGAGCTTAGGACTCCGGCAGCTGAAGGCACGGCTGCCAATGGTGGAGCGATGAAAATCGGGGATGCTCAAGAGGAGGGTTGTAAGGCTGCAGGAGGGTAGAGAGATCGGGAAGGGCAAGGCCATGATTTGAACAGAAGGTTTCAGAATTTTAGCCTTACCTCTGCAAGTAATTTTCCAAAAGTTTTCCTTTCCAAAGCATACTTGGTAGCTTCATCCACAGCTCTCTGGCCTAAACCAACTGCTCCAGCAGCAACCTGCAATTACATTCATGTTTGTAGGAAGCAGAAATCAGTGCATGGCTCAAGTCAACAGGCATCGTGCGAATGATGAATATCACACCAATATTGCACTTTGTTAGACATTATTTGTCTTATTTAGGCTTGGCTTAGTGGGTAGCACTTTCATCACTTTCAGTCTCAAGGGCTTGAGCACAATACTGTACAGTCACAGGTCAGTGCTGAGGGGGCGCCGCACTGTCGGAGGGTCAGTGCTGAGGGGGCGCCGCACTGTCGGAGGGTCAGTGCTGAGGGGGCGCCGCACTGTCGGAGGGTCAGTGCTGAGGGGGCGCCGCACTGTCGGAGGGTCAGTGCTGAGGGGGCGCCGCACTGTCGGAGGGTCAGTGCTGAGGGGGTGCCGCACTGTCAGAGATGCCATCTTCTGGATGAGACGTTAAACCAACATCTCAAGGGCTCTTTCAGGTGGACGTAAGAGATCCCACAGCCAGAATTTCGAAGAAGAGCAGGGAAGTTGTCCCCAGGAGTGGTTGGGCAAATCATCAAAAATATTCTACAGCTTTTAAAATGGACAGACAGCAGAGGGATCTCCATATTGCACATAATAATCCTTGCTTCAGAATTATGGAATCAGAGACTGGTGACAGCACAGAAGGAGGCCATTCAGCCCATCATGTCTGTGCTGGTTCTCTGCAAGAACAACTCAGCTGCTTCCACTCCCCTGCCTATTCCCCGTAGCGCTGCCGATATTTTCTCTTCAGATAATTATCCAATTCTCTTCTGAAAGCCTCAATTGAATCTGCCTCCACCATAGTCACAGGCAGTGCATTCCAGATCCTAACCACTCGCTGCGTAAAAATGTTTTTCCTCATGTTGCAGTTGATTCTTTTGCCAATCACTTTAAATTGGTGTCCTCGGGTTCTGGATCCTTCGGCAATGGGATCAATTTCTCTCTATCTACTCTGTCCAGACCCATCATGATTTTGAACATCTCTATCAAATCTCTTAATCTTCTCTTCTTTAACAAGAACATCCCCAGCTTCTCCCATCAGTCCACGTAACTGAAGTCTCTCATCCCTGCAACCATTCTCATAAATCTTTTCCGCACCCTCTAATGTCTTCACATCCTTTGTAAAATATGGTGCCCATAATTGGACACAATCCTCCAGCTGGGGCAGAACCACTGTTTTATAGAGGTTCACCATAACTTCCTGACTTTTGTACTCTATGCCTCTATTTATAAAGCCCAGGATCCTACATGCTTTAAAAATAGTTTTCTTAACCTGTCCTGTCACTTCAGTGGATGGTGCACATATACCCTCGGACCCCCTGCTCCCGCAGCCCCTATAGAATTGTATCCTTTATTTTATATTGGCTTTTCTCATTCTTCCAACCAACATTAGGCCAACACTCCCATCAATGGCGGGTTTGCTCTAATGACGTTTCAACTCAACAATCCAAGCTTTGCTTCTAGCTGCACCGAAGGGTTGAACATTTTCTCAAATGGCCCATTCCAACATCCCTAAATTTAAATAGGCAGTAAACCTCACTCACCGGTGGCCTGGTTTTATCGAATGCTCCCATGGCAATTCTGAAGCCAGCCCCCTCTCCAATGAGGACATTCTCCTTGGGCACTCGCACATCTTCAAAGACAATACCTCTGGTGTCTGAGCAGCGCTGACCCATGTTCATCTCCTAGTTCAACAATATATACATCATTATCAAAAAGACTTGAACTTCCTGTGCTCCCAATTTATGGTCCTGTTTCTCTGCCAAGATTTAACATTGTCAACCGGTATGAGTGCCAGTTGTGGCTCAATGGGTAGCACTCTCAAGTCAGAGTTCAAAGGTAGTGGGTTCAAACCACATTCCAAAGACTCGAGTGCAAAAAGTCCCAGTGCACTTACTGAGGGAGTGCTGCACTGTTGGAGGTGCTTTTTTTGGGAAGTGCCATTAAAACAAGGCTCCATCTGGCCTCTCAGGTGAGCAAGAAAGACCCAAGATACTATTTCAAACATGGCTTGGTGTCTAATTTTGCTTTATAACACTCCTGTGGAGTGCCTTGCGACATTTTACTATGTTGAAGGTGCTATATAAATACTAGTTGTTGTTGTTTAGTTGATTGAGGGATAAATATTAGTCCAGGACACTGGGGAGAACATCACCGAACATCAAGCCACCGTCCAAAGGACTGTCACTGACCTCATCTCCTCTGGAGATCTTCCCTCTACAGCTTCCAACCTCATAGTCCCGCAACCCCGGACAGCCCGCTTCTACCTCCTTCCCAAAATCCACAAACGGGACTGTCCCGGCAGACCCATTGTGTCAGCCTGCTCCTGCCCAACTGAACTTATTTCTTCCTATCTAGACTCTATCTTTTCTCCGCTGGTCCAGTCTCTTCCCACCTACATCCGTGACTCTTCTGACGCCCTACGTCATTTTGACAATTTCCAGTTTCCTGGTCCCAACCGCCTCCTCTTCACTATGGACGTCCAATCGCTCTACACCTCCATCCCCCACCAGGATGGTTTGATGGCTCTCCACTTCTTCCTGGAACAGAGGCCCAACCAGTCCCCATCCACCACCACCCTCCTCCGCCTGGCTGAACTTGTTCTCACATTGAACAACTTCTCCTTCAACTCCACTCACTTCCTTCAAGTAAAAGGTGTCGCTATGGGTACCCGCATGGGTCCTAGTTATGCCTGTCTTTTTGTGGGATATGTCGAGCATTCTTTGTTCCAGTCCTACTCAGGCCCCCTCCCCCAACTCTTTTTCCGGTACATTGATGACTGTATCGGTGCCGTTTCCTGCTCCCGCCCCGAACTAGAAAACTTTATCAACTTTGCTTCCAATTTCCACCCTTCTCTCACCTTTACATGGTCCATCTCTGACACTTCCCTTCCCTTCCTCGACTTCTCTGTCTCCATCTCTGGGGATAGGTTGTCTACCAATATCCATTATAAGCCCACTGACTCCCACAGCTACCTCGACTACACTTCTTCACACCCTACCTCCTGTAAGGACTCCATTCCATTCTCCCAGTTTCTCCGTCTCCGACGCATCTGCTCTGATGATGCCACCTTCCATGACGGTGCTTCTGATATGACCTCCTTTTTCCTCAACCGAGGATTTCCCCCCACTGTGGTTGACAGGGCCCTCAACCGTGTCTGACCCATTCCCCGCACCTCTACCCTCACCCCTTCCCCTCCCTCCCAGAACCGTGACAGGGTTCCCCTTGTCCTCACTTTTCATCCCACCAGCCTCCATATCCAAAGGATCATCCTCCGCCATTTTTGCCACCTCCAGCGTGATGCCACTACCAGTCACATCTTCCCCTCCCTTCCCCGTCAGCATTCCGAAGGGATCGTTCCCTCCGCGACACCCTGGTCCACTCCTCCATTACCCCCACCACCTCGTCCCCGTCCCAGGGCACCTTCCCTTGCAATCGCAGGAGGTGTAATACCTGCCCATTTACCTCCTCTCTCCTCACTATCCCAGGCCCCAAACACTCCTTTCAGGTGAAGCAGCGATTTACTTGTACTTCTTTCAATGTAGTATACTGTATTCGCTGCTCACAGTGTGGTCTCCTCTACATTGGGGAGACCAAGCGCAGACTGGGTGACCGCTTTGCGGAACATCTCCGCTCAGTCCGCAAGCAGGACCCTGAGCTTCCGGTTGCTTGCCATTTCAACACTCCCCCCTGCTCTCATGCTCACATCTCTGTCCTGGGATTGCTGCAGTGTTCCAGTGAACATCAACGCAAGCTCGAGGAACAGCATCTCATCTACCGATCAGGCACACTACAGCCTGCCGGACTGAACATTGAGTTCAATAATTTCAGAGCATGACAGCCCCCCACTTTACTTTCATTTTTAGTCATTTTTAGTTATTTTTTCTTCCTTTTTTTTTTGCATTCCTTTTTACATTTTTTACAATCTTTTTTTTGCATTTATTTCATTTCATCTTAGTTTGTTCAGTTTGCTTACCCACTGTTTTTTTCAGGTTGTTTTTCTTCAGGTTTGCACTTGCTGATGTTCAATATTCAGTATATTCACACCTAATCTGTACTAATGCTTTGTCTTTCAACACACCATTAACATATTGTTTGCCTTTGCTCCGTGACCTTTTGGTCAGCTATGTGGCCTGGTCCAATCTGCACCTTCTCCTTTGTTATCTCTTGCCCAACCCCCACCTCACTTGTTTATAATCTGTGACTTTTCTAATATTTGTCAGTTCCGAAGAAGGGTCACTGACCCGAAACATTAACTCTGCTTCTCTTTCCACAGATGCTGCCAGACCTGCTGAGTGAATCCAGCATTTCTTGTTTTTGTTCCCCTCTCTTAATACCTCAACATCCTGCCTAAAGTGTGGTGCCCAGAACTGGACACAATACTCCAGTTGAGACCGAACCAATGTTTTACACAGGTTTATCGTAACTTCCTCGTTTTTGTACTCTATGCCTCTATTTATAAAGCCGAAGATTCCATATGCTTCATTAACCACTTTCTCTACCTGCCCTGACACCTTCAAAGATTTGTGCACAAATATCCCCAAATTCCACTGATCCTGCACCCCCTTTAGAATTCTGTCTTTTATTTTATATTGCCTCTCCTTGCTCTTCCTACCAAAATGAATCACTTCACATTTCACTGCATTAAATTTCATCTGCCACATGTCTGCCCATTCCACCAACCTGTCTATGTCCTCTTGGAGTTTATCACTATCCTCCTCACAATTCACAATATTTCCAAGTTTACTGTCATCCGCAAATTTTGAAATTGTGCTCTGTTCACCCAAGTCTAGGTCATAAATACATAAAGAAAGCAGGGGTCCAAATACCAACCCTTGGGAAACCCCACTATATACTTTCCTCCAGACCGAGAAAACATATAAAACATCAGGATGCTGATAAAGGAAAGTCCAGATAACATTTCTGATCTGATTATCTTCAGCTGGGTGCACATTCAGTCAGTGATACAGATGTTGCTCCACAAAGGCTACGCCAGACTATGTAATGAATGCACTGTGTGTACAGCCTTGGCAATAACTGTACCAAACTGCCTTTCCCTTATCTTGATCAATGTACAAAGAACAAAGAACAAAGAAAATTACAGCACAGGAACAGGCCCTTCGGCCCTCCAAGCCTGCGCTGATCCAGATCCTCTATCTAAACATGTCGCCTATTTTCTAAAGAACAAAGTAACTGTTGCGATTTGCACAGTGGTAAAATACACTTCAATCGCAACACGCAAACATTTGGCCCGTGCACCAGTAGATGTACGCTTATCCCGTACTGCAAGGCCTGCCAACTCTGACTGGTCGTAACAAAAGGCTTTCCGCACACCAGCTTCAGGACTGGTCATACACGAGAAGGTTCATTTGGTTCCACCTCATCCAGGCTTCGTTCCACTCTGTTAGCAAGAGTTACAGGAATGATTAACCATTGACAGTTTTATTTTATTCGTTCTTAGGATGCAGTCGTTGCTGGCAAGGCAAGCATTTATTGCCAATTCCCAAATTGCCCTTGAGAAGGTGATGGTGAATGGGGTGTTGATGGTAATTAATAAGCCTTTTCCTACTCATCAGTTGCTTTTAAATCCGTTACATGTAATGTACAGCACAGAAACAGGCCATTCAGTCCAGCTGGTCTGTGCTGGTGTTTCTGCTCCACACGAGCCTCCTCTGACCCCTCTCCGTCTCACCCCATCACCATATCCTTCTATTCCTTTCTCCCTCATGAGTTTATCCAGTTTCCTCTTAAATATATCGATACTATTCACCTCAACCACTCCCTGTGGCAGCCAGTTTCACATTCTCACCACTCTCTGGGGAAAGAAGTTTCTCCTGAATTCCCCATTGGATTTATTTGTAACTATCTTATATTTATGGCCTCTAGTTTTGGTCTCCCCAACAAGTGGAAACATCTTCTCTACATCTACCCTATCGAACCTCTTCACAATTTTAAAGACCTCAATCAGGCCACCCTTCAGTCTTCTCTTTTCCAGAAAATATCACCTCAGCCTATTCAGTCTTGCTAATAGTTATAATCTCTCCCTTCCACCCTTGTGAATGTTTTAGGCACCATCTCCAGTGTTTGCATATCCTTTCTGTAATATAGAATCTTATAGCACAGAAGGAGGCCATTCGTTGAAAGAACCATCCAATTAGTCCCACTCATGCGCCCTTTCCCCAGAGCCAAGGAAATATTTCCCTTTCAAGCACTCAGTGTGGAGACCAGAACCGTGCACAGTATTGGACATATGGTCTGATTCGAGTAAGTAGGCAAGGGCTGTAATGGGAGGAGGGTAGTGGTTAGTATTCAGGAAGGATGAGTTCAAAGGTGCTGAAGGGCCTCACCATTCAATCCTAGTTTGCTATTGCTCTCTGCCTTCCAATTACACAGCTCAAGTAGTGCAAGAAAACCATTCAGACATTTCTGTGTAAAAGCACATACTGAATTTCATCAAATACCTTTCTTCCAATCTGGATTCCAGGGGAGTTGGCATCCACAATGAACCCTGTGAAGGCCTTTCCCGCAGAGGCTTTG
Organism: Heterodontus francisci; assembly: GCF_036365525.1. Classification (NCBI taxonomy): domain Eukaryota; kingdom Metazoa; phylum Chordata; class Chondrichthyes; order Heterodontiformes; family Heterodontidae; genus Heterodontus; species Heterodontus francisci. The sequence continues at coordinate 6,037,538 of NC_090378.1, read as the reverse complement.
GGATCAGGATTCGAGCGAGCCAGGAGAAAATACCTTGGAGCAAAACAAATGTTTAAATTGCTGTCTGCTTGCAAAATTTTCCACTTCCAATTTTTAAAAAAATGTTTTTGCTTCAGTTATGAAATATAATTTTCCTTTTTTAGACTCCCAAATGCTACAGGACTCTAAGCACCTGGCCCTGGTCAATGCCTCTCCTGAGCTCGTTGCTAAACCATCAGGAATGATCCTTGAGGAGACTCACCCTTAGACTGGTCACCTGTCCCTGGAAAAGTCACTGGATCCCTGTTTCCCCCACCTCGCTCCACACCCATTGCTACCCTTTCCAATTGGCAGAGCCCAATTTTAGGCAGCTGGTGTAAACCTAAGCGCTCCTAAAACTGCTATTTGTTAATACAACTGTAAATAAAGCTTGCAGTTTAATTTGGAACCACATAACTTTCTTTAAATAAAAGCAAAATACTGCGGATGCTGGAAATCTGAAACAAAAACAAGAAATGCTGGATTCACTCAGCAGGTCTGGCAGCATCTGTGGAAAGAGAAGCAGAGTTAACGTTTCGGGTCAGTGACCCTTCTTCGGAACTCAAGTTCCGAAGAAGGGTCACTGACCCGAAACGTTAACTCTGCTTCTCTTTCCACAGATGCTGCCAGACCTGCTGAGTGAATCCAGCATTTCTTGTTTTTGTTTAACTTTCTTTAAAGTTATCCCAGAAAAATAAACCTTTATAAATCACTGGTTGGGCCCCATCAGTACAATTCTGGGCATCAAACTTTAGGAAGGATGCAAAGGCTTTGGAAAGGATGCAGAGATTTACAAAAATGGTACCAGGGATGAGGGGTTTCAGTTACTTGGGGAGACTACAGAAGCTGGGATTGTTCTGCTTAGAGCAGAGAAGGTTAAGGGAAGATTTAATAATGGAGTTCAAAATCATTTTGATAATAAGCAGAAACTGTTTCCAGTGGCAGAAGGATTAGTAACCAGAGGATTGATGGGAATGTTTTCTATGCAGTATGTTTCAGGCAGCACATTCCTGATCATTGTTTTTTCCCCCTGATCCGCATTTATTGCCCATCCCTAATTGCCCTAGCCAGCAATGCTCACATCCCACAAACAAACAAAAAAAACAATGATCAGGAATGCGCTGCCTGAAAGGGTAGTGGGAGCAGATTCAATATTTTATTATTCTTTATCAGGGTGTTGCTGGCAAGGCCAGCATTTGTGGCCCATCCCTAATTACCCTTGGTGACTGAATGGCTTACTAGGCCATTTCAGAGGGCAGTTAAGAGTCAACCACATTGCTGTGGATCTGGAGTCACATGTAGGCCAGACCAGGTCAGGATGGCAGATTTCCTTCCCTCAAGAACATAGTGAACCAGATGGGTTTTTACAATTGATGATAGTTTCATGGCACCATTACTGAGACTAGCTTTCAAGTCCAGATTTTAATTAATTAATTGAATTTAAATTCCACCAGCTGCTGTGGTGGGATTTGAACCCATGTCTCCAGGGCATTAGCCTGGACCTCTGGATTACTAATCCAGCAACGTTACCACTACACCACCATCTCCCCAGGAACTTTAAAAATGGAATCGGATGAATACTTGAAAAGGAGAAGTTTGCAGGGCTATGGGGAAAGATCAGGGGAGTGGAACTCATAGAAACGCACATAATAGAAGGAGGCCATTCAGCCCACCATGCCTATGCTGGCTCTTAGAAAGAATAGTCGTGCTTAGTCCCATGTCCCAGATTTCTGTCTGTAGCCCTGTTACATTCCTCATCAAGTACCTGTCCAACTCCTTTTTAAAATTATTTATGGAATCAGCTTCCACCACCTTTCCAGATACAGCGTTCCTGATCCTGATAACAGAGTGTAAAATCTCTCCTCATCTCCCCTCTAGATTTTTCGTCAATGATGTTAAATCTATATGATCTCTGGTTATTGATCCACTCACCGGAGGGAATAGTTTTTCTCTCTCTACTCTATCAAAATTTCTCATCATCTTGAAAACCTCCTTCAAGTTACCTCTTAACCTTCTCTGTTCCAGGCAGAACATCCGAACTTTTCCAACCTCTCCTCGTCCCTGGTAACATCCCTGGTAAACCTCCTCTGTAACCTTTGTGATGCTTTAGAGTAATTGGATAGCAGTTTCAAAAAGCCAACACAAGCATAAAGGGCCGAATGGCCTGTAAATCTATGATACTATGATACAAAGTCAAAGGTGGTGTGTTAATATTTTCAAGTTCCAGAATGAGTAGGGACAAATCAAGACTGATGGGTGTTGGTGCTCTGGAATCTGTGTCTCCTAAAAAGAACTTACACTTCGAGTATTTATATCGTGCCTTTCATGACCTCAGGACATCACAAGCGTTTTACAGCCAATAAACTCTTTTTGAGGTGTAGTCAGTTTCATGATGCAGGAAACACAGCAGCCAATTTGTTGACAGCAAGCTCCCACAAACAGAAATGAAGTAATGAAGGAACCGATAATTTTCTTTTTAAAGTGATGTGGATTGAGGGATAAATATTGGCTCCAACACACCGGGGAGAACTCCCGCTACTCCTGTTCAAAATTGTGCTGTGGGATCTCTTATGTCAACTTGAGAGGGGAGGAGAGGCTGCAGTTTAGTGTCTCATCTGAAAGACAGAACCTCCGCTAGTGCAGCACTCCCTGAGTACTGCCCCTCCGGCAGTGCAGCAGCGGGGGGGGGGGGGGGGGTGCGGATGGAGGGTGGGGTGGCGGCAGAGTGAGAGAGAGAGAGAAAACGGGGAAAGTGAGAGTGTGAGATAGATAGAGACACATGACCTGCTACCCTGCTCCCCTCGGAGACAAACAGAGATTAAGTAATTGTAATACAAGGGCAACAAATTTATTTCTCTACCTGCAGTTGGTACATATTTCCATATAATAATTCCAGGAGCCAATGAAGAAATTTGTCTTGATTCATCTCAAAAATCTTACAAGCTTCTCTCCAGGCAACAGCAGCACCTCTCACTCACCGTGGAAAATGACGTATCATTTCTGGTATTCTAACCTTGCTAGAGATGGGTTTAATTATACCCCAGGGTTTTTACTCTGTTCTAGGGTCAGAAGTGGAAAATCATTTCAATGACAAATGTCCTTTATGTCCCTTGATGAATGATACCATTCCCACAGAACTGGCAATTTAAACAGTAATACTGTTAGTTAATTGGGAAATACTGTATGGTTTTATACTGGAAATTTCTGTACCAGTGGGAACCACGTTACTTTGCATAGTTATGGATTAAATGCCTTAATACATGTTTCTGATGGTTGGGGGAGGGGGGAGGGGTGGGGGGTTACCCAATTATTGTGATAATTTAACTGTGAAGAAATCTTCTGGAGAACATCCTTCATTTTGATGGACAGGTTCTGGCAAAATAAGGAAGTAAGAAATAGGAACAGGAGCCTCTCGAGCGTGCTCTGCCTTTCAATATGGTAATGGCTGATCTTCTATCTCAACTTCACTTTACTCCCCATCCTAAGATTTCCTTAGCGTCCAAGAATCTACCGATCTCAATCTTAAATATACTCGGTAACTGAGCATCCCCCGCTCTCTCAGGTCGAGAATTCCAAAGATTCACAACTGAAAGAGAAGTGGAAACAGATTCAATAACTTTCAAAGGCAAAATTGAATAAATATTTGAAAAGGAAAAAGTATGAAGGGCTTTGGGGGAGGTGAAGAGTGGGGAAATGTGATTTATTAGATAGCTCTTTCAAAGATTCGGCACAGGCACGATGGACTGAATGGCCTCCTTCTGTGCTGTATCATTGTATGATGATAACGATGAAAGCTGCCACAATTTGGAGAGGTCAACAGTATTAGAAACATACCAGTCAGCCTTGCCTCCATTCGTGATCCACATCTTCTGACCATTAATAATATACTCGTCGCCCTTTCTCTCTGCTCTGGTCTTGATGCCAGACACATCGGAGCCGGTACCTGGTTCTGTCACACAATATGCCTGAGTAGGAAGAAGAGCTCCGTTAGCTACAGCCGTTTGCTGCGTTTTCCTTTTTCCAGTGAATGATTTTCCAAACCGTAACATTAGTTACACTCACACACATCAGCGGAGCCTCAGTCATTCGTCCCAAGTACTTCTTCTGCTGTTCCTTGTTGCCTGCAAGGATGACTGGCATTTGCTTGAAACGAAAGAGGCTACAAGTTAAAGGTGGCAATGCACCGCAGCGTCAAAGAAACAGAATCACTTCTGAGCCAACTAAAGTCACCGTCAGACAGGAGAAAAGAATCCATTCGAAAAACATGTCAATATCCTAGAGGATCATTTCATTTCATTTCTAATCATGTTTACCAAGAGGACACAGATTTGTTTTCACTCACGGGATCTGAGCACCACTGGAAATGCGAGCATTTATCACCCATCCCTTGAGAAGGTGGTGGTGAGCTGCCTTCTTGAACCGCTGCAGACCATGTGGTGTAGGTACACCCACAGTGCGGTTAGGGAGGGAGTTCTTGGATTCTGACCAGCAACGGTGAAAACACAGCGATATATTTCCAAGTCAGGATGGTGTGTGACTTGCAGCTACTGGTGTTCCCATGTGCCTGCTGCCCTTGTAGAGGTCACAGGTTTGAAGGCAAGATAATTAGCAAAAGACTGGGGGGTGGGGGCATGGAAGGGGGGGGGGGGGAGATGGTGAGGAAAGAGCTGAGAACTATTACAATCTGGAACTTACTGCCTGTACGTGGTGGAAGCAGATCAATAATAATTTCCAACAGGAAATTGGGTAACTATTTGAAAAGAAGAAAAATTTGCAGGGCTAAGGGAAAAGAGCAGGAGGGAGTGGGGCTAATTGGATAGCTCTATTAAAAAGTCAGCATAGGCACGATGAGCTGAATGGTCTCCTTTGCTGTATGATTCTATGATGCGAAAGCTGGGCTCTACAGAAGGATCAAAGCCGCATCTACAGTCTGGGCTGATATAAATCAGGTGGGGACTGCACAGAGCTTTCTGCTCCCGATGGCAACACAGAGGCCCTCGCTGGAACATGCACGAGTGTGGACATCCAGCTTAGCGTTGATGTTCCCTGCAGCCTCCTGATATTCAATGCCAAAGCTCACATCTCTCAAACCCGTCACCTCCACCACCTAGAAGAACAAGGGGAGCAGGCACATGGGAACACTACCACATCCAAGTTCCCCTGAGACACACACCACCCATACATTTGCCTTGGAGGCAGTTCAGCAAAGGTTCACTAAATTGGTCCCTGGGATAAGAGGGTTGTCTTGTGATGAGAGGTTGAGCAAATTAGTCTATACTCTCTGGAGTTTGGAAGAATGAGAGGTGATTGCATTGAAGCATTCAAGATTCTGAAGGGGTTTGACAGGGTCTATACTGATGGGTTGTTTCTCCTCACTGGGAAATCTAGAACATAGTGGGGCACGGTCTCAGGATAAGGGGTTGAGCATATGGGACTGAGATGAGGAGAATTTTCTTCACTCAAGGGTTTTTTTTATTCATTTCATCGGATGTGGGCGTCGCTGTCTAGGCCAGCATTTATTGCGCATCACTAATTGCCATTGAGAAGGTGGTGGTGAGCTGCCTTCTTGAACCGCTGCAGTACATGTGGTGTAGGTACACCCACACTGCGGTTAGGAAGGGAATTCCAGATTTTGATCCAGTGACAGTGAAAGAACAGCGATATAGTTCCAAGTCAAGATGGTATGCGGCTTGGATGGAAACTTGCAGGTGGTGGTGTCCCCATGCAACTGCTGCCCTTGTTCTTCTAGGTGGAAGAGGTCACTGGTTTGGAAAGTGCTGTCGAAGGAGGTAGAGTGAGTTGCTGCAAGGTTCTCAAGGGCAATTAGGGATGGGCAATAAATGCTGACCTAGCCAGTGACGCCCACATCCCATGAACGAATACTAAAAAAGTACATCTTGTAGATGGTACATGCTGCTGTCACTGTGTGTCGGTGGTGGAGGGAGTGAATGTTTGTGGATGGGGTGCTAATTAAGTGGGCTGCTTTGTCCTGGATGGGGTCAAGCTTCTCGAGTGTTGTTGGAGCCTCATTCATCCAGGCAAGTGGACAGTATTCCATCACACTCCTGATTTGTGCCTTGTAGATGGCGGACAGACTGTGGGAGTCAAGAAGTGGGTTACTGCCCGCAGAATTCCCAGCCTCTGATCTGTGCTTGTAGCCACAGTATTTATGTGGCTGGTCCAGTTCAGTTTCTGGTCAATGGTGACCTCCAGGATATTGACTGTGGGGGATTCAGCGATGGTAATGCCATTGAACATTAAGGGGAAATGGTTAAACTCTCTCTTGTTGAAGATCGCCATTGCTTGGCACTTGTGCAGCATGAATGTTATTTGCCACTTATCAGCCCAAGCCTGAATGTTATCCAACTCTTGCTGCATATGTACACTGACTGCTTCAGTATCTGAGGAGTCGCGAATGGTGCTGAACATTGCACAATCATCAGCGAACATCCCCACTTCTGACCTTATGATAAAGGGAAGGTCATTGATGAAGCAGCTGAAGCTGGCTGGGCCTAGGACACGACCCTGAGGAACTCCTGCAGTGATGTCCTGGGCTGGGATGATTGACCTGCAACAACCACAACCATCTTCCTTTTTGCTAGGTTTTGCTCCAACCAGGGGAGAGTTTTCCTCCTGATTCCCATTGACTCGAGTTTTGCTATGCCACACTCGGTCAAATGCTGCCTTGATGACAAGGGCAGTCACTCTCACCTCACATCTTGAGTTCAGCTCTTTTGCCCACATTTGGACCAAGGCTGTAATGAGGTCAGGAGCTGAGTGGCCCTGGCGGAACCCAAATTGAGCATCAGTGAGCAGGTTGTTGCTGTTTAAGTGCCACTTGATAGCACTGTCGACGACACCTCCAATCACTTTGCTGATGATTGAGAGTAGACTGATGAGGTCGTAATTGGCTGGATTGGATTTGTCCTACTTTTTGTGGACAAAACATACCTGGGCAATTTTCTACATTGTTGGGTAGATGCCGGTATTGAAGCTGTACTGGAACAGCTTGGCCAGGGGCACAACTAATTCTGGAGTACAAGTCTTCAGTACTACAACTGGGATTTTGTCAGGGCCCATAGCCTTTGCCGTATCCAGTGCCTTCAGCCATTTCTTAATATCACGTGGTGTGAATCAAATCTGCTGAAGACTGGCATCTATGATGCTGGGAACGTCAGGAGGAGGCAGAGATGGATCAGCCACTCGGCACTTCTGGTTGAAGATGGTCGCAAATGCTTCAGCCTTTGTTTTGTGCTCATGTGCTGGGCTCCTCCATCATTGAGGATGGGGATATTTGTGGAGTCTCCTTCTCCTGTTAGTTGTTTAATTGTCCACCATCATTCACAACTGGATGTGGCAGGACTGCAGAGCTTTGATTTGATCAGTTGGTTGTGGGATCACTTAGCTCTGCCTATTGCATACTGCTTCGCTGTTTGGCATGCACGTGTTGTAGCTTCACCAGGTTAACACCTCATTTTTAGGTATGTGAATCTCTGGAATTGTCTATCCTAGAGCGTTGTGGATGCGCCATTGTTGAGTATATTGAAAGCCGACAGACAGATTTTTGGTCTCTCAGGGAATCGGGGGATATGAAGAGCGGGCAGGAAAGTGGAGTTAAGGCAGAAGAGCAGCTCTGATCGTATTGAATGGCAGAGCAGGCTCATGGGGCCGTATGGTGTAGCTCTGCTCCTATTTCTTATCCTAACTTATATCGCCACTCCTTCATGGTCGCTGGATCAAACTCGTGGAACCCCCTACTAATCAGCATTGTGGGAGCACCTTCACCACATGGACTGCAGCAGTTCAAGATGAAGATCCAGTGCAATCTTGTCAAGGGGCAACTAGAGATGGACAATAAATGTAGTGACACCCACATCTAGGAAATGAATTTTTAAAAAGCACACAAAGAACAGTCACTTGACAAGGTACTGGAATGTGGACTGAATTTGTGATATCCCTTTCGGGGAACAATGCTTTCAGGAGAGGAGAGAAATCTAGAAGGACAAGGAGGAACGGTTTAAAAAAAAAGGCTGCACATAGTTACAGGACAAGCCCCAGCCAGAATGGAGATGATTAGGTAAGTTCCACCTGTCATTCATGCCTGGAGAATGCTCTAAGTGACAGATTATTTTAATGCATCATTTTGATCATTTGTATTGTGTAACTATCCTCCACTCACTGCATTTTGCTGGAGAAATGAACTTGCTGTACTCAGGAAACTGCTTTCTGTAGTTTTAATCACGAGTTCAGATACTCTGCTGTAGTCCATCATGAAATATAATGTTTGCTGTAATTCATCAGTTAGCAGACTTTGTTTGCAGTAACTTAAGACCACAAATTCTGTCCTGCCTCTAACTCATTGGGTGATACAGCAGTGTTGCTACTATTGACTCCGTTAAGAAAAACCATTTTAGCAACAGTAAGTAAACAAACAATGCAAACCTACCCCCAGTGAGTTGGCCTCTATTGCAGTCTGAATGCCGGTACAACCGTATGCTAGTTCCTCAGTTATGAGACAGGAGTCAAAAATGCCTAGTCCCATTCCACCTATTGTTTAAACAAAAAGTAAAGAAATCAGAAACTACTGAGGCAATTAGAAACAACAAGGGGTTTGGAAGCAGATTCAAAAGGGATAAATACTTGAAAAGGAAAAATTTGTAAGGCTACGGGGAAAAAGCGAAGGGCTTGGGACTAATTGGATAGTTCTTGCAAAGAGCCAGCACATGCACAATGGACCAAATGGCCTGCTTCTGTTCTGCATCATTCTATGATTCTAGAATATAAGAAAAGGCAAGAGCAATAAACAGCCTAAGCTCATTCATCTATTATGTTAACTATACAATTGAAGTTAATTTCTCGGGTACCCAAACTCTCAACACCAGTCAACTTTCTTCTGGTACCCCAGCTAAATTTATTTTTTCCCGTTTCCATTTATCACCTCTGGTCCCACTGCACTGTTTTATTTTAGAGCAGTATTCTGAATTTACCTTTATCTAAGCTATTTAGCACTGCATATAATTCATTAAGAGTCCTCTTTCACTGCCTTTTCTGAAGAATATACAGGCTGAGGCAGTTACTCACCCCAAACCTGCTTACTGATACCCAGCTTAGGTTACAGATGTGCGGAGACACAGGAACAGGGCATTAAACAGATCCAAGCCAAATGGTGAAGAATGAAGCTAGACACAGTTCCTTTTCTTGATAGCCAGTTTATTCACAGAATGCAGTATTACATATCTCTCCCTGCCACCTTCTTCCAGTGACCCAGCAGGCTCTCTGTATATCCGTTCTAAGTCCTTAATTAAACCAGGCCCTTCACCTCTGAATCTTTAATAACATAATTAACCAAGCATTAACACAGAGACGGGGAGAGCACGGGGGTGGGGGGGGGGGGGGGGTGGGAAGGACGACACGGGGAGGGGGGGCGGTTTTGGACGACCAGTGGGGGGTGTTGGACGACGCGGGGGGGGGGGGGGGGGGGGGGGTTGGACGACGCCGGGGGGGGGGGGGGGGGGTTGGACTTCAGATTTTTTTTTTATTCATTCATGGGTTTTTTGCCGTCGCTGGCTAGGCCAGCATTTATTGCCCATCCCTAATTGCCCTTGAGAAGGTGGTGGTGAGCTGCCTTCTTGAACCGCTGCAATCCATGTGGGGTAGGTACACCCACAGTGCTGTTAGGGAGTTCCAGGATTTTGACCCAAAATCGTGCAGCAGGGGGACATGAATCCACACCTCCTTGGATTGGAACCTTAATCCTTAGCCTTGGCCACGCAACCACAGCCTTAAAGGGAGGAGCGACACAGAGAGGGAGAGAGAGTGATCAAGATCGCTCCTGACAGATGGACATCTATCTGGAATACTCCGCATCTCTACAAGCATGCGGGAAAATATTGACTAACTGTGCAAGGAAAAAAATGCCAGATATCTCACTAAATCAGTCCAGCATAGTGATGAGAAAGTAAGTCAATAATTTCGTCTCATTTAAAGCTTCCTCACAAAAATGCACATTTGTTATGTTTAATGGCAAGATAACTAGTTAATGCCTTTATATTTCCGAAATTGTCTCACCATAAAGGCTTGCTTGGGTATGCAATTGAAACCTGACCCAGGCCCGACAGAACTACATCCAACCCCAACCCGATCTGGGCCCCAGCCCTTGGATTTTTTCCCGCGCTTGACCCGACTCAACTACCAGAATGAAGTTGATTATATCAAAGAGGTTGTGCTCTACCTTGGATGGAATGGAGACCTTCATTTGCTCACAGCAGACTATTGCGGAGTCCGGATGCAGGTTTTCCGCTTTGATGTCCTGGCCGTTCAAATTTTGAAGCTTTTCCCTCCCTGACCAAAAGGCAGCACCGTGTCCGACCCGGCCCAACCTGAGCCTGAATGCCAGACCCGGAAGAGAGACCTGGCCTTAACCAGACACGTCATCGGGTCTGGTCGGGTAGCCGTCTCACCGGCCCCCTATGTAAGACAAAATTTGTAATGTGGCCCCTTCACGCGAAAAGTTTGGACACCTCTGTTGTAAATCTTTTTGGCACTTCCCCTAGTGCCTCTATATCCTTTTTATAAACTGCAGATCATTTTACATAGCTCTATTCACTATTCATTCCCCTCCTCTTTTTTTGTCAGTCTTATAAAGAGGCTCATTCATCTCCCACTTTACACAGGAACTGTTAACCCAACGCTTCCTTTACAGAAAATGATGTCACTGCTGTGCTTTCCCAACAGTTTCCACTTTTAAAATTTCATTTCCTTCTTCCATTCTCTGCTTACCACAACTCGCAGGAATGTGTGTGTTCATCAGGCCCAGTTCCCATGCTCTCTTAATAAGCGGAACGGGATACTGAAAAGAAAATCATCATTAGTACAGCGGACCACTAAGATCACAAGGCATTTCTCCTTAACCCGAATAACACAATGTCCACTTTCAATTATCCATGCTTTCTAGTGTTTCATTATGGAATCATTTTGCCAATTACATAAGCCAATCCCTTCTACTGCTATTCCTAGGTGAGATAATCTGACACCTTCATGAGCTTCGATGTACATCAACTGGAGTGCTCCATTCAGTGATGATCTTGCCCTTGTAAAACCATACTGCGTTCATTCATCTCTTTTCTAACAGGCTGGGGCTCTTTTCTCCAGAAAGGAGAAGGCTGAGGGACGATCTGATAGAGGACTTTAAAATTATGAAAGGGTTTGATAGGGTAGATGGAGAGGAGATATTTCCACTGTAGGGCGACCAGAGATAGGGGCCATAAATGTAAGATAGTCACAAATAAATCGAATAGGAAATTTCCTTACCCAGAGAGTGGTGAGAATGTGGAACTCGCTACTACAGGGAGTGGTTGAGGTGAATAGTATAGATGTATTTAAGGGGAAGCTGGATAAACACATGAGGGAGAAAGGAATAGAGGATATGCTGATCGGGTTGGGCGAAAGGGGTGGGAGGGGGCTCGTGTGGGACACAAACACCAGCACGGAGCAATTGTATTTGACTTGTATTTGGTTCTTGCTTCGGTGCAGTGGAAACAGCTGGTTGGTGAGTACCTGGTAAGCTATTCTCCTTGGAATAAATAGTCTGTAAAGTTAAGGTATGGCAGGGCAGCTCTGGCGAGTGGAATGTACAGTCTGTGGCATGTGGGAAGTCATGGACACACCATGTGTCATCGACATACACACCTGCAGGAAGCGTCACCGACTGCACAAGCTTGAGCTCCGGGTTTTGGAACTCGAGCGGCGGCTGGACTCACTTAGAATTAGAACATTACAGCGCAGTACAGGCCCTTCGGCCCTCGATGTTGCGCCGACCTGTGAAACCATCTGACCTACACTATTCCATTTTCATCCATATGTCTATCCAATGACCACTTAAATGCCCTTAAAGTTGGCGAGTCTACTACTGTTGCAGGCAGGGCGTTCCACGCCCCTACTACTCTCTGAGTAAAGAAACTACCTCGAACATCTGTCCTATATCTATCACCCCTCAACTTAAAGCTATGTCCCCTCGTGTTTGCCATCACCATCCGAGGAAAAAGACTCTCACTATCCACCCTATCTAACCCACTGATTATCTTATATGTCTCTATTAAGTCACCTCTCCTCCTCCTTCTCTCCAACGAAAACAACCTCAAGTCCCTCAGCCTTTCCTCGTAAGACCTTCCCTCCATACCAGGCAACATCCTAGTAAATCTCCTCTGCACCCTTTCCAAAGCTTCCACATCCTTCCTATAATGCGGTGACCAGAACTGCACGCAATACTCCAGGTGCGGCCGCACCAGAGTTTTGTACAGCTGCAGCATGACCTCGTGGCTCCGAAACTCGATCCCCCTACTAATAAAAGCTAACACACCATATGCCTTCTTAACAGCCCTATTAACCTGGGTAGCAACTTTCAGAGATTTATGTACCTGGACACCAAGATCTCTCTGTTCATCTACACTACCAAGAATCTTCCCATTAGTCCAGTACTCTGCATTCCTGTTACTCCTTCCAAAGTGAATCACCTCACACTTTTCCGCATTAAACTCCATTTGCCATCTCTCAGCCCAGCTCTGCAGCCTATCTATGTCCCTCTGTACCCTACAACATCCTTCGGCACTATCGACAACTCCACCGACCTTCGTGTCATCCGCAAATTTACGAACCCACCCTCATCCAGGTCATTTATAAAAATGACAAACAGCAGTGGCCCCAAAACAGGTCCTTGCGGTACACCACTAGTAACTAAACTCCAGGATGAACATTTACCATCAACCACCACCCTCTGTCTTCTTTCAGCTAGCCAATTTCTGATCCAAAGCTCTAAATCACCTTCAACCCCATACTTCCGTATTTTCTGCAATAGCCTACCGTGGGGAACCTTATCAAACGCCTTACTGAAATCCATATACACCACATCCACTGCTTTACCCTCATCCACCTGTTTGGTCACCTTCTCAAAAAACTCAATAAGGTTTGTGAGGCACGACCTAACCTTCACAAAACCGTGCTGACTATCGCTAATGAACTTATTCTTTTCAAGATGATTATAAATCCTGTCTCTTATAACCTTTTCCAACATTTTACCCACAACCGAAGTAAGGCTCACAGGTCTATAATTACCAGGGCTGTCTCTACTCCCCTTCTTGAACAAGGGGACAAATGCTATCCTCCAGTCTTCCGGCACTATTCCTGTCGACAATGACGACATAAAGATCAAGGACAAAGGCTCTGCAATCTCCTCCCTAGCTTCCCAGAGAATCCTAGGATAAATCCCATCTGGCCCAGGGGACATATCTATTTTCACACTTTCCAAAATTGCTAACACCTCCGCGAGGCGGAGGACGACGTGGAAGCACGTTTAGGGAGGTGGCCAAACCACAGGTTAGGAACATGCAGGCAGATAGGGAATGGGTGACTGCCAGACAGTCCAAGAGAACCAGGCAGGTAGTGCAGGAGTCCTCTGATATGCTCTCACTCAGTAATTAGTTTTCCATTTTGGATACTGGTGAGGGTGATGGTTCTTCAGAGGAGTGCAGTCAGAGCCAGGTTTGTGGCACCACAGGTGGCTCAGCTGCACAGGAGGGCAGGAAGATGAGTGGAAGAGCAATAGTGATTGAGGATTCATTAGTCAGGGGAACAGACAGGCGTGTTTCTGCAGCAGTAAACGTGACTCCAGGATGATGTGTTGCCTCCCTGCAGCCAGGGTCAAGGATGTCATGGAGCGGCTGCAGAACATTCTTCTGGGGGACAGTGAACAGCCAGAGGTCATGGTCCACATTGGTACCAATGACATAGGTAAGGGGGATGAGGTCCTGAAAGCAGATTTTAAGGAGCTAGGAAGGAGATTAAAAAGCAGGACCTCAAAAGCAGTAATCTGAGGATTATTCCCATTCCCAGATGCAAGTGAGCATGGGCATTGAGGAATTGAGTGAGTGAACACGTGGCTGGAGAACTGGTGTAGGAGGAAGGGCATCAGATTTCTGAGACATTGGGACTGGTTCTGGGGCACGTGGGATCTGTACAAGATGGACGGGTTGCATCTTAGCAGGACTGGGATGAATATCCTCGTCGGGAGATTTGCTAGTTCTGTTGGAGAGGGTTTAAACTAAATTGTCAGGGGGATGGGAACCTGAGAGGGAGCTCAGACTGTAGAGAAGCAAAACTTGTAACTTTTCAGGGGTGTGGGAACCAGGAGAAAGTATTAGGGAGGAATAACCTGCTCCGTGACGCTCAGTTGGGTTCCGCCAGGGCCATTCAGCTCTTGACCTCATTTCAGACTTGGTTCAAACATGGACAGAAGTGCTGAACTCAAGAGGTGAGGCGAGAGTGACTGCCCTTGACATCAAGGCAGCATTTAACTGAGTATGGCATCAAGGAGCCCTAGAAAAACTGGTCAATGGAAATCAGGGGGAAAACTCTCCGATGGTTGGAGTCATACATAACGCAAAGGAAGATGGTTGTGGTTGTTGGAGGTCAATCGTCTGAACTCCAGGACATCACTGCAGGAGTTCCTCAGGGTAGTGTCCTAGGCCCAACCATCTTCAGCTGCTTCATCAATTCATAAGGTCAGAAGTGGGGATGTTCGGAGATGATTGCACAATGTTCAGCACCATTCGCGACGACTCAGATACTGAAGCAGTCCGCGTAGAACTGCAGCAAGACCTGGACAATAACCAGGCTTGGGTGGATATGTGGTAAGTAACATTCACACCACATAAGTGTCAGGCAATGACCATCTCCAACAAGAGAGAATATAACCATCTCCCCTTGACATTCAATGGCATTACCATCGCTGAATCCCCCACTATCAACATCCTGGGGGCTACCATTGACCAGAAACTGAACTGGAGTAGCCATATAAATACCATGGCTACAAGAGTAGGTCAGAGGCTAGGAATCCTGCAGTGTGTAACTTATCTGCTGACTCCCCAATGCCTGTCCACCATCTACAAGGCACAAGTCAGGAGTGTGATGGAATACTCTCCACTTGCCGGATGGGTGCAGCTCCAACAACACTCAAGAAGCTTGACACCATCCAGGACAAAGCAGCCCACTTGATTGGCACCCCATTCACAAACATTCACTCCCTCCACCACCGATGCACAGTGGTAGTACTGTGTACCATCTACAAGATTCAATGCAGCAACGCGCCAAGACTCCTTAGACAGCACCTTCCAAACCTGCAACTTTTACCAACTAGAAGGACAAGGACAGCAAATACATGGGAACACCACCACCTGCAAGTTCCCCTCCAAGTCACACACCATCCTGACTTGGAACTGTATCGCCGCCGTTCCTTCACTGTCACTGGGTCAAAGTCCTGGAACTCCCTTCCTAACAGCACTGTGGGTGTACCTACACCACATGGACTGCAGTGGTTCAAGAAGGCAGTTCACCACCACCTTCTCAAGGGCAATTAGGGATGAGCAATAAAATGCTGGCCTGGCCAGCGACGCCCACATCCCATAAATGAATTTTTAAAAAATACCAAGGAGCATAGAATTCTGGGGGAGATAGATAGCATGAGAGTAGGGAATAGTAAGTTATTAGGTGGGGTCAGAGTAAGGGAGAAAGTAATAAAGTCGGAATCAGGGTTAATGTGCATGTCTGTGAATGCACTGACTATGGTTAATAAGACTGGTGATGCACAGGTGCAGATTGCCATGTGGAAATGTGATGTTGTGGCTATAGCAACGACCTGGCTCAAAGAAGGCAGGACTGGGTGTTAAATATTCCTGGATACAAGGTGTTCAGGAAAGATCGGAAAGGGAAAAAAGGGGAAGGGGTAGCGGTATTGATGGAGAGCATTGCAGTGCTGGAGAAAAAGGATGTCCCAGAGGGGTCGAGGACAGAATCAATTTGGCTAGAGCTAAGGAACAAAAAAGGTGCAGTTACATTGCTCGGTGTTGTCTATAGGACACCAGTTAGTAAGAAGGACATGGAGGAACAAATTTGCAAGGAAATTACAGAGAGGTGCAAAAATTATAGAGCCGTTATAATGGTGAACTTTAATTATCCAAACATAGTCAGGGATAATAGTGGTGTAAAGGGCAGTGAGGGGCAAGAGTTCCGAGAGTGTATTCAGGAAAAATTTTTTACAACAGTATGTTGCAAGTCCAATGAGAAAGGAGACACTGCTAGACCTGGTTCTTGGGAATGAGGTGGGCCAAGTGGATCAAATATCAGTAGAAGAACATTTAGGGGATAGTGATCATTGTATCATAAGGTTTAGGCTGACTATGGAAAAGGACAAAGAGCAATCCAGGGCAAGAATAATTAATTGGGGGAAGGTCAACTTCAATGGGGTAAGAATGGAGCTGGTGCGAATAATGTGGGGTCAAAAGCAGACAGGAAAACCGGTCGATGAACAATGGGCTACCTTCAAAGAAGAGATAGTTCAAGCAGTGAAGGTCTGCTCCCTTGAAGGGGAAAAGTAGAGCAAACAAATCCAGAGCTCCCTGGATGGCAAAAGAGATAGAGATTAAGATAAAGAAGGAAAAGTGTGCTTATGACAGATGCCAGGTAGAAAATACTATTGAGAACCAAACTGAATATAGAAGGTCCAGAGGGGAAGTGAAAAAGCAAATCAGAGAAGCAAAGAGAAAGCATGAAAAGAGACTGTCAGAGAGCATTAAGGAAAAACACAAAGTTTTCTATAGGCATATAAATAATAAAAGGAGGAGTGGGGCTGATTAGAGACCAGAAAGGGGATTTACAAATGGAGGCAGAGGGCAGAGCTGAGGTATTAAATGAATACTTTGCATCTGTCTTTATCAAGGAAGAAGATGCAACCCAGGCAATGTTGAAAGAGGAGGTAAGTCAGACGTTAGAGGGGTTTAAAATTGATAAAGAGGAAGTATTAGATAGGCTGTCTGTACTTAAAAGTGGATAAAACACCAGGGCTGGATAAGATGCATGCAAAGATACTGAGGGAAGTGAGTGTGGAAATCGCAGAGGCACTGGCCATAACTTTTCAGTCTTCCTTAGACTCTGGAGTGGTGCCAGAGGACTGGAGAATTGCAAATGTTACACCCTTGTTCAAAAAAGGGGGTAAAGATAAGCCCAGCAACTACAGGACAGTCAGTTTAACTTCAATGGTGGGAAAACTTCTAGAAAAAATATTTCAGGATAAAATCAATAGTCATATGGACAAATGCGAGTTAATTAAGGAAAGCCAACATGGATATTTTAAGGGAAAATCATGTTTAACTAACTTGCTGGAGTTTTTTGAGGAGGTAACAGAGAGGGCTGATGAGGGCAATACTGTTGACGTAGTGAACATGGACTTTCAAAAGTGTTTGATACAGTGCCACACAACAGACTTGTGAGCAAACTTGTAGCTCATGGAATAAAAGGGATGGTAGCAACATGGATAAGAAATGGGCTGAGTGACAGGAAACAAGGAGTAGTTGTTCATGGATGTTTCTCGGGCTGTAGGAAGGTTTGTAGTGGAGTTCCCCAAGGGATCAGTGTTGGAACCCTTGCTTTTCCTGATGTATATTACGACTTAGACCTTGGTGTACAGGGCACAATTTCAAAGTTTGCAGATGATATGAAACTTGGAAGCATTGTGAACTGTGAGGAGGATAGTGTAAAACTTCAAAAGGACATAGACAAGTTGGTGGAATGGGCAGACAGGTGGCAGATGAACTTCAATGCAGGGAAATGTGAAGTGATTCATGTTGATAGGATGAACATGGAGAGACAATATAGAATAAAGGGTACAATTCTAAAGGGGATGCAGGAGCAGAGGGACCTAGGTGTATATGTGCATAAGTATTGAAGCTGGTAGGACAGGTTGAGAGAGCGGTTAATAAAGCATACAGTATCCTGGGCTTTGTTAATAGGGGCATAGAGTACAAGAGCAAGGAAGTTATGTTGAACTTGTTTAAGACACTAGTTCGGCCTCAGCTGGAGTATTGTGTCCAATTCTGGGTGCCGCACTTTAGGAAAGAAGTGAGGGCATTGGAGAGAGTACAGAAAAGATTCACGAAAATGGTTCCAGGGATGAGGAATTTCAGTTATGAAGATAGATCGGAGAAGTTAGGACTGTTTTCCTTGGAGAAGAAAAGGCTGAGAGATGATTTGATAGAGGTATTCAAAATCATGAGGGGTCAGGACAGAGTAGATAGAGAGAAACTGTTCCCACTTGTGAAAGGATCGAGAACGAGAGGGCACAGATTTAAAGTATTTGATAAGAGAAGCAAAAGTGACATGAGGAAAAACTTTTTCACGCAGCGAGTGGTTAAGGTCTGGAATGCTCTATCTGAGAACGTGGTGGAGGCAGGTTCAATTGAGGCATTCAAAAGAGAATTAGACAGTTATATGAAAAGGAAGAACGTGCATCATTATGGGAAGGCGACAGGGGAATGGAACTGAGGGAACTGCTGTTTCTGAGAGCCAGTGCGGACACGATGGGCCGAATGGCCTCCTTCTGCACTGCAACGATTCTGAGATTCTGTGATATTGAATGGCCTGATGTGCACTGTGAATTCTGTGGAATTGTTTTGAAGAGCAGGTGACCAGTCCAACTTCCATCCCTCTTTCTAACCTTTTGTGTTAGTAATAAGGGGGAGAGGGTGCAAGGCGTGCGGGGTGGCAGTACACCAGGAGTGGGGTACGTGACATAAAAACAAGAAATGCTGGAACCACTCAGCAGGTCTGGCAGCATCTGTGGAAAGAGAAGCAGAGTTAATGTTTTGGGTCAGTGACCCTTCTTCCGAAGAAACGTTAACTCTGCTTCTCTCTCCACAGATGCTGCAAGGCCTGCTGAGTGGTTCCAGCATTTCTGGCTTTTATTTCAGATTTCCAGCATCCGCGGTATTTTGCTTTTATTATTGTGGGGTACGTGACGATTGGGAGCAGGGCTGAGGGTGAGAAGATGCCATGCTCCGAGTGAGTGAGCGTTACCGGTGACGATCTGCCATCAGTACAGATCACTGACCTCTCCACTCCTGTCATACTCAGCAGCTACAGGAACCAGCTCCTCCCGAGCAAATTTTCGTGCTGTGGCCTGGAATTCTTTCTGCTCATCTGTGAATTCTGTAACATTTGGAGAGAAAAAAGTAGTGATGAGTCTTTTCAATTTTCTTAAGTACTAAAGAGAATCCTCAACAACTTGCATTTATATAGCACCTTCAACATAGTAAAACATTCCAAAGCAGTTCACAGGAGCATAAAGCATCAAAAAGTGACACTGAGCCACATTAGAAGAGACTGAAAGCGTGGCTTTCAGGAGAATCTTAAAGAAGGAGAGACAAGTAGAGAGGCAGAGAGGCTTCAGCAGGGAACTGCAGAGTTTAGGGCCTAGACAATTGAAAGCATGACTGCCAAGTGGAGCAATTAAAATTGAGGCTGCACAAGAGGCCAGAATTGGAGGAGTGCAGAATCCCGAGGTTTCAAACATATAGCACCCATTCACGACCTCAGGATGCCCTGAAGTGCATTACACCCACTTGGGGTCTTTTTGAAGTGTAGTCACTGTTGTAATGCAGCAAACATGGCAGCCAACTTGTGCACAGCAAGCTCCCACAAACAGCACTGAGATGATGACCAGGTTGTTTGTTTTAGTGACGTTGGTTGAGGGACAAATACTGGCCCAGGACAGCTGAGAGAACTCCCCAGCTCTTCTTGATGTTGTGGGATCTTTTCCATCCACCTGAGGGGGCAGACAGGGCCTCGGTTTAACATCTCATCTGGTACACGGTGCCTCTGACAGTGCCGCACTCCCTCAGTACGGACCCTCCCACGGTGCAGCACTCCCTCAGTACTGCACTAGAAATGTCAGCCTGGATTATGTGCTCAAGTCTCCTGAGTGGGGCTTGAACCCACAACCTTTTCAGAGTGTTACCCACTAAGTCATGGCTGACATCAACCAATGCAAAGGTTTTTTTATGTAACAAGAGCCCACACTTCAAAGTGAGTCCATGTGACTTGTTAATGCACTCGAAATATGTAAATCTTGCCTTTATTAAAATCGTTTCAATGCTCTCTTAGCCAGCCTCACACCTTGTACCTTAGATAATCGTGAGCTGCAAAATACTTAAAGGGATAGACAGGGTAGATGCAGCTAAGAAGTTTCCCCTGGTTGTGGAGTCTAGAACCAGGGAACACGATTTTAAAATAAGGGGGAAGCCACTTAGGACAGAGATGAGGAGAAATTTCTTTACTCAGAGGGTTATGAATCTCTGGAATTCTCTACCCCAGAGGGCTGTGGAAGCTCAGTCATTGAGTATGTTGAAAGCAGAGATTGACAGATTTCTAAATACCAATGAAATAAAGGGATATGGAGATAGTGTGAGGAAAAAGGCATTGAAGTGGATCAGCCATGATCGTATTGAATGGCGGAGCAGGCTCGATGGGCTGAATGGCCTACTCCTGCTCCTATTCACCCATCACCCACTGTGCTAGCTGACCTACATTGGCTCCAGGTCCAGCAACACTTTGATCTTAAATTCTTATCTTTGTTTTCAAACCCCTCCATGGCCTCACCCCTTGCTATCTCTGTAACCTCCTACAACCTTCCTCGGAGACCTCTGCGCTCCTCCAAATCTGGCCTCTTGAACATCTCCGATTTTAATAACTCCATCATTGGTTACGGTGCCATCAGCTGCCTTGGTCTTAAGCTATGGAACTCCCACCCCAAACTTCACTGCTTCGCTTTTGTCTTTTAAGATGCTACTAAAATCGACCTGTTTCTGTCCTAATACCCGATGCAGTTCTGTCAAAGTTTACTCCTATTAAGGGAGGTTGTACTATGTTAAAGGCACTGCATAAATGCAAGTTGTTGTTCGTGTAAAAAGTATGTGTTTAAAACATACAGACCTACTTGGGCCGAATGGCCTCCTTCTGCACTGTAACAAGGTGATTTTGTGACAGTGTTATTATCCAAGGATCAGTGCCAGGACCACTGCTTTTTTTTGCTATATATAAATCAATTGACTATTGGAATACTGAGTAAAATTTCAAAATTTGCCGATGACACCAAACTTGGAGGAGTAGCAGACAGTGAGGATGATACCAATCCACTGCAACAGGACATAGATAGGCTTGCAGAATAGGCAGACAAGTGGCAGATAGAATTCAATCCAGAGAAATGTGAGGTGATGCACTTTGGTAGAAGGAATAGGGAGAGGCAATATTGACCAAATGGCACAGTTCTAAAGAGTGTGCAGGGTCACCTTGGGGTTCATCTGCATAGATCTTTGAAGGTGGTTGGACACATTGAGAGAGTGATCAGCAAAACATATGAGATCTTGGGCTTCATAAGTAGAGGTATTGGGTACAAAAGGAAGGAGGTTATGCCGAACCTTTATAAAGCTCTGGTTAGGTCACTACTAGAAAATTGCGTCCAGTTCCAGTTAACACACTTTAGGGAGTCTGTCAGGGTCCTTAAGAGTGTGCAGAGGAGATTTACCAGAATGGTTCCAGGGATGAGGAATTTTAGCAACAAGGTTAGGTAGGAGAAGCTGGGGCTGTTCTCTTTGGAGCAAAGGAAACTGAGGGGAGATTTGACAGAACTGTACAACATTATGACAGCTTTTCTTTGTCTACCTTATCTAAACCTGTTTCCATTAGCAGATGGTACAAGGAATAAGGGATAAAGATTTAGGGTTTTGGGCAAGAGGTACAGGGAGATTGTGAGGAAGAATTGTTTTTACGCAGTGACTGGTAATGACCTGGAACTTGCTGCCTATGAGGGAGGTGGAAACAGAGACAATCAATGATTTCAAACGGAAATTTCAGGGGCACTTGAAGGAAATAAACTATGAGGATTGAGTGGGGGAATGCGACTGGTGGGATTGCTCTACGGAGAGCCAACATGTACTCGATGGGCCGAATGGCCACCTTCTGTGCGCTAAAGACTCCATGACCCCAGGACTCTGTATCCTTCTATTCCTTTCTTCCGTCTGTATTTATCTAGCTAGGAGGCAGGGATTAATCAAGGATAGTCTGCATGGCTTTGTCAAGGGGAGATCATGTCCAACAAATTTGACTGAATTTTTTGAGGAGGTGATTAGGTGTGTAAATAAGGATAAAGCAATTGATGTAGTCTACGTGGATTTCAGTAAGGCTTTTGACAAGGTCCCACATGGGAGATTGGTTAAGAAGGTAACAGCCCATGGGATCCAGGGCAATTTGGCAAATTTGATCCAAAATTGGCTTAGTGGCAGGAGGCAGAAGGTGATGGTCGAGGGTTGTTTTTGCAATTGGAAGCCTGTGACCAGTGATGTACCCAAGGGATCGGTGCTGGGACCCTTGCTGTTTGTAGTGTACATTAATGATGTAGATGTGAATATAGGAGGTATGATAAGTAAGTTCGCAGATGACACGAAAATTGGTGGTGTTGTAAATAGTGAGGAAGAAAGCCTTAGATTCTTCTTCTTCTTTGGCCTCCTTGTCTCGAGAGACAATGGGTAAGCGCCTGGAGGTGGTCAGTGGTTTGTGAAGCAGCACCTGGAGTGGCTATAAAGGCCAGTTCTAGAGTGACAGACTCTTCCACTGGTGCTGCAGATAAAATTGGTTGTCGGGGCTGTTACACAGTTGGCTCTCCCCTTGCGCTTTTGTCTTTTTTCCTGCCAACTGCTAAGTCTCTTTGACTCGCCACACTTTAGCCCCGCCTTTATGGCTGCCCGCCAGCTCTGGTAATCACTGGCAACTGACTCCCACGACTTGTGATCAACGTCACAGGACTTCATGTCGCGTTTGCAGACGTCTTTAAAGCGGAGACATGGACGGCCGGTGGGTCTGATACCAGTGACGAGCTCGCTGTACAATGTGTCCTTGGGGATCCTGCCATCATCCATGCGGCTCACATGGCCAAGCTATCTCAAGCGCCACTGGCTCAGTAGGGAGTATATGCTGGGGATGTTGGCTGCCTCGAGGACTTGTGCGTTGGAGATACGGTTCTGCCACCTGATGCCAAGGATTCTCCGGAGGCAGCGAAGATGGAATGAATTGAGACGTCGCTCTTGGCTGACATACGTTGTCCAGGCCTCGCTGCCGTAGAGCAAGGTACTGAGGACACAGGCTTGATACACCTGGACTTTTGTGTTCCGTGTCAGTGCGCCATTTTCCCACACTCTCTTGGCCAGTCTGGATACAGCACTGAAACAGGCCCTTCGGCCCACCGAGTCTGTGCCGACCAACAACCACCCATTTATACTAACCCGACAGTAATCCCATATTCCCCTACCACCTACCTACACAAGGGGCAATTTACAATGGCCAATTTACCTATCACCTGCAAGTCTTTGGCTGTGGGAGGAAACCGGAGCACCTAGCGAAAACCCACGCGGTCACAGGGAGAACTTGCAAACTCCACACAGGCAGTACCCAGAATCGAACCCGGGTCGCTGGAGCTGTGAGGCTGCGGTGCTAACTACTGCACCGCATTGAGACACAGGTTACTGGTGATAGTTGAGTCTAGGTAGGTGAACTCTTGAACCACTTCCAGAGCGTGGTCGCCGATATTGATGGATGGAACATTTCTGACGTCCTGTCCCATGATGTTCGTTTTCTTGAGGCTGATGTTTAGGCCAAATTACAGGACGATATAGATAGGCTGGTAAGATGGGCAGAGCAGTGGCAAATGGAATTTAATCCTGAGAAGTGTGAGGTGATGCATTTTGGAAGGACTAAAAAGACAAGGGAATAGACAATGGATGGTAGGACCCTAGGAAGTGCAGAGGGACCTTGGTGTACTTGTCCACAGATCACTGAAGGCAGCTGCACAGGTAGATAAGGTGGTTAGGAAGGCATATGGGATACTTGCCTTTATTAGCCAAGGCATAGAATATAAGAGCAGGGAGGTTATGATGGAGCTGTATAAAATGCTAGTTAGGCCACAGCTGGAGTACTGTGTACAGTTCTGGTTGCCACACTATAGGAAGGATGTGATTGCAGTGGAGAGGGTGCAGAGGAGATTCACCAGGATGTTGCCTGGGCTGGAGCATTTCAGCTATGAAGAGAGACTGCGTAGGCTAGGGTTGTTTTCCTTAGAGCACAGAAGGCTGAGGGGGGAACTGATTGAGGTATTCAAAATTATGAGGGGCATAGATAGGAAGAAACTTTTTCCCTTAGCGGAGGGGTCAATAACCAGGGGGCATAGATTTAAGGTAAGGGGCAGGAGGTTTAGAGCGGATTTGAGGAAAAAGTTTTTCACCCAGAGGGTGGTTGGAATCTGGAACACACTGCCTGAAGGGGTGGTAGAGGCAGGAACCATCACAACATTTAAGAAGTATTTAGATGAGCACTTGAAATGTCATAGCATACAAGGCTACGGGCCAAGTGCTGGAAAATGGGATTAGAATAGATATGCTTGATGGATAGCCCGGACACAGTGGGCCGAAGGGCCCGTTTCTGTAGTGTATCAGTGGATGGGGTAGCTGTAGACCAGGCAGATACAGAGTGCAGAGAGTCTGTGAGGAAGGTTAGACAGTTGACAGGGCAAAGTTGCAGCCAGTATGATGGGTTGAAGTGTGTCTATTTTAACGCAAGAAGTGTCAGGAATAAGGGTGATGAACTTAAGAGCATGGATCAGTACTTGGAGCTACGATGTTTTGGCCATTACGGAGACGTGGATATCACAGGGGCAGGAATGGATGTTGGATGTTCCAGGGTTTAGATGTTTCAAAAGGAATAGGGAGGGAGGTAGAAGAGGTGGGGGAGTGGCATTGTTAATCAGGGATAGTATCACAGCTGCAGAAAGGGAGGTCGTCGAGGAGGGTTTGTCGACTGAGTCATTATGGGTGGAAGTCAGAAACAGGAAAGGAGCAGTCACTTTGTTGGGAGTTTTCTATAGACCCCCCAATAGCAACAGAGACACGGAGGAACAGATTGGGAGGCAGATTTTGGAAAGGTGCAGAAGTAACAGGGTTGTTGTCATGGGTGACTTCAACTTCCCTACTATTGATTGGAACCTCCTTAGTGCAAATAGTTTGGATGGAGCAGTTTTTGTCAGGTGTGTCCAGGAAGGTTTCCTGACCCAATATGTAGATAGGCCGACTAGAGGGGAGACTATGTTGGACTTGGTGCTTGGCAACGAACCAGGCCAGGTGGCAGATCTCTCGATGGGAGAGCATTTCGGTGATAGTGATCACAACTCCCTGACCTTTACTATAGTCATGGAGAGAGACAGGAGCAGACGGGATGGGAAAATATTGAATTGGGGGAGGGGGAATTACAATGCTATGAGGCAGGAACTGGGGAGCATAAACTGGGAACAGATGTTCTCAGGGAAATGCACGACAGAAATGTGGAGGTTGTTTAGGGAGCACTTGCTGCGACTGCTGGATAGGTTTGGCCCGATGAGGCAGGGAAGGGATGGTAGGGTGAAGGAACTTGGATGACAAGAGATGTGGAACAGCTAGTCAAGAGGAAGAAGGAAGCAAGGATCAGACAGGGCTCTAGAGGGTTACAAGGTAGCCAGGAAGGAACTGAAGAATGGACTTAGGAGAGCTAGAAGGGGACATGAAAAAGTCTTGGCGGGTAGGATTAAGGAAAATCCCAAGGCGTTCTACACTTATGTGAGGAACAAGAGGATGGCCAGAGTGAGGGTAGGGCTGATCAGGGATAGTGGAGGGAACTTGTGCCTGGAGTCGGAGGAGGTAGGGGAGGTCCTAAATGAATACTTTGCTTCAGTATTCACTAGTGAGAGGAACCTGGTCGTTTGTGAGGACAGCGTGGAACAGGCTGATATGCTCGAACAGGTTGAGGTTAAGAGGGAGGATGTGCTGGAAATTTTGAATGATAAGAGGACAGATAAGTCCCCGGGGCCAGATGGGATATACCCAAGGATATTATGGGAAGCGAGGGAAGAGATTGCCGCGCCTTTGGCGATGATCTTTGCGTCTTCACTGTCCACTGGAGTAGTACCGGATTATTGGAGGGTGGCAATTGTTGTTCCCTTGTTCAAGAAAGGGAATAGGGATAACCCTGGGAATTATAGACCAGTCAGTCTTACGTCGGTAGTGGACAAATTATTGGAGAGGATTCTGAGAGACAGGATTTATGATTACTTGGAAAAGCATGGTTTGATTAGAGACAGTCAGCATGGCTTTGTGAGGGGCAGGTCATGCCTCACAAGCCTTATTGAATTCTTTGAAGATGTGACAAAACACATTGATGAAGGAAGAGCAGTGGATGTGGTGTATATGGATTTTAGCAAGGCGTTTGATAAGGTTCCCCATGGTAGGCTCATTCAGAAAGTAAGGAGGCATGGGATACAGGGAACGTTGGCTGTCTGGATACAAAATTGGCTGGCCCATAGAAGTCAGAGGGTGGTAGTCGATGGAAAATATTCAGCATGGAGCTCGGTGACCAGTGGTGTTCCACAAGGATCTGTTCTGGGACCTCTGCTCTTTGTGATTTTTATAAATGACTTGGATGAGGAAGTGGAAGGCTGGGTTAGCAAGTTTGCCGATGACACAAAGGTTGCTGGAGTTGTGGATAGTGTGGAAGACTGTTGTAGGTTGCAACGGGACATTGAGAGGATGCAGAGCTGCGCTGAGAAGTGGCAGATGGAGTTCAACCTGGAAAAGTGTGAAGCGAT
The DNA here is from genome assembly GCF_036365525.1 of Heterodontus francisci. Taxonomy (NCBI): domain Eukaryota; kingdom Metazoa; phylum Chordata; class Chondrichthyes; order Heterodontiformes; family Heterodontidae; genus Heterodontus; species Heterodontus francisci. The sequence goes on along the minus strand of NC_090378.1, from coordinate 6,010,978 downwards.
TCATTTTGGAAGGTCGAATTTGAATGCGGAATACAGGCTTAAAGACAGGATTCTTGGTAGTGTGGAGGAACAGAGGGAGCTTGGGGTCCATGTCCATAGATCGCTCAAAGTTGCCACCCAAGTTGATAGGGTTGTTAAGAAGGCGTATGGTGTGTTGACTTTCATTAACAGGGGGATTGAGTTTAAGAGCCTCGAGGTTATGCTGCAGCTCTATAACGCTCTGGTTCGACCACACTTGGAATATTGTGTTCAGTTCTGGTCGCCTCATTATAGGAAGGATGTGGAAGCTTTAGAGAGGGTGCAGAGGAGATTTACCAGGATGCTGCCTGGACTGGAGGGCATGTCTTACGAAGAAAGGTTGAGGGAGCTAGGGCTTTTCTCATTGGAGCGAAGAAGGATGAGAGGTGACTTGATAGAGGGGTACAAGATGATGAGAGGCATAGATGGAGCGGATAGCCAGAGGCATTTTCACAGGGCGGAAAGGGCTATCACCAGGGGGCATAATGTTAAGGTGATTGGAGGAAGGTTTAGGGGAGATGTCAGAGGTAGGTTCTTTACACAGAGAGTGGTGGGTGCGTGGAATGCACTGCCAGCGGTGGTAGTAGAAGCAGATACATTAGGGGCATTTAAGCGACTCTTGGATAGGTACATGGATGATAGTAGTATGAAGGAAAGGTAGTTACTTAGATCTTAGAGTAGGTTAAAGGTTCGGCACAACATCGTGGGCCGAAGGGCCTGTACTGTGCTGTACTGTTCTATGTTCACAGCAGGACAGTTAAGTATAAAATATGTTTATAAAGCTACTTAAATTATTTGAAAGTCAGCTTACCAAAACTGAATCCATGTGCTGTTTGGTTTGCCTTCATTTCGGCTGCAGCCGGCCTGCTGGTTGACTGAAATCGCAAACCTACTTGGACACTGGCCCTCAGTGCATACTTTAAATAGAAAACAGAATATCTGATTACATCACAGTGTATACATATTGCAAAAGGAAGAAAGAACTTGCATTTGATATAGAGCCATAGAAAAATTACAGCACAGGTGGCTATTAAGCCTATCGTGTCTGTGCCGGCCAGAAAATCTAGCCGCCCAATCTAATCCCACCTTCTAGCACCTGGTCCGTATCCTTGCAGGTTACAGCACTTCAGGTGCATGTCCAGGTACCTTTTAAATGAATTGAGAGTTTCTGCCTCCACCACCATTCCTGGCAGTGAATTCCAGACACCCACCACCCTCTGGATAAAAAAGTTTTTCCCCATGTCCCCTCTAATCCTTCTACCAATCACCTTGGGCGGCACAGTGACGCAGTGGTTAGCACCGCAGCCTCACAGCTCCAGCGACCCGGGTTCAATTCTGGGTGCTGCCTGTGTGGAGTTTTCAAGTTCTCCCTGTGTCTGCGTGGGTTTGCTCCGGGTGCTCCGGTTTCCTCCCACAGCCAAAAGACTTGCAGGTTGATAGGTAAATTGGCCATTATAAATTGCCCCTAGAATAGGTAGGTGGTCGGGGAATATAGGGACAGGTGAGGATGTGGTAGGAATATGGGATTAGTGTGGGATTAGTATAAATGGGTGGTTAATGGTCAGCACAGACTCGGTGGGCCGAAGGGCCTGTTTCAGTGCTGTATCTCTAAATCAATCTGTGCCCCTGGTAACTGACCTCTCAGCTAGGCTTTCACAAGCTCAGGATGTCCCAAAGTGCTTTACAGCCTGGAACTCCCTCTCTCATAGCCCTGCGGGTGTATCTATACTGCTGTAGCGGTTTAAGAAGGCAACTCACCATCACCTTCTCAAGGGCAATTAGGGATGGGAAACAACTACTGGCCTTGCCAGCGATAACATGAGCACTTGTCCAGAGGGTTATGGATGCTCCATTGTTGAATACATTTAAAGCTGGGATAGACAGATTTTTGGTGTCTCAGGGAATCAAGGGGTATGGCGAGTGGGAGGGAAAGTGGAGTTGAATCATAAGATCAGCCATGATCGTTCTGAATGGCGGAGCAGGCTTGATGGGCCATCTGGTCTACTCCTGCTCCTATTTCTTGTGTTCAATGGAGTATTTTTGAAGTGTAGTCACCATTGTAATACAGGAAATGCAACTGCCAATTTCAGCACACAGGATGTGTCTGCAACTGCCAGACCCAAAGCTCTGAAATTCCCTTCCTAAACCTCTTTGCCTCTCATTCTTTAAGACACTCCTTAAAACCTACCGCTTTAACAAAGCTGTTGGCAACCTGCCCTAATAGCTCCTTAGTGACAGTCACAGAAGGAGGTCATTTGGTCCACTGCTCTCTGCAGAGCAATCCAGTCAGTCCCATTCACCTGCTCTGTCACTGTAGCCCTGCAAGTTTTTCCTTCAAGTGCCATCCAATTTCCTTTTGAAATCATTCATCATCTCCCCTTCCATCACTCCCATGCACAGCAAGTTCCAGGTCATTACCACTTGCTGCGTAAAAATGTTCTTCCTCACATCCCCCCTGCACCTCTTGCCTATAACCTGAAATCTTTATTTCCTATTCCTTGTATTATTAGCTAATGAGAACAGCTTATCTTTGTCTATCTTATCTGAACCTGCTGTAATCTTGTACACCTCTATCAAATCTTCCCTCAATCTCTTTGCTCCAAGAACAACAACCCCAGCCTCTCCAACCTAACCTTGTAGCTAAATTCCCTTATACTTGGTACCATTCTGGTAAATCTCCTCTGCACCATCTCAAGGATCCTCACATCCTTCCTGAAGTTTGGTGACCAGAACTGGACATAATACTCTAGTAGCCTAACCAGAGCTTTATAAAGGTTTAAGTGCTTTGCTAACCACTCTCTCAATATGTCCTGCCACCTTCAAAGATCTATGCACATGCACCCCAAGGTCCCTCTGTCCCGACACACTCTTTAGAACGGCACCATTAAGTCTATATTGCCTCTCCCTATCCTTTATGCCAAAATGCATCAACTCACACTTCTCTGTATTAAATTCCATCTGCCACTGGTCTGCCTATTCTGCGAGCCTGTCTATGTCCTGTTGCAATCGATAGGTACCATTCTCACTGTCTGCCACTCCTCCCAGTTTGCTATTATTGGCAAATTTTTTAATTTTACTCTCGTTCAATATTCAAGTCACTTACATATATCAAAAAACAGTGGTCCCAGCACTGACATTTGGGGAACATGACTATCTACCATTCTCCAGTCTGAAAAATATGACTGTGTTCTGTCCTTAAGCCAATTATTTTTAACTAAGCTGACACTGATCTTCCTATTCCATGACCTCAATTTTGTTAACCAGTCTTTTATGTGGTGCTTATCAAATGCTTTCTAAAAATCCATATGGATAACATCACCGCATTTCAAAACAAAGAAAGAACAGTACAGCACAGGAACAGGCCATTCGGCCCTCCAAGCCTGCGCCGATCTTGATGCCTGCCTAAACTAACACCTTCTGCACTTCCGGGGTCCGTATCCCCTCTATTCCCATCGTATTCATGTATTTGTCAAGATACCTCTTGAACGTCTCTATGGTACCTGCTTCCACCACCTGCCCCAGCAACAAGTTCCAGGCACTCACCACCCTCTGTGTAAAGAACTTGCCTCGCACATCCCCTCTAAACTTTGCCCCTCTCACCTTAAACCTACGTCCCCTAGTAACTGACTCTTCCACCCTGGGAAAAAGCTTCTGACTATCCACTCTGTCCATGCCGCTCATAACTTTGTAAACCTCTAACATGTCGCCCCTCCACCTCCGTCGTTCCAGTGAAAACAACCCGAGTTTATCCAACCTCTCCTCATAGCTAATGCCCTCCAGACCAGGCAACATCCTGGTAAACCTCTTTTGTACCTTCTCCAAAGCCTCCACGTCCTTCTGGTAGTGTGGCGACCAGAATTGCACGCAATATTCTAAGTGTGGCCTAACTAAAGTTCTGTACAGCTGCAGCATGACTTGCCAATTTTTATACTCTATGCCCCGACCGATGAAGGCAAGCATACCGTATGCCTTCTTGACTACCTTATCCACCTGCGTTGCCACTTTCAGTGACCTGTGGACCTGTACACCCAGATCTCTCTGCCTGTCGATACTCCTAAGGGTTCTGCCATTTATTGTATACTTCCCACCTGCATTAGACCTTCCAAAATGCATTACCTCACATTTGTCCGGATTAAACTCCATCTTCCATTTCTCCGCCCAAGTCTCCAACCGATGTATATCCTGCTGTATCCTCTGACAATCCTCATCACTGTCCGCAACTCCACCAACTTTTGTGTCGTCCGCAAACTTACTAATCAGACCAGCTACATTTTCCTCCAAATCATTTATATATACTACAAACAGCAAAGGTCCCAGCACTGATCCCTGCGGAACACCACTAGTCACATCCCTCCATTCAGAAAAGCACCCTTCCACTGCTATTCTCTGTCTTCTATGACCGAGCCAGTTCTGTATCCATCTTGCCAGCTCCCCTCTGATCCCGTGTGACTTTCACCTTTTGTACCAGTCTGCCAGGAGGGACCTTGTGAAAGACTTTACTGAAGTCCAGAGATAACATCCACTGCCCTTCCTTCATCAATCATCTTTGTCACTTCCTCAAAAAAACTCAATCAAATTAGTGAGACACGACCTCCCCTTCACAAAACCATGCTGCCTCTTGCTAATAAGTCCATTTGTTTCCGAATGGGAGTAAATCCTGTCCCGAAGAATCCTCTCGAATAATTTCCCTACCACTGACGTAAGGCTCACCGGCCTATAATTTCCTGGATTATCCTTGCTACCCTTCTTAAACAAAGGAACATTGGCTATTCTCCAGTCCTCTGGGACCTCACCTGTAGCCAATGAGGATGCAAAGATTTCTGTCAAGGCCCCAGTAATTTCTTCCCTTGTATTCTGGGGTAGATCCCATCAGGCCCTGGGGACTTATCTACCTTAATGCTTTGCAAGACACCCAACACCTCCTCCTTTTTGATAATGAGATGACTGAGACTATCTGCACTCCCTTCCCCAGGCTCATCATCCACCAAGTCCTTCTCCTTGGTGAATACTGATGCAAAGTACTCATTTAGTACCTCGCCCATTTCCTCTGGCTCCACACATAGACTCCCTTCTCTGTCCTTGAGTGGGCCAACCCTTTCCCTGGTTACCCTCTTGCTCTTTATATATGTATAAAAAGCCTTGGGATTTTCCTTAATCCTGTTTGCCAATGACTTCTCATAACCCCTTTTAGCCCACCTGACTCCTTACTTAAGTTCCTTCCTACTGTCTTTATATTCTCAAGGGATTCGTCTGTTCCTAGCCTTCCAGCCCTTACGAATGCTTCCTTTTTCTTTTTGACTAGGCTCACAATATCCCGCGTTATCCAAGGTTCCCGAAACTTGCCAAACTTATCCTTCTTCCTCACAGGAACATGCTGGTCCTGGATTCTAATCAACTGACGTTTGAAAGACTCCCACATGTCAGATGTTGATTTACCCTCAAACAGCCGCCCCCAATCTAAATTCTTCAGTTCCTGCCTAATATTGTTATAATTAGCCTTCCCCCAATTTAGCACCTTCACCCGAGGACTACTCTTATCCTTATCCACAAGTACCTTAAAACTTATGGAATTATGGTCACTGTGCCCAAAATGCTCCCCTACTGAAACTTCGACCATCTGGCCGGGCTCATTCTCCAATACCAGGTCCAGAAAGGCCCCATCCCTAGTTGGACTATCTACATATTGTTTTAAGAAGCCCTCCTGGATGCTCCTTACAAATTCTGCCCCATCCAAGGCCCTAGCACTAAGTGAGTCCCAGTCAATATAGGGGAAGTTAAAATCACCCACCACCACAACCCTGTTACCTTTACATCTTTCCAAAATCTGTCTACATATCTGCTCCTCTACCTTCCGCTGGCTGTTAGGAGGCCTGTAGTAAACCCCCAACATCGTGACTGCACCTATCCTATTCCTGAGCTCCACCCATATTGCCTCGCTGCATGACCCCGCCGAGGTGTCCTCCCGCAGTACAGCTGTGATATTCTCCTTAACCAGTAATGCAACTCCCCCACCCCTTTTACATCCCCCTCTATCCCGCCTGAAGCTTCTAAATTCTGGAACATTTATCCACCAATCCTGCCCTTCCCTCAACCAAGTCTCTGTAATAGCAACAACATCATAGTTCCAAGTACTAATCCAAGCTCTAAGTTCATCTGCCTTACCTGTTATACTTCTCGCATTGAAACAAATGCACTTCAGACCACCAGTCCCGCTGTGCTCCGCAACATCTCCCTGCCTGCTCTTCCTCTTAGTCTTACTGGCCTTATTTACTAGTTCCCCCTCATTTATTTCACCGATCTGGTTCCCACCCCCCTGCCACAATAATTTAAACCCTCCCGAGTGACGCTAGCAAACCTCCCAGCCAGGATATTAGTGCCCCTCCAGTTTAGATGCAACCCGTCCTTCTTGTACAGGTCCCATCTGTCCCTGAAGAGATCCCAATGGTCCAGATATCTGAAACCCTCCCTTCTACACCAGCTGTTCAGCCACGTGTTTAGCTGCACTATCTTCCTATTTCTAGCCTCACTGGCACGTGGCACAGGGAATAATCCCGAGATTACAACCCTTGAGCTCCTGTCTTTTAACTTTCTACCTAACTCCCTAAACTCCCCCTGCAGGACCTCGTCACTCTTCCTGCCTATGTCGTTGGTACCGATGTGTACCACAACCTCTGGCTGTTCACCCTCCCCTTTCAGAATGCCCCCTGTCCGTTCAGAGACATCCTTGACCCTGGCACCAGGGAGGCAACATACCTTCCTGGAGTCTCTTTCACGTCATCAGAAGCACCTATCTATGCCCCTGACTATAGAGTCCGCTATAACTATTGCTCTTCTGCGCTTTGTCCCTCCCTGCTGAACAACAGTGCCAGCCGTGATGCCACTGCTCTGGCTGCTGCTGTTTTCCCCTGATAGGCCATCCCCCCCAACAGTATCCAAAACGGTATACTTGTTAGAGAGGGGGATAGCCACAGGGAATTCCTGCACTGACTGCCTGCCCCTTCTAGCGGTCACCTATCTATCTGCCTGCACCTTGGGTGTAACCACTTCTCTAAAACTCCTGTCTATGACACTTTCCGCCACCTGCATGCTCCTAAGTGCATCCGGTTGCTGCTCCAACCGATCCATGCGGTCTGTGAGGAGCTGCAACTGGGTATACTTCCTGCAAATGTAGTCATCTGGAACGCTGGAAGCGTCACGGACCTCCCACATCTCACAGGTGAAGCACTTCACCCCTCTAACTCTCTTTTTTAGCACTAATTAATAAATTAATTTAAAATAAATACTTATTAAATCCTTACTAAATTGTTATAATTAACGATATGCTCTCCAGTGCTAGATTCCTACTATAAATATTAAATGCCGACTAAATACACTAATCTCCTCCCTCTGGTTTAGTTACTCGACTTATTAATTAGTTAATTAGGGTTTTAATCAATTTTTATCAATGTTTTATTTTCAAATTCAGTACAAATTCACTACCAGCCAATCAGATTACAGCTTTCCTGTGATGTCACTTTTCAGTTTTTTTTAACCAGAGGTAAGTTTTTTATACTTACCGGTCTGGAACTCCGCCCTCCGAGTCTTCTCCGTGAATGTCGGCCGCGAATCCCCGAGGTAAGTTTTTTATACTGACCTGTCTGGAACTCCGCCCTCCGAGTCTTCTCCGTGAATGTCGGCCGCGAATCCCCGAGGTAAGTTTTTTATACTTACCGGTCTGGAACTCCGCCCTCAGAGTCTTCTCCGTGAATGTAGGCCGCGAATCCCCGAGGTAAGTTTTTTATACTGACCTGTCTGGAACTCCGCCCTCCGAGTCTTCTCCTTCATCAACCTCCACTGCTACTTCAACAAAAAATTTGATTAGATTCGTCAAGCATGATCTGCCTTTTACAAATCCATGCTGGCTCTTAATTAACTCAAACCTCTCCAAATGCCTGTTGATTTTTTCCCCTGATTATTGTTTCTAAAACCTTACCCACCATGATGTTAAACTGACTGGCCTGTAGTTACTAGGAATGTCCTTACACCCTTTCTTAGGAACAAAGGAGCAGGAGTAGGCCATTCAGCCCATCGAGCCTGCTCCGCCATTCAATACGATCATGCCTGATCATCCACTTCAATGCACTGTTCCCACATTAACCCCATATCCCTTTATGTCATTTGTATTTAGAAATCTGTCAATTTCTACTTTAAACATATTCAATGACTGAGCTTCCACAGCCCTCTGGGGTAGAGAATTCCAAAGATTCACAAATCTCTGAGCAAAGAAATTTCTCCTCATCTCACTCCCAAGTGGCTTCCCCCTTATTTTGAAATTGTGTGCCCAAGTTCTAGACTCACCAACCAGGGGAAACATCTTTGCTGCATCTACCCTGCCTATTCCTTTCAGTATTTTGTATGTTTCAATGAGATCACCTCTCATTCTTCGAAACTCTAGCTTCCACAATCTCTCTTCATAGGACAGTCCCGCCATCCTGGGAACAAGTCAGGTGAACCTTCGTTGCACTCCCTCTATGGCAATAATATCTTTCCTAAGGTAAGGGGACCAAACCTGCACACAGTACTCCAGGTGCGGTTTAACCAAGGTTCTATACAATTGAAGCAAGACTTCACTACTCCTGTACTCAAATCCTCTTACGATAAAGGCTAACATACCATCAGCCTTTCTAATTGCTTGCTGCACCTGCATGTTAGCTTTCAATGACTTATTGACAAGGACACCCAGGTCCCTTTGTACATCTACACTTTCTAATCTCTTACCATTTAAGAAATACTCTGCACATCTGTTCTTGAATATTATTTGCCACTCTCCAATCCTCTGGCACTCCCCTGTATTTAAGGAAGATTGGAAGATTATGGCAAGCCCTTCAGCTATCTCCATCACAACTTCCTTTAGCAACTGGTTGCAAGCCATCCGGACCAGATGACATATCCACTCCAAGGATGACCAAACTTTCCAGTACATCCTGCCTATCAATTTTCACTGTTACCTCTACCATCTCCGCTTCTACCTATATTTTGTCAGAATCCTATTCCTTAATAAACTCCGATACAAAGTACCATTAACTATTCTAGGTTTGCCCTGTGCCTCTAAGCATATATCACCCTCATTGTTCCTAATAGGACCCACCCCGTCTCTTACTTGCTGCTTACTATTTTCATGCCAAATGATTTTTGGATACATTTTTATGTTAACTGCCATTCTATTCTCATATTCTCTCTTTGCCAGTCTTAAGATCCTCTTCACTTCCCCTCTCATCTTACTGTATTTGGCCTGGTCACCCTCTTTCTTTGTTTCATCATATTCTCTATCTCTCTTGTCATCCAAGGAGCCTTGGCTTTGGTTCCTATGTCTTTCCTTGTTGTTGGAATGTATCTAGCCTGTAGCTGAAACATCTCTCCCTTAAAGATCACCCATTGTTCGTTACAGCTTTTCCTGTCAATATTCAGGTCCATTTTACTCTGGCTGGAACCCCTGTCATCCCATTGAAGCTAGCCTTCTTCCAATTAAGAAGTTCTGCTTTAGATTGTACCTTTCTCTTCTCCATTACTAATCGAAACCTTCTTGGCCAGGCATCAAATTTCATTTGATAATTGCTCTGTGCAGCACTTTGGGACGTTTTATTCTGATGAAGGTGCAGTGGTTAGCACCGCAGCCTCACAGCTCCAGCGACCCGGGTTCAATTCTGGGTACTGCCTGTGTGGAGTTTGCAAGTTCTCCCTGTGACCGTGTGGGTTTTCACCGGGTGCTCCGGTTTCCTCCCACAGACAAAGACTTGCAGGTTGATAGGTAAATTGGCCATTATAAATTGCCCCTAGTATAGGTCAGTGGTAGGGGAATTGAGGGAAGGTGGGGATGTGGTAGGAATATGGGATTAACGTAGGATTAGTATAAATGGGTGGTTGATGGTCGGCACAGACTTGGTGGGCCGAAGGGCCCGTTTCAGTGCTGTATCTCTAAATAAATAAAAATAAAAGCACGGAGTTGCTTTGCGGAAATATCTACAGAGTGAACCATTGCATCTTCCAGACCAAGGATATTGCAAGTGCAGGAGGAAATTATTTTTAGAATACAGCTCAGATGGAAGCAGCCGGTTGTGCGTTCAAGCTCCATCATTCCTGGGCTTCAGCAGGTAATACTTGATCATTTCAGAGACAGTGCAGCATTGGCACAATTACTTTCAAAGGGGAAATGGATGTATATTTGAAACAGAAAAGAATTTGCAGTGGGAGTGGGACTGATTGGATTGCTCTCTCAAAGAGGAGCCCAATGACTTCCTTCTGCGCTCTAAGATTCCATCATTCTAATGACCTTTCTGCAGATGCGATGTTAACCCTGTTCAGGCAAATGTTAAAGATCTCACAGCACCATCTGAAAAGCGAGGAACTGGCCAACAGTTTTCCCTTCAAACATCAACCACAACAAAGTAACTACCCATTCACTTCATTGAGACTTGTGGGGCCTTGCTGTGCGTAAACTCACAACCTCATTTGCCGAACGTAACAGCAATGGCTTCATTTCAAGAGTAATTTGTGTGAAGCATTGAGGTGTTTCCCTGGAGATGTACCAAGACACAACATAAATGCAAACCTATCAAGTTACGTACAAACATACATATGAATATACGAATTAGGAACAGGAGGAGGCCACTCCTCCCCTCGAGCCTGCTCCAGCATTCAATAAGATCATGGCTGATCTGATTGTAACCTCAACTCCACATTCCCACCTACCCCCAATAACCTTCCAACCCCCTTGCTTATCAAGAATCTATCTACCTCTGCCTTAAAAATATTCAAAGACTCTGCTTCCACCACCTTTTGAGGTAGATAATTCCAAATACTCACAACCATCTAAGAAAACATTCTCCTCATCTCTGTCCTAAATGGGCGATCCCTTGTTTTTTAAACAGTGACCCCTAGTTCTAGATTCTCCCACAAGAGGAAACATCCTTTCCACATCCACCCTGTCAAGACCCCTCAGGATCTTATATATTTCAATCATGTCACCTCTTACTCTTCTAAACTTCAACAGATACAATCCTAACCTGTCCAACCTTTCTCATAAGATAACCCGCCCATTCCAGGTATTGGTCTCATAAACCTCTGAACTGCTTCCAATACATTAACATCCTTCCTTAAATAAGGAGACCAGTACTGTACACAGTACTCCAGATATGGTCTCACCAGTGCCTTATATAGCTGAAGCATAACCTCCCTACTTTTGTATTCAATTCCCTTCACAATAAATGATAACATTCTATTAGCTTTCCTAATTACTTACTGTACCTGCATACTAACCTTTTGTGATTTACGCAGGTCACCCAGATCCCTCTGCATCTCAGAGCTCTGCAATCTCTCACCATTTAGATAATATGCTTTTTTATTCTTCCTGCCAAAGTGGACAATTTCACATTTTCCCACATTATAGTCCATTTGCCAGATCTTTGCCCACTCACTTAACCTACCTATATCCCTTTGTAGCCTCCTTGTGTCCTTTTTACAACTTACGTTCCTCCATATCTTTGTGTCATCAGCAAATTTAGCAACCATACCTTCTGAGCCTTCATCCAAGTCATTTATATAAATTGCCAAAAGTTGAGGCCCCAGCACTGATCCCTGTGGCACACCACTCGTTACATCTTGCCAACCAGAAAATGACCCATTTATGCCTATTCTGTTTCCTGTTAGCTAGCCAATCTTCTATCCATGCCAAAATGTTACCCCATGAGCATGAGCTTTCATTTTCCAGAATAACTTTTGATGTGGCACCATATCAAATGTCTTCTGGAAATCTAAATACACCTACATCTAAACACCTAAAAACAAATGATCTGGTCACCATCACATTGTTGTTTGTGGGAGCTTGTTGTGCGCAAATTGACTGCCACGTTTCCTACATTAGAACAGTGACTACAATTCAAAAAGTACTTCACTGGCTGTAAAGTGCTTTGGGATGCCGAGGACTTGAAAGGTGCTACAGAAATGCAAGTTGTGCTTTCTATCTTTACAATTAACTTGGCTAAAAAAAAAAAAATCTGAATCACAGCACTTGGCCACATAATAAAGGCCTGCTCGGGTCTGCAAAAAAAAAAAATAGGATCCGAGCCCGAAAGAATCACATCCGACCCGGCCCAAGTCCTTCCTTTTTTACCCGCACCTGACCCCACCCAATCCGACCATCAGTTAACTTAGCTTCCGTTTTTCACTTTGTTGCTGATCTGCACAAGCTTAAAATAACTGTAAGAAAACCATCTTTCTAGTCCAAAAATTAAATTAACAGCGGATCCACTTACCTGTGATAGAGCGTGTCTGACCTGGCCCGACCCGAGCCCAAATGCTGGACCCGGATGTTCAACCCGACACGTCGTCGGTCCCATTGTGTTCGGGCCGGGTAGCAGGTCTTTACCACATAACCTAATCTGACACTTTAGGGCCATGTTGAGGGAATGCTGCACTGTTGGTTGGGGCAGTGGT